>NC_133459.1:41181250-41495000 GCF_048565385.1 Saimiri boliviensis | reverse complement strand
CTTGCTGATAGGAGCCCTGTCTGCCTGCATGCAACCCTGCACGCTTAACGCACCGGTCACAGCGTGCCCACTGCGGCCCCAGCAGGATGGAGGAGGCTCCCTTGGTCCTACTGTCTTGTCGTTGTGGCAGAAGAATTTGAGCTCAGGACTTAGTTGTCTGCCACTGTCGTAGACCCCATTTGCTCTTTGGGACCCACAGATCATCCAGGAAGCAGGTCTGTGTGTGCCGGGATCCATATGACTCTGACCCTCCCGGCACAGAGGGCCTCAGATGTGCGGCACCACAGGCCAAGCAGTGCCTACCCTTGACCCTCAGACGGCAGACCACTCCCCCAGCTCTGGCCAGAGCTGCAGGCCATACCAGAGTCCTACGCCCTGGGCGGGCACACAGGGCTGCCATTGTCTGCTCAGCGCCTGGCACCCTCTCGTTTGCATAGCCACGTGAAGAATGTGAGGGAGCACAGCGGGCTGGGGACTTGTCCCTGCAGAGGGGGGTTGGGGCTGTCGGGGAGGAAGCCAACAGGGGTCTGCAGCAGGACCCTGCCTTCCCCCAGTGTAGTCCAGGAAAGGTGGGTGGGCTGTTGGGGACGGAGGGGGCGGCCGGAGGCTGGCAGGAGTGGGAGCAGGGTTGTGACATTCCTCCTCCACCTACACTGCAGTGGGGCCCAATTGAACGTGAGGGGATTGCTAATGAGGTCGAAGAGAGTTAAACATTCCCTTACTCCTGAGGACTGAGAGAGAGACTGGGAGAGAGGAGACAGAGGTAGGGGTGCTAGGAGGGGGCAGCCTGAACCCCAGGAATGTGCAAAGGCCGCTGCTCTGAGCCAGGCTGCTCTAGAGCTAGGGGCCAGGGCCCAGTGTTCCAGGTCCCAGCAGGAGCTGCTAAGCCAGCCAGCAAGGGGATTAAAGGGCTGAGCAATCCGCCTTCCTTCAGGCTGATGCCAAAAGGTCGGGGCTGTCTCCCCACCGGGCCCCTTGCTGGCCGGCAGCCAGCGCTGGCCCAGCTTTGACAGGGCCCCTTTTCTGTCCCCCTCAGATCTCAAAAAGACCCCACAGTACATATTTCCTGGTCTGGCCTTCCTGATTTTTGGCACACACAGCTCCCAGCTACCCATGACCCCTTCCCAACACGCCACCCCTAGCTCCATCTGCCTACATCTAGCTTCAGATCCTCTGCCAAAAAGTTCTCCTTGATGTCTAACTCTAGTTTTACCTGCTGCAAGCTGGCATCCCTTTCCCTTCTGTTCTAAAGTCAAAAGGCAGAAAATCCCAAGGGTTAGATCAGCCCTGCAAGAGCAAAGTCCATTCTCCCAGGGCTGGTGTTTGGGTGACGGATTATTTGAATTTTAGGGCACTTGAATCAGGTTCCTAAAGGGGTTTCCCTGGTGGGAGAGTCCCTGAAGGCAGCTGGGTCACTCCTCTCAGCCCCTCCCTTCCCTATCCCTGGGGAACTGGGGCGGGGCAGGGACACCACCTGGGCCGTGGGCCGGTCCCCGCCCCTAGGGGGCTGGGCATGAGCTTTGCTGGGGACCCTGCTCTGGCTTAGGCGGCTACTGTGGGCGGGCCCTGGCCTTTTCCAGCCCCTGGGCCTCCCCCTGCATTCTGGAGTCCAGAGCCACTGCCTTTGCTCCAGCCGCTGCCGCCCCATCACCTCTCCTTCCCTGCCTCTGACCCTCCTTCTCGCAGCTCCCTCTGTCCAGCTGTTCCTCCCACCTGGCCATGACCACAGCCCCTGCTGGGACCCTGGCCCAGCCCTGAGTCCTGGGACCCTTGGCCCCCTCCCCTGGGCCATGGCCAACTCAGGCCTCCAGCTCCTGGGCTACTTCTTGGCCCTGGGTGGCTGGGTGGGCATCATCGCTAGCACGGCCCTGCCACAGTGGAAGCAGTCTTCCTACGCAGGCGACGCCATCATCACCGCCGTGGGCCTCTATGAAGGGCTCTGGATGTCCTGCGCCTCCCAGAGCACCGGGCAGGTGCAGTGCAAGCTCTACGACTCGCTGCTCGCCCTGGACGGTAGGCCTCAGGCCAGTGGGGTGGGAGGTGGGAGGTGAGAACAGCAGGGGGTTCTGGATCGAGCTTTCCTCGCAGTCTGCTGTCTGTGCTGGGCTCCATCCTCCAGCCCCTGCTCCACCATCCTCCACTACTGCCCTGTGCCCATCCGACAGTCCAGGCCAGCCTGCTGCCCTGTGGGAAGGGAGGGCTGTAGGGTCTGGCAGCTGTGGGTCCGGATCCCCGCTCTGCCACCATAACCTTGAACCAGTCACCAACCCTCTTGGCATTGTGATGTTCTCATCTCTCAAGGGGAATGCTAATACCTGTGGCACTCTGACAGGCTCAGTTAAGACCCTTCCTCCACCTTCCCCCATACTCAGTAGACAGACACACACTGCGTGCACTCCTGTCCCCAGGGTAGTATGCCAGCATATGGGTGCACACACACGCATGCACACACACACGCATGCACACACACATGCACATGCACAGACACGTGCATCTGCATGCCGTCCCTCTCCTTCTGGGGTGTGGGGACTGCTACAGCTCTAACTCTGGGGTGGAGGTGGCCCACCTGCAATCTGCCTGGGACCCCTCTGGGGGCAATCTGCTCCCCATGACCATCAATCAGCGCCATTGTGCCAGTTCAGACAGGTCATCATCTAGCCTTGCTGAGGGACCCAAGTCTCCTAAGCACCCCCCAGGGTCCAGGACTGACCCATGCACCCATGGAGAGGCAAGCTTCCAGCTGCCATGGACAGAGGGGAAGGTGACTGTTGTCTGAATGGCTGCTGGGGAGGAGTTGCTGCGGGGCTCAGGCTGGGTCGAGCTGGGCCCCAGATACCCTCAGCTCTTCCTTCTGGGGGCGCCTGGAGAAGCTGCCCTCCACTGCTTAGGAGGGTGGGCCAAGCCCAAAAGGGAGTCCCCAGGCCAGAAAGCAGCAGCAGAATCAAACTACCAGAAAAGTCTGCAAGGGCAAGCGGAGAACGGTGTTGACAGTGAAGGGGACTCTCACCCCCATGCCCTGTCCTCACGCAGGGGCTGTCACTCCGCACTATCTGCACCTGCCAGCAGGTGGTCTGACCCCCAGGCCAGCTCCCTCTCAAGCTGGGCTCCTTCCAGGCACCGACCCAACCCCCATCCCTGCCAGCCCCGCTCAGTGCCACCCTGCCTGCCCTAGGTCACATCCAGTCAGCACGGGCCCTGATGGTGGTGGCCGTGCTCCTGGGCTTCGTGGCCATGGTCCTCAGTGTGGTTGGCATGAAGTGCACACGGGTGGGAGACAGCAACCCCATCGCCAAGGGCCGTGTCGCCATCTCCGGGGGTGCTCTCTTCATCCTGGCAGGTGAGTGCCCCTCCCTCCTCCACAATCCCAGCCATGGCAGGCAGCCCCAGCACCAGTGGCCTCAGGGTGGGACAGATACAGAGCAGAGCTGAGTGCCCCTCTGTTTCATCCTTAGGCCTCTGCACTTTGACTGCCGTCTCATGGTATGCCACCCTGGTGACCCAGGAGTTCTTCAACCCAAGCACACCTGTCAATGCCAGGTGGGTGTCAGGGCTTGGGTCTCTTGCTTCACCTCCTCTGGGGCCACTGAGCTTTGTCCACTGGATCACCTGGAGGAGGAAGTGAGGGATGGGATCCAGCTGCCGTCCAAGAAGCTCTAAAGAGGGGAGCCAGGTGGAGTGTGGTGGGACCCTCCACAGGGGCAGGAGGCCTGTGGCAGGCTCCCAGGAGCAGCAAGGACGCTCTAAGGACCTAAGTCTCCTGGCTCTGGCTTTCAATCCCAGCTTTGGATGGGTGCAGTGGCTCACACCTGTAATCCCAGCACTTTGGGAGGCTGAAGTGAGCAGATTACCTGAGGTCAGCAGTTCGAGACTACCCTGGCCAACATGGTAAAACCCCATCTCTACTAAAAATTCAAAAATTAGCTGGGGTTGGTGATGGGCGCCTGTAATCCCAGCTACTTCGGAGGCTGAGGCAGGAGAATAGCTTGAATCCAGGAGGCAGAGGTTGCAGTGAGCCAAGATCGAACCACTGCACTCCAGTCTGGGTGACAGAGTGAGACTCTGTCTCAAAAAAATCAATCAATCCCGGCTGGGCGCAGTGGCTCACGCCTGTAATCCCAGCATTTTGGAAGGCTGAGGCGGGTGGATCACGAGGTCAAGAGATCGAGACCATCCTGGTCAACATGGTGAAACCCCGTCTCTACTAAAAATACAAAAATTAGCTGGGCATGGTGGCGCATGCCTGTAGTCCCAGCTACTCGGGAGGCTGAGGCAGGAGTATTGCCTGAACCCAGGAGGCGGAGGTTGCGGTGAGCCGAGATCACGCCATTGCACTCCAACCTGGGTAACAAGAGCCAAACTCCATCTCGGAAAAAAAAAAAAAAAAAAAATCAATCAATCAATCGCAGCTCTGCGTGCACTGCATCACCTGGGCAAGTTACTTAATCCTTCTGTGCCTAGTTTCCTCCTCCGTAAAATGGAGCCAGAACCTGAGCACCAGTTCACACATGGCCAGCCCCCCGCCCAGGGGCCCCTTGCCCAGCATCCAGCCAGCCTCACAGCACCCAGGGCAGGGCCAGTAGGGCACAGGATATCCCCAGAGCTCAGTCTGGTGCTCTGAGCAGCTTGTCCTCAACACAAGCATTCAGCAAGATGCAGGTGAGGGTGTGGCACAGTGCCTCAGCCCTGGACAGTGCCTGGTAAGCCTGAGCTGTTTTTATTTCTGCTGGTGGCAGCAGAGCTGAGATGACTTCCTGCAGGAGGCAGCAGTTACTCTGGGCCAGGAAGAAACCTGAGCATAAGAGCAGATCGTAGAGGTCCTTGCAGCCGTAGGCAGATTTTTGTTCCTCATCTGGGCGGAGGCAGTGGCAGTCCCTCTGGCTGTGATGTGTGGAATGGTGGGGAGGGGGTGACACCAGGAAGGTGGCTGTCCCGAAGGTCTGAGCAGAGAGTTTGGGGCACCAGGGAGGGAGCAGTGGAAAGCAGGCTGCTATTCAGAAGCTAGATGACCAGGACTTGTAAGGCTGTGGGCACAGGAGTTGAAGAGGAGGCTCTGCGAAAGGCCTGGGCCCACCCTGGCTCCTCCCTCACCTCTCAGCCCAGCCAGAAGCAGAGAATGGAACAGCCTCAAACCCAGATGTCCCAGTGGGCTTTGGGCCCTGGGGTGGGGAGAGGCTGAGAAAAGATGCCTGGGCTGTTGTAATTGTGAGGGCTCCCTGGAGGAGGCAGATGTATGGAGAGGGGCGGGAAAGGAGGAGATCTCAAGTACAAAGTTTGTTCCCTGGGCAGGCAGCCACAGCCACAAAGTCCGTCAGACAAGGTAAAGCTCAGGCATGTCAGGATAGGACTCAGCCCCCATCCCTTCAACAGTCCCCAAGGCCACTTGGGGGCTGCCAGGCCCTGTGCTGGGTCCTGGGGACACTGACGAATCCCATGCTCTGTCTGCCCTCAGGGGGCTTCCTGGGGCAGGGGGCTGAGGCCTCCTGGAGAGAGTGTGGCAGTGGAGTCGGCACAAGGGGCGAGGTAAACACAGAGAAGATGTCAAGGAAAGCCCCCATGAGGAGGTGGCATCTGAACTGGTCTCTGAAGGCAGAGAAGGAGCTGGGAAGGCACAGGGAGTGGCAGGCTTAGTGCCCAGCAGAGGGTGCCGTGTTTTAAGGCACCGAGGCAGTGAGACCAGGAGCGGGGCTGGACGGGCCAGCAGGGCCTGGGTGTGGAGAGCCCAGAGCCCCAGGTGGAGGGGTGTGGGCTTCTCCCAAGGGCAGTGGGAGCCCTCCTGGCTGGGAGTTCAGCAGGCCAGACTGGGACTGGGAAAAAAGATGGCAGGGATTGCTCCGCTCCTCCAGGGCAGGCGTCTCAGGCCCTCCCATGCCCCCTCCACTGGCGGGATCAGGAAATGAGCCCAGGCTGCTCAGAGCACAAGCGTGAGGCCAAGACTCCAGCCTTCATGCCCAGCTTGGTCCCGGCTCACCCAGTGTGGTGTTGATATTCTGGGCTGGGAGAGGGAGAAAGGAAGCGCATTCACCCCAGTTTATCTGGAGAGATGGAGGAGGTTGTGAGGCCCCAGCCTCCAGCTCCGCACACCCTGCCCTTCCTCTGCCAGAATAGGAGCTGGGGACACCCTAAGACAGCAGCCACACCTGATGCCATTCTCTCTACCCCTTGCAGGTATGAATTTGGTCCAGCCCTGTTTGTGGGCTGGGCCTCAGCTGGCCTGGCCGTGCTGGGGGGCTCCTTCCTCTGCTGCACGTGCCCGGAGCCAGAGAGACCCAACAGCAGCCCGCAGCCCTACCGGCCCGGACCCTCCACTGCTGCCCGAGAGTACGTCTGAGCTCCGCCTGCCCTGGTCAGCCCCCCGTCCAGCGGCACCCCTCACCAACCTCGCAGCACCCAGGGCAGGGCCAGTAGAGCACAGGATGTCCCCAGAGCTCAGTCTGGTGCTCTGAGCAGCTTGTCCTCAACACGAGCACCTACCCTACAATCTGAGACCCAGAACCTCAGAGAAAGGCCAGAGGCAGGACCCAGCCCCCACGCACACACACAGAGATGCAGGTCCAGGCATGGTGCTGTGTGCACAGCCTCGTGGGCACCAGCATGTGTCCCTGGGGACAGGCCCTCAGGCACCAGCCCAGCTGCTGCCTTTTCACCTGCTCCTTTGTTTACTCACTGAAGAGCTACGTGGATGTCTGCTCTGTGCTAGGCCCTGGAGATACAGCAGTGGCCAAGACATCCTTAGTATTCAGGTCCTTGGGGTGAGCAGAACCCTTCATCCCAATCCCAAAGGCTCCTCACTGCAACCCCACACGGCAGTGCCGGGATGCTGAATGTTCACACGGGTACAGGGAGGGTCTGAGTTCAGGTCTCAGGTTCCTCCAGTGTGGAGGACCACACAGATGGCTAGGTGGGACCACGGCGCCCCCACCCATGGGAATGGGTCCTAGGCAGGGCTGCTGTGAGGACCAATGTCTGGCCGTGCTGGCCAGTCCCCGTGTCCAGGCCTGAACGCACAGCCCCTGCCCCCACCCCGACTGCTATCCACTAACCAGCTCTCTCTTTTTTGACTTTCAGACCAGTTGTTAAATTGCCCGCCTCCGCCAAGGGCCCCCTGGGTGTGTAATGTCCAATCCCCAACCAGGCTCTGTCCTCTGCCATACCTAGACTGTGTGTTTCATATTTTTTGGAAAGAGAAGTGAACATCCAGCCCCAATCATGGTGTCATTTGGTCTGTCCTTGGCATGGCTTGGGCGGGGACTGAGACAGAGTGGTCAGTGCTGACCCCTGAGGCTCTTGGGCAGAAAGATGAGGAGACACCAGGCCAGGGTGGGTTCCACAGCACATCCAAGGCTGAGCAGGAAATAATTCAGGGCTCCTACCCCTTTCCTAGGGACCCCACTCCCAAGCCTGGCCTTGGCCTTGGCACAAGGTCTCCTTAATGGGAGACCCCACCCACCCTGGAGGCTGCCCTTGAGGCTGGCCCAGCTCTGAAAGCAGGCCCCAGGGGCGGGGAGCCCCTGGTGTGGACATAGGCCACAAGGTAAACCCTGCCCCTGTTACCTGGTTCACCCCTGAGAGCCCTCCTAAGGGAAGCGACAATTCCTAGAAGGCTCTCCAACTGGATGCTGAGGATCAGAGGTAGGTAAAGGGACACAGTGTAGGAGCCCGCCACATGGAAGAGGGAATGCAGGGCAGACATTAGGACCTTGCAGGCATTAGGACTGTCCTGAGCAAGCTCTGCAGACCCCAGCTCTGCTCACCCCAGTCCTGCCCCTCGTTTCCACACCTACCACTCCTCCTCTCCAGCTCAGCGAAGGGCCAAGATCTCTGCCCTAGAACCAGAGTGGTGAGGGGGCAGCCTAAGGCTGCCCAGAGACTGTGGCTGGAGCTGTGTGCTGCACCTAGCAGTGCAGTCAGAGCTAGAAGGGCTTCTGGTCTTGAAGTCCAGGTGCCATCCCTGCTTAGTATAGAGGGGGAAGGGCCTGAGAGGAATGTAGGGAAACCAGCCCCATCAGTCCCAAGGCTGCAGTCCTTTGACCAACACCTCCCAGAACCAGAGTGTACCAGCCCCGCCCCTCATGCTCAGGCCTCTCCCACCCCAAACCCTCTTCCGGGACTCTGAGTCTCCCTGGCCACTGCATTGCAGGCGTCGTGAGAGAGCGCATCCGTCACTGAGCCTCCCTTTCCCTGCCAGGCACCTTGCTGGGCCAGCTTCATTCTTGCCTCCTCCACCACCTGTCTTGTGACCACATCTCCCATTAACTCCCCAGATCTCAAGAATGCAGCTCAGCTTCTCCTTCGAGTTTATCTCTGAGAAGGAAAGTGATGGAAACCAAGTCAGCGGAGACGACTGCCATGTATACTGCAGCCGAGGGTGGGGGTGGGAGGAATGACACAAATGACAGGGAGCCGCTGGGGGACTGACCCCTCGGAGCTTGGCCGGGCCAGTGCACACACCCATCGGGGTGCTGCAGGGGCTCGTCCAGCCTATGGTTGGAGGGTGTGGCCACCTGGCTTAAACAGGTTCCCCAGAGTCCTGCCGCTCTAATCATGAATGAGAACGGCAAGAGTGTCTCCTCTGGGTGCCTGAAGCTATAGTGTAGTGGTTTCCAACCTTGTGTGCACATTTGAGTCACTAAGGGGCGCAATGCCCAGGCTCCAACCCCAGACATCCTGACTTCATTGGTCTGGGTGGACCTGGACACCTGAGGTCATGTAGCTTCTCAGGGGACTGCAGTATGTGGTCAGCACCGAGGGCACCTCTATGAGGCCTCCAGCCCAGGTGACTCTGTGGGGTCTGCGGAGAGAGAAAGAAACCCACAAGAAAAGAGGTGGAGGCAGGACACAGTGAGATCATGCTTGTAATCCCAGCACTTTGGGAGGCTAAGGTAGGTGGATCACCTGAAGTCAGGAATTTGAGAGCAGCCTGGCCAACATGGTGCAACCTCATCTCTATTAATAGTGCAAGGCTGAGCAGAGTGGCTCATGCCTGTAATCCCAGCACTTTGGGAGGCTGGATCACAAGGTCAGGAGTTCGAGACCAGCTTGGTCAATATGGTGAAACCCTGTCTGTCTCTACTAAAAGTACAAAAATTAGCCAGGTATGGTGGTGGGCACCTGTAATGCCAGCTACTCAGGAGGCTAAGGCAGGAGAATCGCTTGAACCCGGGAGGCAGAGGTTGCAGTGAGCCAAGATCCCACCACTGCACTCCAACCTGGGCGACAGAGTGAGACTCTGTCTCAAAAAAAGAAAAGAGGTGGGGAAAGGAAAGACTAGCGGGGAAACCCCAGCTTACTCCGGCCTTTCCCAACACCAGGCTGTTCTGTGTCACGCCCACATCTTTCCAATCAATCCCCCTTTTTTTTTTTTTTTTTTTTTTTTTTTTTTTTGAGACGGAGTTTCGCTCTTGTTACCCAGGCTGGAGTGCAATGGCGCGATCTCGGCTCACCGCAACCTCCGCCTCCTGGGTTCAGGCAATTCTCCTGCCTCAGCCTCCTGAGTAGCTGGGATTACAGGCACGCGCCACCATGCCCAGCTAATTTTTTGTATTTTTAGTAGAGACGGGGTTTTACCATGTTGACCAGGATGGTCTCGATCTCTCGACCTTGTGATCCACCCGCCTCGGCCTCCCAAAGTGCTGGGATTACAGGCTTGAGCCACCGCGCCCGGCCTCAATCCCCCTTTTGGCTGAAAAAACGTTGAGTTTGCGGCCGGGCACGGTGGCTCAAGCCTGTAATCCCAGCACTTTGGGAGGCCGAGGCGGGTGGATCACGAGGTCGAGAGATCGAGACCATCCTGGTCAACATGGTGAAACCCCGTCTCTACTAAAAATACAAAAAATTAGCTGGGCATGGTGGCGCGTGCCTGTAATCCCAGCTACTCAGGAGGCTGAGGCAGGAGAATTGCCTGAACCCAGGAGGCGGAGGTTGCGGTGAGCCGAGATCGCGCCATTGCACTCCAGCCTGGGTAACAAGGACGAAACTCCGTCTCAAAAAAAAAAAAAAAAAAAAAAAAAACGTTGAGTTTGAATCCTGTCCCACACGGCCAGAAGAGCCCTGCCTAAAAGGATTTGAAACTTGGAAACTCAGCGCAGCCTTGCGGAATCCTGTTACATGGTGCCAGCTGAGCAGGGGAGGGATCATCCTCCTATTCTAGGCTGAGTGTTTGGCATTTCTTGCTATTTGGTCATGAAGCAGCTGGCCAGGAAACCACACATCATACTCTCTTGAACTTCAGGGTCCAATGGAGAATGCCGAGATAGAATGTGCTGGCTACTTCTCATGGGTTTCAGGGACAGGCTGCAAGAGAGACAAGATACATGCAAGCCGGGGGTGGGCTGGAGGGGGTATCAATGGCAGAGGGGGCACAAGCTTCACTCTGTTCCTTTGTTAGGTGAAGTCCTTTCTGCCTATAGCCAGGGATTGGAGAGGCAGAGTCAGAGAACCACACATCTCGCTGAATTGCACGACCAATTAATACACTGATTTAAAATGTAGCGAGATCAGCCAGGCCAGGTGGCTCACACCTGTAATCCCAGCATTTTGGGAGGCTGAGGCGGGTGGATCACCTGAGGTCAGGAGTTTGAGACCAGCCTGACCAACATGGAGAAACCCTGTCTCTACCAAAAATACAAAATTAGCCAGGTGTGGTGGTGCATGCTTGTAATACCAGCTACACAGGAGGCTGAGGCAGGAGAATTGTTTGAACCTGGGAGGCGGAGGTTACGGTGAGCCAAGATTGCACCATTGCACTCCAGCATGGGTAACAAGAGTGAAACTCTGTCTCAAAAAATAAAATAAAATAAAATGTAGTGATATCCTGGCAATAGGAAGATATCTGGGAAAAATCAGAGGAATTTGAAGCTAAATTTTTGTCCTGGCCACGCCCTCCAACCAGAGGCTGGACAGGCCCCTGTGGTGCCCCAATGGGTGTGCGCACCGGCCAGGCCAGGCACCCAGGGCTCAGTCTCCCAGCAGCTCCCTGCCGTTTGTGTCACCCCTCCCACCCCAACCCTCAGCTGTAGGGTACATGGCAGTCATCTCATCTGACTTGGTTTCCATCACTTTCCCTCTCAGAGACTTTGAGATGCCTGGTCCCACAGGCTTCTCCTGAAACAAACCCACGCCCCTATCTTCGTCAAGGCCACCTGGGCTGCCAACCGGAGGCAGGGCTGATATTCTGGGCCTCATGTCCAGGCTGTTGTTTACTGTCCTAGCCTTAAGGCTAAAGGATTGGGAAGAGACCCAGGAAGGTAGAGCTCAGACTCAGAAGGCGTGATTCTAAAGCTTTTGCCTTATTCTAAAGCATTGTGTGTTAGTCAACAGAGACACCCTCCCCTCAGTCACAAATTGGCAGGCCATAAAATATGATTGTAGGAGGAATACACCCATGTACTCAGCCCCTAAGGAAAGCTCCAGGCCCAAGGAGAAGAGCAACAGAAGGTGTTCAGCAAAAAGGAGTGAACCTGAGCCCCTGGAGGAGCTGACCAGGAAGATCAGCTATTGCTTAGGAAGAGGCTCAAAAACTGTGCAGCTGAGAATACAGTGTATGGACTGACTATGAGATAATCAAGGAGTTATTGTTAATTTGTGTTGTAAGTCTTGTTCGTTTTGTGTGATAATGATACTTTTTTTTTTCTTATTATTATTCTTATCTGGTAGTGGCACAAGCTGAAATAATATAATGGTTGGATTTGCTTTCAAATAACAAAGAAAAAGTTCAGAGGCAGCGAAGTTATACAATAAGATTGGTAAATCCCAGTGGTACTTAGGGGTTCTCCTTGTGTATGTTTGTAAATTAAGAATAATAAAACGTTTAAAAACATGTCTAAGGTTTGCTGGTTGTGTCATGTAATATACTCCTGAGCAGGGGAGTAAGGATGATGGACACTCCAGAGACTTGCTACTCAAAGCACTGCCCTCAGATGGCAGCAGCAACACAGCACCTGAAAACATCAGGAAGGCAGCTTCGCAGGCCCCGCCACAGCCCCCGTGACTCAGACGTGGCGTTTTAACAAGATCTCCAGGTGATTTCATACACACAGTGAAGTGTGAGAAACACTGATGAGGCTAGTGACCAGCTGTGCGGTACTTCTTTTTGAGGTGAGCATTTCAATTGACCTTACCCTGTTTTCCTCCGTCATTTGTATATTAGGTATATTGAAAGTGATTCACTCTTTGATTTTTGTCTAGAGCTGGCAACTTATGAGGAGCCACAACGAAACAGGATCCAGGCTGGACATACTGGCTCACACCTGTAATCTCAGCACTTTGGGAGGGAGGCCTCCGAGGTAGGAGGATTGCTTGAGACCAGAAGTTTGAGACTAGCCTGGGCAACAGAGTGAGACCCGGTTTCAATTATTTAAAATTTAAAAACTTTTATTTAAAGAACAAAAATCAGCCAAGGGTGGTGGTGTGCGCCTGTAAATCCCAGCACTTTGGGAGGTCAAGGTGGGCGGATCACCTGAGGTTCCTGACCAGCTTGGCCAACATGATAAAACTTCGTCTCTACTAAAAATACAAAAATTACCCAGGTGTGGTGGTACAGGCCTGTAATCCCAGCTACTCAGGAGGCTGAGGAAGGAGAATTGCTTGAACTCGGGAGGCGGAGGTTGCAGTGAGCTGAGATTGCACCACTGCACTCCAGCCTGGGCAAGAGCAAAAATCTGTCTAAAAAAAAAAAAAAGAAAGATCCAGGCAAGATTTCAAATGAAGACAGGCAACACCCAAAGTAGTACTTTTCAATTTTCCATTTTTTTCTTCTCATCAAACACATAAAAATATATTTTGTTTAACTTATGAGAATACTACAGGCAATTTCATTCTGGCCAACCCTCCGGTCGAAAACAACTAAAAATGGGTGAAGCGTAAAAAATTCTTCAAAGCGGCTGGGCGTAGTGGCTCACGCCTGTAATCCAAGCACTTTGGAGGCCAAGGCGGGCGGATCACCTGAGGTCGTGAGTTCAAGACCAACCTGACCAACATGGTGAAACCCTGTCTTTAAAAAAAAATAATATTGTGGGCCGGGCGCGGTGGCTCAAGCCTGTAATCTCAGCACTTTGGGAGGCCGAGGCGGGTGGATCACAAGGTCGAGAGATCGAGACCATCCTGGTCAACGTGGTGAAACCCCGTCTCTACTAAAAATACAAAAAATTAGCTGGGCACGGTGGTGCGTGCCTGTAATCCCAGCTACTCGGGAGGCTGAGGCAGGAGAATTGCCTGAACCCAGGAGGCGGAGGTTGCGGTGAGCCGAGATCGCGCCATTGCACTCCAGCCTGGGTAACAAGAGTGAAACTCGGTCTCAAAAATAATAATAATAATAATAATAATAATAATATTCTTCAAAGCATCAAAGGGCCCACAACGATCACGGTGGCCCAAGAGGTCACCACAAAGCTGGGGAGTGGTTGGCTGGCATGGCTGGAGATTAGTTACATATAAAACATGTAAATATGCTGAAGAAAATGGCAGCCAGGCTTACAAAGACGGACAGGGAGGAAACTAGAGTAAACCCTGTGCTGTTGGATCGAAACTGGAGGTATCTGGATGAACTTGTGGTTTTTAATATATGTAGATACATACTGAAATAAATACAGGTGTGTGTGTGTGTGTGTGCACATGTGTGATGCATATACATGCACACATCTATGAGCTCTACCCCCTAGGGAGGCCTAGCAGTAACGATGCCCAGTAGCAATGGGTACACCTACGCCACTAAGCCATATCTTGGTTTCTGAATACCATTCTCCACTAAAAGGTACCAGGGCTCCAAGGAAAAGCGACTGATTTCAGAACTGGAGCAGAGACGATGCAAAATAAACTTGGAGCATCTTGGTATTCCAGAAAGTAAGAAGTGCTTGAGGGATGATGACGTGTCTAAAGGATCCAGAAGCTGGATTAAAAGTGGTCCCACTTGCTTTATCTGGAACAATCTGAACATCAAAATAAATAATAATTATGAATAGTGGGTTTCAACTGTCTGGATACAAATAAGAATCATTCCTTACCAATTTGAATAAGTGGGGAAAAGAAAAAGCTCTACCTTACAGTAAAATGATTATATGAATAACTTATCAACAAGTATAAAATCATGACTTTACAGTGATTAAACATAGCAAACATATCTTTCTATCTTTTTTTGAGATGGAGTTTTGCTCTTGTTGGCAAGGCTGGAGTGCAGTGGTGCGATCTTGGCTTACAGCAACCTCCGCCTCCCACATTCAAGCGATTCTCCTACCTCCACCTCCTGAGTAGCAGGGATTATGGGCATGTGCCACCATACCCGGCTAATTTTGTATTTTTAGTAGAGACAGGGTTTCTCCATATTGGCCAGACTGGTCTCAAATTCCTGACCTCAGGTGATAGGCCTGACCTCAAGTGCTGAGATTACAGGCGTGAGCCACCACACCCAGCCGAGACACCTTAATCAAGTGATAAGAGTTATCACCAGGAATGGGACAAATCGAAACACATGCCCCTTGCTGGAGCTCATGGAGAAGAACACAGGACAGCAGCATTTGCACAGTATTCCTGCTAAAGATGGATAACTTCAGTCAATCATGATGAGGCAGAAGAACTGAATTGGGACTGTTCTATAAAAATCACTGACCTGTAGCCTTCGAAACTATCAAAGCTATGAAACACAAGGAAAGACTGAGAAGATATTACAACAAAATGCAATGAGTGATCCTGGGTTGGATTCTTGATTTATAAACGACATGTTGGGATGACCAGTGAAATTGGAATGGTATCTGTGATTTAGATGGTAGTATCACAGCAAAGTTAATGTCCTGAGCTTGAGAGTTAGTTATCCTGTGGTTTTGTAGAACACTGTCCCTGTTTTTTTTAGGGAAATACAAGAGGACAATGAGATATCAGAAAAAAATATATATGCAGAGATGCATGTGAAGAGTTATATGAAATATTTGCAGTATCATGCTTACTGAACAACCTAAGTGAAGGACATATGGGAATTCTTTGAACTATTCTGGCAACTTTTCTCTATGTTTGAAATTACATCAAGATTAAAAGTAAAGGCCGGGCATGGTGGCTTATGCCTGAAATCCCAGCACTTTGGGAGGCCAAGGCAGGCAGCTCACCTGAGGTCAAAAGTTTGAGACCAGCCTGGCCGACATAGTAAAATCCTATCTCTACTAAAAATACAAAATTAGCTGGGCGTGGTGGCACATGCCTGTAATTCCAGCTACTTGGGAGGCTGAGGCAGGAGAATCACTTGAACCCAGGAAGCGGAGATTGCGGTGAGCCAAGATTGCACCACTGCATTCCAGCCTGGGCAACAAGAGCAAAACTCAGTCTCAAAAAAAAAAAAAAAAAAAAAAAAGGGGGGGGATTAAAAGTTAAAAAAAAAAAAAAAAAGTCTTAGCAAGTTAGAAAAGCTTTCTTCTCAGGGGACATTTGAAAATCTAAGCACACTTAAAATATATCCTAGCATAGTGAAAAAAGGAAAAGCTCTGGCTCACCTACAATGGGGGATTTATCAGATCCTCCAGACATTAAATTTAAATCCCAAATGCTACACCCTTAAAGGTAAGGCAGAATTACTCTCACCTCACACTCACCCCAGGGCAGAGGTAGGGAAAGTCCCTGAAGAATTGTAGCCATAAGCAACTTGCTTGTGGACTTGAAGCCCAAATTCACATCACGTAAGTGGCCTCCAAAAAAGTTAAGCTATTCAAAATTTAGAAAAATTGTTTGTGGGCTGGTGATGTCCCTGGGTGCTCAACAGAAGCAAATGCAGGCTGAGCATGTGGCTCATGCCTGTAAGCCCAGCACTTTGGGAGACCAAAGCAGGAGGATCGCTTGAGGCCAGGAGTTTGAGACCAGCCTGGACAACATAGAGAGACCCTATCTCACAAAAAAAAAAAGGGAGAGAGAGAAAAAGTAGCCAGGCGTGGTGGTCTATGCCTGTAGTCCTAGCTACTTGGGAGGCTGAGATCAGAGAATCACTTTAGCTCAGGAGTTCGAGGCTGCAGTGAGAAGTGATTTTCTCTGCAGTCCAGCCTGGGTGACAGAGTAAGGCCTTGTCTTTTTTTTTTTTTTTTTTTTTTTTTTTTTTTTTTTTTTTGAGACAAGGTTGCTCAGGCTAGAGTGCAGTGGTGTGATTTTGGCTTACTGCAGCCTTGATCTCCCAGGCTCAAGCCATCCTCCCATCTTAGCCTCCCAAATACCTGGGACTAAAAGTACACATCACCACGCTTGGCTAATTTTTAATATTTTTTTGAGCCTAGGATTATATTACTTTCCTTTAGTAATATTTTATTTGCTTTGGCTAGGTGCCTAACGGCACCAGCAATCCAGGATCACTTTTATCTAAGTTCAGGACCTAAAGATTTCTGGGTCCTCAGTCAGGTTGCAATCCATGTGAGTATCAGCTTAAGTCACCACTATGGTACATTCATTCAGGGTCACCAACTCAAAGCATGGGGTAGTTTATAAAGGTTCCCAGACTTAGTAGGCCTGTATCTAAATATTTTCCTCTATCACTGTACAATTGCCTCTTGCAGATCAGCAAACACTTATCCCTCCAGATCAACACTCAGTCTCTCAGCTGCCTGTAAGAGATTGGGAAATAATTCTACCGCAAAAGCAACCCTGAGCATCAGACTCATTTTCCTGCATTACCACATTCTCCTGGACCCAAGCCTGGAAATCTCTCAGGATTTTTGTATATTTTGCCTCTAGAAAGATTTTTTTTTTTTTTTTTGAGACGGAGTTTCGCCCTTGTTACCCAGGCTGGAGTGCAATGGTGCGATCTCGGCTCACCGCAACCTCTGCCTCCTGGGCTCAGGCAATTCTCCTGCCTCAGCCTCCTGAGTAGCTGGGATTACAGGCACGTGCCACCATGCCCAGCTAATTTTTTGCACTTTTAGTAGAGACGGGGTTTCACCATGTTGACCAGGATGGTCTCGATCTCTCGACCTCGTGATCCACCCGCCTCGGCCTCCCAAAGTGCTGGGATTACAGGCTTGAGCCACCGCGCCCGGCTTAGAAAGATTTTTTTAAAGTATTTTGAGTAGTTTTCTTAGCTGTCTCCAGCAGAAGAGCTGGTCCAACCTTACCAAAAGTAGAAGTCAAGAGTAATCTTTTCAAAATGCCGTCATATAATTTCAAGATACATTGCAAAATTCTTGCACAAGTCGAACGTTATTGTTTATTATTTTCTCTTCTGTGACGTGACTGCTCATTATGATCCAAATTAACAAAAAAATTACTTGATATGAAAATATCACAAAATTGGTTTAAAATTATATCACTTTATTACTTATTTAATTTTGAGAGTTTTAAAAGTAAATACGTATCTCAAAAATTATATAATGAGCACATGAAACTTGTTTTATGCAATGTTTACAACAATGGGAAAGAGATATACAAATGACTAATTATCCTAAAATGGCCTTTATTATTATTATTATTATTTTTTTTTTTTTTTTTTTTTTTGAGGAGGAGGAGGAGTTTCGCTCTTGTTACCCAGGCTGGAGTGCAATGGCACGATCTCGGCTCACCGCAACCTCCACCTCCTGGGTTCAGGCAATTCTCCTGCCTCAGCCTCCTGAGTAGCTGGGATTACAGGCACACACCACCATGCCCAGCTAATTTTTTGTATTTTTAGTAGAGACGGGGTTTCACCATGTTGACCAGGATGGTCTCGATCTCTTGACCTTGTGATCCACCCGCCTCGGCCTCCCAAAGTGCTGGGATTACAGGCTTGAGCCACCGCGCCCGGCTGGCCTTTATTATTATTATTTTGAAATGGATCCTTGCTTTATTTACTGGCCAGGCTGCAGTGTAGTGGTACCATCTCAGCTCACTGCAACCTCCACCTCCCAGGTTCAAGCAATTCTCCTGCCTCAGCCTCCTAAGTAGCTGGGATTACAGGCACACACCACTATGCCTGGCTAATTTGTGTATTTTTAGTAGAGACAGTATTTTACATGTTGGTCAAGCTGTTCTTGATCTCCTGACCTCAAGTGATTCACCTGCCTCGGACTCCCAAAGTGCTGGGATTACAGGCGTGAGCCACCACACCCAGCCATGTTTCTATTACTATATGGTAATTTGCGTTTTCTACAACTTTATATAAATGGAATCATAGACTATGTACTTTTCGTGGTCTGGCTTCTTTCACTCAGATAATTATTTCTAAATTTGTCCTTTTCGTTGTGTGTTTATTCTTTATTACTAAGTAATATCCCACTGTGTGAGTCTATACATTCATCTTTTGATAAATATGAATTATTTCCAGTTTGGAGCTATTATTACAATTAAAGCTGCTACAACATATATAAGTCTTTATGTGGGCACATGCTTTCATTTCATTTGGGTATATTCCTAAGAGTGGAATGGTGGGAGCATGTTTAGCTTTTTTTTTTTTTTTTTGAGACGCAGTTTTGCTCTTGTTACCCAGGCTGGAGTGCAATGGCGCGATCTCAGCTCACTGCAACCTCCACCTCCTGGGTTCAAGCAATTCTCCTGCCTCAGCCTCCTGACTAGCTGGGATTACAGGCACATGCCACCATGTCCAGCTAATTTTTTGTATTTTTAGTAGATACGGGGTTTCACCATGTTGACCAGGATGGTCTCGATCTCTTGACCTCGTGATCCACCCGCCTCGGCCTCCCAAAGTGCTGGGATTACAGGCTTGAGCCACCGCGCCCAGCCTGCATGTTTAGCTTTTTAAGAAAATGTCAAACTATTTTTCCAAAGTAGTTGTATCCTTTTATATTCCCACCAGTAGGGTATGTGAATTTTATAGAGACCTTTAGAGAGAGATAATTCGTTCTTTGTTTGTTCGTTTGTTCATTTTTTGAGAGAGTCTCGCTCTGTCACCCAGGCTGGAGTGCAGTGGCACCATCTCAGTTCACTGCAACCTCCACCTCCCCAGTTCAAGCGATTCTCCTGCCTCAGCCTTCCGAATAGCTGAGATTACAGGTGCCCACCACCAAACCTGGCTAATTTTTGGTATTTTTGGTAGAGACAGGGTTTCACTGTGTTAGGCTGGTTTGATCTCCTGATCTCGTGATCCACCCTCTTCGGCCTCCCAAAGTCCTGGGATTACAGGCATGAGCCACCAAGCACGGCCCATTTTATGCATTCTTTGCATTTTTTTTTTTTTTTAAGACAGGGTCAGGCTGGGCGCGTGTACAGAAAAGTGGTCCACCCCCATTAAGTCACTGAGGCAAGGAGGTGGGCTGTGGGCAACAAGTGTCCTGGGCAACACTTCTTATCTAGGGGCTGGAGACTTCAAAGGATTTCTAATAGAAGGATACTGTAAGCCAATGCAGTGGGAGCTGACAGACTTGTGCTCTTCTCTTAAGATATTTATTGGAGGATGATTTGAGCTAGCACAGAAGTGAGAAAAAACTGACAGGGTGTATAACCACGGTGACCAGTCACACCAGAGGGGTTCTTCTCCCTCAGTTATTTCCAGGATCTCAGGCCTGAGGCCTACTTTCCACAGGAACTGGATGCAAGGTACTACAACTCCTTTTTCTTTCTTTTTTTTTTTTTTTTTTTTTTTGAGACGGAGTTTCGCTCTTGTTACCCAGGCTGGAGTGCAATGGCGCGATCTCGGCTCACCGCAACCTCCGCCTCCTGGGTTCGGGCAATTCTCCCGCCTCAGCCTCCTGAGTAGCTGGGATTACAGGCACGCGCCACCATGCCCAGCTAATTTTTTGTATTTTTAGTAGAGACGGGGTTTCACTATGTTGACCGGGATGGTCTCGATCTCTCGACCTCGTGATCCACCCACCTCGGCCTCCCAAAGTGCTGGGATTACAGGCTTGAGCCACCGCGCCCGGCCTACAACTCCTTTTTCATGAGGAGAGGCTCTTGCTCCAAGCCTGCCATACAGCGTATGCCCTTTCAGGCATGGATGCCACCGCCTGGGTCTTTGGTTCTTGCCCTGGTCTGGCTTTTCCCATGTACTGCTTCTGTTCTGTGACTGCTCTAGGCATTCCTCCTACTACAAGCTACTATATGGTTATATAGAAGGATTTTATAAATCAGCACTAAATGTGTCAGTACAGCTCTGACTACAGCAGTTATATGATTATATAGAAAGATTATACGGAACTAAGTATGCTAGATGTAAGTATTAAGTATGATTATATAAGCTAGATATATGTAAGCAGTAAG
Organism: Saimiri boliviensis; assembly: GCF_048565385.1. NCBI lineage: Eukaryota > Metazoa > Chordata > Mammalia > Primates > Cebidae > Saimiri > Saimiri boliviensis. The sequence continues at coordinate 41,474,855 of NC_133459.1, read as the reverse complement.
TTATACTTTAGGCACTAATTCTCTAAACCAATATATAATTATATATAAAGGATTATACAAAGGAAATAGCTGAATAATAACACTATAAACTAAAGTATTCTTCAGGTACTAATTGTGCCTGGGGTCTGGACAGTTCTCCTTCCTCGGTGCCCATGGTTGATGTTACCCACATTAGGCTTTCGTGTGTGTGTGTGTGCGTGTGTGTGTCTGTGCCAGGCCAGAGGGCAATGGCAGAATCTCGGCTCACTGCAACCTACACCTTCCAGGTTCAAGCGATTCTCCTGCCTTAGCCTCCTAAATCCTAAGTAGATGAGATTACAGGCACATGCCACCACACCCAGCTAATTTTTGTATTTTCAGTAGAGACAGGGTTTCACCATGTTGGCCAGGCTGGTCTCAAACTGACCTCAGGTGATCCACCCGGCTTCCTCTCACAAAGTGCTGGGATTACAGGCGTGAACCACTGCACCCAGCTCTCCCAGGCTTTAGTAATTATCCCACCTCAGCCTCCCAAGTAGCTGAGACTACAGGCACGTGCCACTACACCTGGCTGATTTTATATATATTTTTTAGTAGAGATGGGGTTTCTCCATGTTGGTCAGGCTGGTCTTGAACTCCCGACCTCAGGTGATCCTCTCACCTTGGCCTCCCAGTGTGCTAGGATTGCAGGCATGAGCCACTGGACCCAGCCTCTATTATTTATTTCTAACTTCATATCTGTGGTCAAAGAAGACACTTGATATGATAACTATATTTTTTAATCTGTTGAGACTTAAATTTTAGCCTAACCTATGATCTATCCTGAATAATATCACATGTGCACCTGAGAAGAATGTGTATCCTTTTTTTTTTTTTTGAGACGGAGTTTCGCTCTTGTTACCCCGGCTGGAGTGCAATGGCCTGATCTCGGCTCACCGCAACCTCCGCCTCCTGGGTTCAGGCAATTCTCCTGCCTCAGCCTCCTGAGTAGCTGGGATTACAGGCACGCGCCGCCATGCCCAGCTAGTTTTTTTTTTTTTTTTTTTTTTTTTTTTTAGATGGAGTTTCGCTCTTGTTACCCAGGCTGGAGTGCAATGGCGTGATCTCGGCTCACCGCAACCTCCGCCTCCTGGGTTCAGGCAATTCTCCTGCCTCAGCCTCCTGAGTAGCTGGAATTACAGGTACGTGCCGCCATGCCCAGCTAATTTTTTGTATTTTTAGTAGAGACGGGGTTTCACCATGTTGACCAGGATGGTCTCGATCTTTTGACCTCGTGATCCACCCGCCTCGGCCTCCCAAAGTGCTGGGATTACAGGCTTGAGCCACCGCACCCAGCTTTCTGCTATTAATCTTACTGAAAATTTCTTATGTGTGAAAAGTCGCTTCTTTCTTGTGGGTTTCAGGTTGTCTTTAGTTTTTGACAGTTTGATTATAAAGTGTCTCACTAGGGGTCTCTTTTTTGAAGATGTCCCATAGGTCCCTTGGGCTTTGTTCACTTCTCTTCAGTCTTTTTTCTTTCTATTCCTCAGAGTCAGTAATTGTCTTATCTTCAAATTCTCTGCTTTTTTATTTTACCTGCTCAAGCCTGCCTTCAAACTGCTCTAGTCAGTTTTTTCTTTTTTCTTTCTGTAGAGATGGGTTTGCCCTACATTGTCCAGGCTGGTCTCGAACTCCTGGGCTCACATGATTCTCCTGCCTCAGTCTCTCAAGGGCTTGGATTACAGGTATGAGACACCATGCCCAGCTACTGGTAGGTTTTTTTATTTCAGCTATTGTACTTTTCAGTTCCAGAATTTGCTTTTTGGTTTTCTGTCTCTTTATTTGATACTTCCGTTTTTTCATTCATTGTTTGCTTTACTTTCTCTGTGTGTTTCTTTAGCTCCTTGAGCATCTTTAAGACAGTTCTAAAGTCTTCGTCTAGTAGATTGGTTATGTGGCCTTTCTCAAGGATGGTTTTTGTTGGTTTATTTTTTCCTTTGAATGGTTCAAACTTTCCATTTGCTTGTCTCCTTATAATCTCTTTTCATTAAAAACTGATCATTTGAGTCTAATAATGTTGTAACTCTGGAAATCAGATTCTTCCCCTTGCCCAGGGTTTGCCGGGTTTGGTTGGTTTGTATTGCTTTTGGCTGCCTCCATATCAAAGCTCAGTGTGAGGTTTAACTGAAGGTGTTCTCAGTACTTTTGGTCTTTACACTCCTTCCCGGGCATGTGCAGTGGCTTCTAATTTTCCCCTGTATAGGCTTTCTGAGTTTGTAGTCTTTAATTTCTGGATCCCAAGAGGGGAAAAGATAATGAATCGGGGAGAACCCAGATTATGATTAGTCCCTTTGGATTCCCTGGAAGCTGCTTCAGCTGGAGGGGAGGGTTTGCAACAGCAGGAGAGGCACAACAGCCGCTGCTCACTTCTGTGTCTGCACTTCCCTGGCCAGTGATGAGACCTCAGTTAATCATTAACATTAATCAGCGACGAGAAAACAGTTCCCTGATATTTGGAGCACTTGGTCCTTATCGTCCACCCTGGCTCCTGCAAACTGTGTGCGGGCTCCTCCTGGGAGTACATGCACAGCTTCCGGTCATGGGGCCGGGGGAGAAGGGGATAGGTACCTGTAGCTGAGCTGGGAGTTGCAATGGATTGAAATTAACTGAAGTTTTACATCCAAGCCTCCTCTGGAAGTTGCAAGATTTCAACAGACTCCAGAGTTCCAAAATAATTACATCAGACAGATTATGTCAGTGTCCTTATTGTCTGTGTTGTGGGGGGATGGCAAAATGCTGTTGCTTCCTACTCCTCCATCTTCCCAGAATCCTCTCACCTTACTTGTAATTTTAACATTTTTATTTATTTATTTTTTTGAGACACAGGTCTCACTCTGTCACCCAGGCTGGAGTGCAGTCGCTCCATCTCAGCTCACTGCATCCTCCGCCTCCCAGTTTCAAGCAATTTTCCTGCCTCAGCTGCCTGAGTAGCTGGGACCACAGGCTGGTACCACCATGCCCAGCTAATTTTTATATTTTTAGTAGAGATGGGTTTCCACCACGTTGGCCAGCCTGGCCTCGAACTCCTGACCTCCAGTGATTTGTCCCCCTTGGCCTCCCAAAGTGCTGGGATTACAGGCATGAGCCACCATGCCCAGCTCTCACCTTCTTACTTTTTAAACGATGCTTCTTATGATAATCTGGGTCCTCCAAAGAGTAGACCCCCAAATGGGATTAAATACATAAGAATTTTATTAGGGAAATGTTTGTGAGAGAAAATGGGGAGGCAGCTGGGAGAGCCATCTCATGGTAATGTGAGCCTGGCCCAGGATGCTAGGTGGTAGTATCCTACATCACCACATAGTCCAGAAAAAGATGCTGGGTGGTAACATCCTACATCACCACATAATCCAGAGAAAGATGCTGGGTGGTAGCGTCTTACCTCACCGCATAGTCCAGGGAAAGATGCTGGGTGGTAGCATCCTACCTCACCACATAGTCTAAGGAAAGCTCGACAGGAGCATCAGGGGAGTCCTTGAGGCAAAGTCGGCTGTCAGTCCCATGCCTCCCTGGAAAAGACCTGTTTTAAAATCCCTACCACACTCAGCCATCAGCTTGGGAGCATTTGGTAAGCAGAGCCTCAGGGCAAAGAAAGTGATAAATTTTATAGCAAAGGTACTTGGGGCCTTGGTTAACTACATTCCCTGTAGTTAAAGGTTGAAGGTCTACAAGCCACTTTCTTGTGGTAACTGCACTTTTTACAATCTACTGTTTTTATACCTATTATCTCAGTTTATCCTTACATTATACCTGTAATAATAACACAAAACTTATCTATTTTTTTGAGACAGTCTTGCCCCGTTGCCCAGGCTGGAGTACAGTGGTGCAATGATGGTTCACTGCAGCCTCGACTTCCCAGGCTCAGGCCATCTTCCCACCTCAGCCTCCCGAGTAGCTGGGACTACAGGCATGTGCCATTATGCCCGGCAAAAAATTTTTTTTAAGAGATTGGATCTCACTGTGTTGCTCAGGTTGATCTCAGACTCCTGGGCTCAAATGATCCTCCTGTCTCGGCATCTCAAAGTGCTGAGATTACAGGCATGAACCACCATACCCGGCCAGCCAAGACTTACTGAGCACGAACAAAATGTCATTTCACTGATTCTTGTTTCATCCCCACAACTTTAGGAAGTGGGTACTATTTATACCTCTATTTGTTTTTTAATTCGGTGTTGAATTTTCTCACATGTCCTGAAGTCCGGAGGCAAGTGGTTGCTGGCATTGGTAAAGGAATTGTCAGTATTGGGACTTAAGATTAAGTTTCATTGGTAGGACTGGAACTCAGGTTTTCTGACTCTGAGTTGCTTTCCAAGTTTCTCTCATGTGAGGACACCATGAGAAGGTGGCAAAGGTGGCTTTCTGCAATCCATGTCAGAAGAGGACCCTCACCGGAACCAAATCTACTGTCACCTTGACCTGGACTTGCCAGTCTCTAGAATTGTGAGAAATAAATACCTACTGCCCAAGCCACTTAGTCCATGACATTTTGTTACAGCAGCCCAAGCAGGCTGAGACAGTTACACCATCCCTGTCTAGCAGCAGCCCTCGTTTCCTTCATTTGGCTGCCAAGTCTCTTCCTGGTTATCCATAATTTATTAATTTCTTCTTTTTTTAAATTTTGAGACAGAGTCTTGCTCTATTGCCCAGGCTGGAGAACAGTGGCATGATCTCGGCTCACTGCGACCTCCGCCTCTCAGGTTCAAGTGATTCTTCTGCCTCAGCCTCCCACATAGCTGGGACTACAGGCACGTGCACCACCATGCTCAGCTAATTTTTGTATTTTTAGTAGAGACAGGGTTTCACAGGTTGGCCAGGCTGGTCTCGAACTCCTGACCTTGTGATTCACCTGCCTCAGCCTCCCAAAGTGCTAGGATTATAGGCATGAGCCACCGGGCTTGGCCCAATTTATTAATTTCAACGTATGTATTGAGCTTTTGTTCTGTACTCTTTCAGCCCCGTTGTAGATACCGGGTTATAGCAGCAGTGAACAAAACAGACTGAAACCTCCTTTACCAATACCAGAAACCAGTTGCCTCTGGACTTCAGGACATGTGAGAAAATTCAACACCGAATTAAAACACAAATAGAGGTATAAATAATACCCACTTCCTAAAGTTGTGGGGATGAAACAAGGATCAATGGAATGACATTTTGTTGTGCTCAGTAAGTCTTGGCTGACCGGGTGTAGTGGCTCATGCCTGTACTCTCAGCACTTTGAGAGGCTGAGACAGGAGGATCATTTGAGCCCAGGAGTCTGACAGGAAGAAGATGATAAGCAAGCAAGTTAATGTAGCCAGCAGATGACATGCACCATGGAGAAATATCAGGAAAGCCAGGAATTGGAGACTGACCATGGGAAGGGGTGGCCACCTTAAACAGGTAGGTAGGTGAAGCCCTACTGATCGAAGACCTAAAGAAGTGCCACTTGGTTATCTGGTAGAACAGTCTTCCAGTCAGAAGGGAACACCAGGTGTAAGTGCCTTGAGGTGGGAGAGTACCAGGAAAAGGAAGCCCGTGAGGTTGGGTGGAGTAAACCAGGGGAGAGAGCAGAGATGGCATGGGCAGGTGGGAGCACATTCTGAAGTTCCTGGAGGATGCTGACTTCTGCTCAGAAGTGGAACTGGAAACCTCTGACGAATTTTGAGCAGGACTGTCTTGAGGCCTGACACAGGTGTTAGGGTAGGAAGATGGTAACCGGGAGGCTACCATAGCCTGGACCCATGAAAGATGATGGAGGTCTGGACCCAAGTGGTCAGAGGTGAGTAGTCAGATTCTGGCTGTTTCAAAGTCAGAATCAATGGAGTTTGAAGACTCATTGGATGTGGAGTGTAAGCAGAAGTGAGAAATCAAGCAAGACTGAGAATTTTGGTATGGACCTGTAAGGATGGACCATCTCCCCTGGGGAGATGTGGAAGGCTGTGGGAGCAGCAGGTACGCTGTAGCTGCCCTACACACCGCTCGCCTGCTGCAGTCTGAGGGTCACCTCCACAGTCCACAGTCCACTCCTCTCACCAGTCATCTCCTGGTTGCTAAGGCCAGTAGACACTTTTCTTTTTTCCTTCTACTTCTTCTTCTTTTTTTTTTTTTTTTTCCTGAAGCACCAGACCCAGAGTAGACGCTTTTCAATCCCACCTTCTTGGACCTATTGGCTTTGATGCTGTGAGCCACTGCCTACTCTGCTCCCCAGTTTTCTATGATGCCTCCTTTCTGGATTTGCCACATCTGTTTCTGGTCATCGCTTCTATGTCCTTGAGCTTGTTCCAAAAGTTTGTGTCTCCATCCTCATCTCTCCACAAATGCCCCTAAAGTGATGTGATTTTACCCATGACCACAGCTTCCAATAGCCACCTGATGAGTGTCAAACACTGCCTTGGCCTATACCTCCCTCCTTAGCTTCCTGCACACTCCCCACGGATGCCCCCACAGATCCTCAACCTCCACGGACCGAAACTGAGCTATCACACCCCTCTCCTCTTTGTGCATTTTTTAATTCCAGCAAATGACACTAACTGCGTCAACATTCTGCAGTCATCCCTGCATTCAGCTAGTTACCTACATCTGCCAACTCCATTTCTGAAAACATCTCAAATTTGAGCCCCTCTTTCTTAACCCATATTTCTGGTCTAGGTCTCATTACTTATCTGGACTTTGGACTAAACCTGTCATTCATTACACTTGACAGTGTGCCTCAGTCTCAACTAGACATCCAAACTTCCCCAGTCAGCTGTCACTGCCTGACTGTCACTTCTCATTAGCCCTCTGCGTCTCCTAATCTAACCCAATCTAGCTCCCTTCCCAACCTTCTTAGGGGCCCGCTGGAATTCAGACACAGCCTCTTCTCTGAATGTTATTTAGCTTTTTACTCTATCTCTAATCACACTTGCCTCCACAACCTTCTTCCCTTGGAGTCCTTTCAGTGGAGTCTTTTTTTTTCTCTCTCCTACGTCCCAAATACCCATGGTGTCTGGTGGTGGGCTAAGTCCCCCTTGTTACACAATTGCCATCTCTTTTTTTATTAAGACAGGGTCTCACTCTGTCACCCAGGTTGGAGTACCGTGACACAATCATGGCTCATTGCAGCCCCAGTCTCCTGGGATCAAGTGATCATCAACCTCAGCCTCCAGAGTAGCTGGGACTAAAGGTGTGCATCACCAAATCTGGATAATTTTTTACTTTTTGTAAAGATGGGGTCTCACTTTCTTGCTCAGAATGGTCTCAGACTCCTGAGCTCACACGTTTCTCCTGCCTCAGCCTCCCAAAGTACTGGGATTACAGGTATGAGCCACCACTGCCACTTCTAAACAATTTTTTCCTCTCTCCTAAGCCCCCCAAAACTCCTTTGAAGCCATGGACAAAATTTATTTAGTTCAATGAGTTTCCGGACTAAATTCATTATCCAGAAATACTCCTTGAAGATTTTAATTCCTGTATCACCTCACTGTCCTTTCCACACCCTCTACTTCTACCATCATTTGTGGCAATTTCAACACGCACACAAAAGTTCCGTTGAACACCGTGGTCTATTTCTGACTTCACAGTCAGCTTGCCATTCTTCCTCCTCCATCTCCCATCTACACATCCACAACCTAAGCTTTGTCATTAGAAGTAATCGCACCATACCCCATCCCAGCCTAGGACCCCCACCTCATAACCTTCCAGTTCCCTTAATACAGTTCTGTACCACATAAAAATGTTCTAGTCAATGACAGACTGCATATATGATGGTGGTCCCATAAGATTATAATAGAGCTGACTTAATCATCGAGCACGTCATTCAGAGACCTGGCCCAGTCCACCACCAATGGCTAATGGACACTCCTCTTGGGTTCTGAAGTTGGGCTGACAACGTGCCGATACCGCCACAGCTGGCGACCACCTGCACATACCACCAGCAGGTCAAGGGACTGACCTGCCCAATCTGTTGTAGCTACCACCAACACTAGCATGAACCATTTGGGTTCCAATGGGTTGCTCCACCATTGCTACTGCCATCACCCACATTACATCAGCTGCCAAGGGGCCTGAGAAACTGTCTGGATGCCCAGACCACAGCTTCCATTACCAGCATCTGAGTGGGCCCCCTTGAGGCCCAAGAATCAGTCTGTTTGGATTCACTGACACTGGTGCTGGTGTAAGCTGCCCAAAGACCCAAGAACAGGCATACCCAGCCCACCACTGCAGCCACTAGTGGCACTATGGACCACTGAAGACTGGCCCATCTGGCATCCTAGTCCCCCACAACTTTCCCACAGCCTCCACTAATAACCATATTCTATACCACTAGGGAAATCACAGACACCAGTGATGTTGTTTACAGGGGAAGAAATCATATACTAATGCAAGTATCCCAAATCAAAAGCAAAGTGCCCTACTCAACCAACACCATTGACACATCTTCAGAGAAAGGACTTCCTCTACAAAAGCAACGCCAAAAAATTGAAGTTGGGCACAGTGGCTTACACCTGTAATCCCAGCACTTTGGGAGGCCTAGGTAGGAGGATTGCTTGAGGCCAGAACTTTGAGACTAGACTGGCCAACAGAGCAAAAACCTGTCTCTACTAAAAATATAAAAAATCAGCTGGGTGTGGTGGTATATACCTATAATCCCAGCTACTCAGGAGGCTGAGGCTTGAGAATTGCTTGAACCTGGGAGGCGAAGGTTGCAGCAAGCCATCACGTCACTGTACTCCAGCCTGGGTGACAGAGTGAGACTCTGTCTCAAAAAAAGGGAATAAGCAACTATTGTACCAGAAGTATAGATATTAACATAAAGACACAGGAAATATGAAAGAGCAAGGAAATATGACACCTCCAAAGAAACACAGTAAGTCTCCAGGAACAGATCCCAATCAAAAATTCACAGAAGCCTAAAGAATTCAAATTACTGATTTTTTTTTTTTTTTTGAAACAGAGTTTTGCTCTTGTTACCCAGGCTGGAGTGCAATGGCGCGATCTCGGCTCACCGCAACCTCCGCCTCCTGGGTTCAGGCAATTCTACTGCCTTAGCCTCCTGAGTAGCTGGGATTACAGGCACATGCTGCCATGCCCAGCTAATTTTATGTATTTTTAGTAGAGACAGGATTTCACCATGTTGACCAGGATGGTCTCAATCTCTTGACCTCATGATCCACCAGCCTCAGCCTCCCAAAGTGCTGGGATTACAGGCTTGAGCCACCACACCCGGCCTTTTCTTTTTTTTTTTTTTTTTTTGAGACGGAGTTTCACTCTTGTTACCCAGGCTATAATGCAATGGCATGATCTCAGCTCACTGCAACCTCCACCTCCTGGGTTCAAGAAATTCTCCTGCCTCAGCCTCCTGCCTAGCTAGGACTACAGGCATGTACGACCATGCCCAGCTAATTTTTGTATTTTTAGTAGAGACGGGGTTTCACCATGTTGACCAGGATAGTCTTGATCTCTTGACCTCATGATCCACCTGCCTCAGCCTTCCAAAGTGCTCAGATTATAGGCATGAGCCACAGCACCCGGCCTCTAATTACTGATTTAAAGAAACTCAGTGAGATATAAGATAAATAATACAGAGAAAATAGAAACAAACAAACAAACAAACAAACAAACAAAAAACGGGGTATGAATGAGAAATTTACCAAAGAGATAGGTATTTTTCAAAAGCACCAAACAGAGGCCACGTGCAGTGGCTCATGCCTGTAATCCCAGGACTCTGGGAGGCCAAGGTGGGTGGATCACCTCAGGTCAGCAGTTTCAGCAGCCTGACCAACATGGTGAAACCCTGACTCTACTAAAAATACAAAATTAGCAGGACATGGTGGTGCATGCCTGTAATCCCAGCTACATGGTAGGCTGAGGCAGGAGAATCACTTGAACCTGAGAGGTGGAGATTGCAGCAAGTCAAGATTGCACCATTGCACTCCAGGCTGGGCAAAAAGAGCAAAACTCTGTTTCAAAACAAAAACAAAAACAAAAACAAAACCCACCAAACAAATTTTGGAACGGAAAAATCAGTTGAATAAAATACATTTGAAAGCTTTAACAACAGACTACTAGATCAAACAGAATAAAGAATCTTAGAACTCAAAAATAGGTCTTTTGAAGTATTCTAGTCAGACAAAAATTTAAAAATGAATTAAAAATAAGAAGAGGGCCAGGCACAGTGGTTCACAGCTGTAATCCCAGCACTTTGAGAGGCCAAGGCAGAAGGATTGCTTAAGCCTAGGAGGTCAAGGTCAGCCTGGGCAATAAAGTGAGACCCTGTCTCAACAAAAGGTTGCTGGGTGTGGTAGCTCCAGCTACACAGGAGGATGAGGCAGGAGAATCTCTTGAACCCAGGAGGTCAAGCCTGAAGTGGGCCATGTTCATGCTACTACCCTCCAGCCTGGGCAAGAGTGAGACTATCAAAATCAATCAATCAATGAGAAAAGCCTTCATGACATTTGTAATGACAAAAAGTGACAGAATATTTGAATTATCAGTGTCCCTGAGGGCACATAGAGAATGAAAGGGTTAGAAACCCATTTAATGAAATATTAGATGAAAACTTCTCAAGTCTAGCAAGAGACCTAGACATCCAGATCAAGGTGACCCAAAGACCCCCAAACAGATATAATACAAAAAGGTCTTGTCCACAGCACATTATAGTCAAAACTAAAGTGAAAGCAAAAAAGAGTATACTAAAAACACCAAGAGGAAAGCATCTAAGCGTTTATAAAAGAACACTCATCAGACTAACAGCAGAGTTTTCAGCAGGAACCTTATAAGCCAGGAGAGAATGGTATGAAATATTCAAAGTGCTGAGAGAAAAAAAAAATGCCATGCAATGATATTACATGCAGCAAAATTATCCTTTACAAATGAAGGAGAAATAAAGTCTTTTCTAGAGAAGCAAATGCTTAGGGAATTTAACACCCTAGACCAGCCCTACATAAAATGCTCAAGGGAGTCCGAAACTTGTAAGAGAAAGGAAAACACCATTGTTAAAGTGCACTAAAGTATAAAACTCACTGGTAAGTTAAACACACAAATGAGGAAGGACTCAAAGGGTACCACATAATATATCACTGAATCACAATGACAATGAGAAAAAAAGGTACAAATATACAAAGCAGTAAGAAAATAACAATGTGATAATAACAAACTCTGACATAGCAACAATAACCTTGAATGTAAATGGATTCAATTTTCTACTTAAAGCACAGACTGACTGAATGGATAAAGAAACATGATCCAACTATATGCTACCTACAAGAAACCCACTTTACCTGCAAAGACACATATGGACTGAAAGTAAAGGGATGGAAAAAAAAATACTCAATGCAACTAGAAACCAAAGGCAAGCAGGAGTAGCTATACTTACATCAAATAAAACAGACATTAAGTCAAAAACACTAAAATTAAACAAAGAAGGTAACTATATAATGACAAAGGGATCAATCCAGCAAGAGGATGTAATAATTCTAAATATGTATGGACCCAAAACTGGGGCACCCAGACTCACAAAGTAACTATTACTAAAGAAAGAGACTCCAATACAATAAAAGTTGGGAACTTCAAACTCCACACTCAGCTTAGACAGATGATCTAGGGAGAAAATCAATAGAGAAATATTGAACTTAAACTGGACTCCAGAGCAAATAAACATAGCAGACATTTACAGAGCATTTTAACTACAGAATAGACATTCTTCTCATCAGCACAGAACATTCTGCAGGACAGACCATATATTAGGCCACAAAACAAGTCTCAACAAATTAAAAAAAAATAGAAATCATATCAAGTATCTTCTCAGACAACAATGGAATAAAACTATGAATCAACACCAAGAAGAACTTTAGAAACTTTATGAACACATGGAAATTTAAAAACATGCTTTTGAACTACATTGGGTTAATGAAGAAATAAAGATGAAAATTTAAAAATTTCTTGAAAGAAATGAGAACAAACACAACATACCAAAATGTGTTGGATACAATAAAAGCATTACTAAGAGAGAAATTAATAGCAACAAATGCCTACATCAAAAAAGTAGAAAGATTTCAAACAAACAATCTAATGTAATGATGCACCCCAAGGAAGTAAAAGAGCAAGAACAAACCAAACCCAAATTATAAACAGAAGGAAAGACAAAAGATCAGAGAACTAAATGAAATAAAGACTGAAAAAAAAAGGACGCCGGGCGCGGTGGCTCAAGCCTGTAATCCCAGCACTTTGGGAGGCTGAGGTGGGTGGATCACAAGGTCAAGAGATCGAGACCATCCTGGTCAACATGGTGAAACCCCGTCTCTACTAAAAATACAAAAAATTAGCTGGGCATGGTGGCGTGTGCCTGTAATCCCAGCTACTCAGGAGGCTGAGGCAGGAGAATTGCCTGAACCCAGGAGGCGGAGGTTGCGGTGAGCCGAGATTGCGCCATTGCACTCCAGCCTGGGTAACAAGAGCGAAACTCCGTCTCAAAAAAAAATAAATAAATAAATAAAAATAAAAAAAGAAAGAAAAAAAGACTGAAAAAAAAAATACAAAGGATCAAGATGACAAAAAGTTGGTTCTTTAAAAAGATAAACAAAATTAATACACCTCTAGCTAGACTAAGCCAGAAAACAAGAGAGAAGACCCAAATAAACAATGAAATGAAAAGGAGACATTACTATTGATACCACAGAAATACAAACGATCAGACTATTATAAACAACTATATGCTAACAAACTGGAAAACCTAGAGGAAATGGGTAAATTCCTGGAAACATACAACCTACCAAAAGTGAATCAGGAAAAACAGAAAACCTATACAGACCAATATGAGTTGTGAGATTGAATCAGTAATTAAAAGTGTCCCTACAAAGAAAAGCCCAGGACCTTATGGAGACACAGCCAAATTCTACTAAATGTATGAAAACAACTAATACCAATCCTTTGGTAAGTATTACAAAAATTTAAAGAGGAGAGAACTCTCCCTAACTCATTCTACAAGGCCGGCAGTACCCTGATTCCAAAACCATAGAAGGACACAACAACAACAGAAACTATAGGCCAGTATCACTAATGAACACAGATGTAAAAATACTCAATAAAATACTAGCAAACTAACTCCAACAGCACATCAAAAAGATAATACAAAAAGACCAAGTGGGATTTACACCAGGAATTCAAGGTTGGTTCAATATATGGAAATTGGCTGGGCATGGTGGCTCAAGCCTGTAATCCCAGCACTTTGGGAAGCTGATGTGGATAGATTATTTGAGGTCAGGAGTTTGAGACCAGCCTGGCCAACATGATGAAACCCTGCCTCTACTAAAAATACAAAAATTAGCCTGGCATGGTGGCAGGCACCAGTAATCCCAGCTATTCGAGAGGTTAAGGCAGAATTACTTGAACCTGGGAGGTAAAGGTTGCAGTGAGCTTATTTTACCCCACTGCACTCCAGCCTGGGTGACAGAGCAAGACTGTCTCAAAAAAAAAAAAAAAAAAAAAAAGAAAGAAAGAAGGAAAAAAATCAATAAATGTGATTATTATATCAAGAGAATGAAGGGCAAAAACCATATGATCTCATAAGACGGTAAGATCTCATAGAAAAAGCATCTGATAAAATCTAACATCCCTTCATAAAAACTCCAAACAAACTAGGAACAGAGGAACTTATCTCAAAATAATAAAGGCCATCTATGACAAACCCCACAGCTAACATCATACTATATGGTGAAAGCTGAAAGTCTTATTTTTAAAATTTTCTTATTCATTTTCTAAAGCATTTGAGAGGAAACTTTGTTTCTTTACATTTCCTTTTTTTAATAGAGACAGGGGCTCACTCTGTTGATCAGTCTGGTCTCGAACACCTGGCCTCAAGTGATCTTCCTGCCTCAGCCTCCAGAAGTGCTGGGATTACAGGTGTGGGCCACTTCACCTGGCCAACCCCTTCCCCGATATTAATCGGGAAGAAGGTGGCAAGGATACCTACTTTCACCATTCCTACTCAATACAGTACTGAAAGTCCTAGCCAGAGCAATCAAGCAAGAGTAAGAAATAAAAGGTCCAAATTGGAAAAAGAGTCTAATTGTCCCTCTATACTGATAATATAATTTTATATCTAGAAAAACCTAAAGCCTCCATCAAAAACTCCCAAACTTAATAAATTCAGTAAAGTTGCAAGATACAAAACCAACATACAAGAATCAGTAGCATTTCTATATACCAATAATGAGCTAGCTGAGAAAGAACTCAAGAAGGTAATTCCAAATACGATAGCTACCAAAAAAATACCTAGCAATAAATGTAACCAAGGAGGCAAAAATCTCTACAAAGAAAACCACAAAACACTGAAGAAAGAAATTGAAGAGGATGCAAATGGAGACATCACATTCTCATGGATCAGAATAATTAATATTGTTAACAATACTACCCACAGCAATCTATAGATTCAATGTAATCCCTATCAAAATACCAATGTCATTTTACACAGAATTAGAAAAAGCAATCCTAAAATTCAAATGGAACCACAAAAAGACAATGAATAGCCAAAGCAATCCTGAGCAAAAAAAAAAAAAAAAAAAAAAAAAAAGGCCGGGCGTGGTGGCTCAAGCCTGTAATCCCAGCACTTTGGGAGGCCGAGGCGGGTGGATCACGAGGTCGAGAGATTGAGACCATCCTGGTCAACATGGTGAAACCCCGTCTCTACTAAAAATACAAAAAAATAGCTGGGCATGGTGGCATGTGCCTGTAATCCCAGCTACTCGGGAGGCTGAGGCAGGAGAATTGCTTGAACCCAGGAGGAGGAGGTTGCGGTGAGCCGAGAGCGTGCCATTGCACTCCAGCCTGGGTAACAAAAGTGAAACTCCGTCTCAAAAAACCAAAAAACAAACAAACAAAGAAAAAAAAAAAAGAACAAAGCTGGATCCATCACATTATCTGACTCCAAACTATATTACAAGGTTATAGTGCCAAAATCTGCATGGTATTGGCATAAAACCAGACACATAAATCAGTGGTACAGAATAGAAAACCCACACATAAATATATGTCTTTACAGCCAACTGATTTTTGACAAAGGTGCCAAGAATATACACTGGAGAAAGGACATCCTCTTCAATAAATGGTTCCAGGAAAATTGGATATCCTATGTATAAGAATAAAACTGAGGACCTGGGCGCAGTAGCTCATGCATGTAATCCCAGCACTTTGGAAGGCTGAGGCAGGTGGATCACAAGGTCAAGAGACTGAGACCATCCAGGCCAAAATGGTGAAACCCCATCTCTACTAAAAATACAAAAAGTAGCTGGGTGTGGTGGTGTGCACCTGTAGTCCCACCTACTTGGGAGGCTGAGGCCCGAGAATTGCTTGAACTCAGGAGGTGGAGGGTGCAGTGAGCCAGATTGCACCACTGCACTGCAGCCTGGAGTACAGAGCGAGACTCTGACTCACACACACACACACACAAGAATGAATCTGGTCCCTTATCTCTTCCTATATACAAAAACCAACTCAAGATGGATTGAAGACTTAAACTATAAAAACTATTAGAAAAAAATGATAGGGGCTGGGCATGATGGTTCACGCGTGTAATCCCAGCACTTTGAGAATCTGAGGCAGGAGGATCACTTGAGCCCAAGAGTTTGAGATTAGCCTGGGCAACACCAACAAGACCCCTGTCTCTACAAAAATTAAAAGGATCACTTGAGCCTGGGAGATGCAGGCTGAGTGAGCCATGAGGCTGCACTCCAGCCTGAGTGATGGCGTGAGACCCTGTCTCTCAAAAAACATTGATCCAGGCAAAGATTTCATGGCTAAGAATGCAAAAGCACAATTGTAACAAAAATAGACAAATGGGATTATATTAAACTAAAAAACTTCTATAAGACCAAGGGAAACAAGAGTGAAGACAAAACCTACTGAATGGGAGAAAATATGTAAACTATTCATCTAACAAAGGAGTAATATCCAGAGTATACAAGGAACTCAAATAACAATAACAAAAATAAATAATCCCATTAAAAAGTGGCTAAAGATGTGAATAGACATTTCTCACATGAAAATATTCAAATGGTCAGCACATGGAAAAATGCTCACCATCAGGAAAACGCAAATCAAATCCATAATGAGATATGATCTTACCCTAGTAAGAATGGTGATTTTAAAAAAGTCAAAAAATAACAGATGCTGGCAAGGATGCAGAGAAAAGGGAATTTTTATACACTGTTGGTAAGAATGTAAGTTGGTACAACCACTGTGGAAAATAGTATGGAGATTCCTCAAAAAATTAGGAATAAAACTACAACAGAATATAGCAATCATAATGTTGAGTATTTACCCAAAGGAATAAGCATCTGTATATCAAAGGGCTGCCTCCATTTGCACATTTAGCATAGCATTATTGAGAATAGCAGCAGTCTGGCATGGTGGTTCACACCTATAATCCCAGCACTTTGGGAGGCCAAGGAGGGAGGATTGCTTGAGTTCAGGAGTTCAAGACCAGCCTAGGCAACATAGGAATAACTAATCTCTACAAAAAAATTTTAAAAATAGCCAAGTGTAGTGGCACACACCTGTATTCCCAGCTACTCAGGAGGCTGAGGTGGAAAGACTGTTTAAGCCTCATGAGTTTGGGTTTGTTGCAGGAACTGTGCTGGTGCCACGACACTCCAGGAACTGTGCTGGTGCCACGACACTCTTCTGGGCAAAAGAAAGACTCTGCCTTTAAAAAAAGAAAGAAAGAAAGAAAAGGTGTACATATACACAAAGGAGTACTACTTGGCCATAAAAAAAGGGTGAAATCATGTCATTTGCAGCAACATAAATGGAAATGGAGGTATGTCATGTGAACTAAATCATGCACAGAAAGACAGATGCCACTTACTCTTATGTGGGAGCTAAAAAAAATGATCCCTGGCTGGCTGCTGTGGCTCACGCCTGTACTCCCAGCACGTTGGGAGGCTGAGGCAGGCAAATCACCCTAGGTCAGATCGAGGCTAGCCTGGCCATCATGGCAAAACCGTCTCTACTGAAAGTACAAAAATTAGCTAGGCGTGCTGGTGGTTGTCTGTAATCCCAGCTACTTGATTGGTTGAGACAAAATTGCTTGAACCTGGGAGGTGGAGGTTGGAGTGAATCGAGATTGCGCCACTGAACTCCAGCCTGGGCGACAGAGCGAGACTTCATCTCCAAAAGAAGAAAAAAGAAAAAAAAAAAAAAAACGATTCCATGGTGATAGGGAATAGAATGATACATACTAGCAACTGGGAAGTGTGTGAGGGTGAGCAGAGAGGTTGATTAGTGGGTACCTAGAGTTAGAATAAGCTCCAATATTCTATAGCACAGTAGGGTGACTATGTATTATATATTAGTAACAATGTACTCTAATTTCAACATAGCTACAAGACAGAAGTTGAAGTGTTACCAATACATAGAAATGGCACTCAAAAGGTACCTTTTTGTGTCAAAAGGTGATACACTCCAAGTACCCTGACCTGATCATCACATTCTATTCAGGTAACAAATACTCACATGTACACATGTAAAATACTTTGTATCAATAAAAGATACTGGAGCTGAAAAATTCCGATTCTCTAGTGATGTCCCAGCCATAGGAATATCATAGTGCAACACATTACTTAGGTGTTTGTAGTGATGCTGAAACAAATCTACTGCACTGCCAGTGCATAGCACACACAATGATACATAGCTTAAAATACTTAATAAACTTTTTTTTTTTTTTTTTTTTTTTTTATGAGACGGAGTTTCGCTCGTTACCCAGGCTGGAGTGCAATGGAGCGATCTCAGCTCACCGCAACCTCCGCCTCCTGGGTTCAAGCAATTCTCCTGCCTCAGCCTCCTGAGTAGCTGGGATTACAGGTACGTGCCACCATGCCCAGCTAATTTTTTGTATTTTTAATAGAGACGGTGTTTCACCATGTTGACCAGGATGGTCTCGATCTCTCGACCTTGTGATCCACCCGCCTCGGCCTCCCAAAGTGCTGGGATTACAGGCTTGAGCCACCGTGCCCGGCCCACTTAATAAACTGTTAATGGCTTATGTATTTACACTATAATAACATACATCTAGTATGTTTTTCAGTTAACTTTTAACTGTTAGCCTCAGACAGGTCCCTCAGGCGGTATTCCAGAAGGCACTTTCATCATTATCACAGGAGATGGCAGTTCCATTCAATATTAATGCACCTGAAGACCTTTCAGCGGGACAAGTGTATTGTTAAGACAGTGATAGGGGGGGTCACAAGTTTACCTAAATCACAAACCTGCACATGTACCCCTGAACCCACAAGTTTTAATTTTCACCCAGAGTCTTGCATGGTCAACTTATGGTAAGTACAGATGTCCCTTTTAAAAAATCATTTATATGGCCTTTTTGCTGTGCCTTTTCTCATTATTTTTCATTTTCATTTTTTTAGAGGCAGAGTCTTGCTTTGTTGCCCAGGCCGGATGGAGTACAGTAGTGCAATCACGGCTGTGCAGCCTTGAGCTCCTGGGCTTAACCCTCCTTAGCCTTCCAGTGGTTGGGACTATGGGCATGTGCCACCGTATCTGGCTATTTTTAACTCTATTATAAAGATGAGGTCTTACTATTTTGCCTAGGTTGGTCTCCCAAGATGCTGGGTTTACAGCATAAGATACCTTCTATGCTTAGACACACAAATACCTACATTGTGTTACAATTGCCTGTATTCAGCAGTTACATGCAGTACAGGTTTGTGGCCTAGGAGCAATAGGCTATACCACATAGGTTTGTATACATACTCGGTACCTTTGCTCTTTCCCTCCTTTGTTGAAGTCACCTAGCAAAGCCCTAGTTAAATCCAACTCCCCACCTGTTGGCAATTCTGCATGTCCCTACTCTATTGGTTTTCCCATTTCTCAAGACTATTTCACATCTTTTCCTCTTTAAATCTCAATCTTTAACATCCCTTGAGCCCCGTTTGCTTTCCAAGACACACCAAAATTACCCTAAGACTCTAAAACTGAAATACATCTAATCACTGGATAAACTAGCAAGCCTTAATATCCATGAACATAGGGGGAAAAAAAAATACTCGTCTTTTGATAGTTCTACTCTCTTCATAAAGACCCACAGATGCACTCCTAGCTGCATTTCCTTGACAGTACCATGAAGAATAGTGTATATATTTTCTAGACATTACTATACAGAAACACAACCAGCTAATTATAAACACTCAAATTTGACTGCAAGATCTTTTGGATTTTGTGTGGCCAGCATCACCTATGCATAATGACAATTATTTCTTCCAAATCCTTTAAAAAAACAAAACAAAAAAAACAAAAAACCGTATTGCCCTAGGTCCTTCAGTGCAATGTTCAACGGGAACTATGACACACTTGCTTTGCTCCTCACTTCCTGCTCTCCCATGCTCACTCTGCTCCAAATGGCATATCTCTTCAGGAAACCAAAAAATAATAAATAAAAAGAAAACAGGTTATCTTACAATTGCTAAGACTGGGGAACTAACCTCAGTGAATATGAAAATCTAAGAGGCAGATAGGAGGAAGCCATTGCTGCTCTTGCATCACCAAAGTACAGCATCTACCCTCTCCAGCAAAATGGGTTTGCACAGCTTCCTAGCAATGTCTCCATGTCTCACGTTGTTAAATCTGATTGGCAGAACGGGTTCTAAATCTTGATCTTAGCTGCAAGTTTTCTGGATAGTTCTAGAGATGTACAGATGCCGCAGTCCTTACAAATAATCCTTAAGTACTCAAAGCCCTAGGCAACAGAACACAACAGTATCTAAAAATGTGCACATAGTTCTGTTTGCAGTGCTAACACAAAAGATTGTATTCCCCCAAAAAGTTTCCTCCTTGATGTGTTTTTTCAAAATCTCCTTTTAACATTACTGGATATTTAACCAATGTTGTTGGTCTTCCCATTTCTATGATACTCTAATACAGATGCTCTTTAGTTTACAATGAGGCAATGTCCCCATAAACCGTAACTCAGAAAATAAGCTGAAACTGCATTTAATGTTGGCAATACTGCAGTTGACTTAACGGTGGTTTACGATATTTCAACTCTGTCATATCATGAAAACAATGTTTATTCAGTAGAAAATATGATCCCACTAAAAGCCCCCAAGTTGAACCAGAGTCAGAACTGTCTTCATGTGCAGTCCTAACAGTTTAGATCAGGCGTCCCCAAACTTTTTACACAGGGTGCCAGTTCACTGTCCCTCAGACTGCTGGAGGGCCGCCACATACTGTGCTCCTCTCACTGACCACCAATGAAAGAGGTGCCCCTTCCTGAAGTGCGGCAGGGGGCCGGATAAATGGTCTCAGGGGCTGCATGCACGGGCGTAGTTTGGGGACGCCTGGTTTAGATGGTACCAAGTTTCAGTCTCTGGTCCACTGCACTCACCAAAACTGGGTATTTTCATAAACACCAGCAAGAAATGTGCTAACAAACTCACTTCCGCAGCACGAATATTTACACTAAGTAGGGTAAAAAAAAAAAAAAAAAAAAAAAACTTGGGTAGTCTCATATCAAATCCTCTGGCAGAGTTATTCCCAAACAGGAGATGAATTCCACAGCACTGCAGGATTCCTGATGTGGCACTCTGATCTACTCCCTACCTCTGCTGTCTCCCCTGGGACCTGAAACCTGGCCAGGATGATCTAGAGTGTTTCTGGACAGCAGTCACTTTCAACTACATGACTGATAATTTCAGAAAGCAAGTCAAAGACACCTAACAAAACATTAGAAAAGAACATCCAGTCCATGCTTAGGCTGTAAGGTGTTGAGAACCACCTAACTACAAGTTGACCAACCTCCATGTTCTTAGGCACCTTCCCCATGGATTTTTGTATTATTTATTCCCATTTCTAGGACATAAGGAGCTGGACCAGTATTTGGTGACCACACCAGACCCTCTGACAGGTTCTCTGAACACTTTAAGTTGGCATCTTCAATTGGCATATTGAAATAAATTCTCCCTAGGTGACAAAACTAAGTGGAACAGGATTAGAATCTGGCCTCTAGCCTAGAGCATGCCCTTGTAAGCACTGCCACACAGCCAAAGGAACCCACACAAAATCTACACCATGAAGCCTCCCTTAAAAATGGCCAGGTTATCAGAATATGTATTTTCTAATTTTTAGTATGAACCCACAGGCATAGTACTTAAAAGGATTAGAGATTTTAAAGACATTTTACTTGAGGGAATTATCAGTGAGCATCATCTATTTGCAGACTGGGTTAAGCTAAGGGTCTTATAAATACCCGAGAACTTATAAACTAAAGCAAAACTAGACAGAAATTTACACAAAGACAATTATTTAAGACCTTTATTAACAGGTGCTTGCAGTTTGTTGACTTTTTTGAAAAAATCAAGTTGTAAACTTTTATTACAAATTAAAAATGAAGTTCTTAAAAATCTCAACTTGACCAGATATGAAACAATTTAAAAACCTTTAAAGGCGTATTGAGAAAAACCAGGCTTTTTTAAAAAACATGTTTGTTATTACCAAAAAGAGACATCTTTAGGTAAAAATAATAAAAACCCCATGCTGCATAGATAATGCAGATAGTTCTATTTATCTGGTCAACGGGCAAAAGCAAGCACTTAAGGTCTTCAGCTCCAATCTTTTGTTCATTTCTTATTGCTGGAATTTCTTATTTCTTCTTGTTGGATGACTAAACTGTAAAGAAAAAAAAAACAAAGATGATCACGTAGAATTCATGGTAATCTTCATTTAGTGTATTACATGCTCTAGTTTCCATTACTTATATATTGGGAGACATTAACAGATCTTTTGCCACCTAGCAAATCACCTCTGGTTGAATGCTAATTTCGGAGGGAACGACAATCATACACCTCTCAGTATCATGCAAAAAGCTGAATGAAAATGAATCCCTTAATTCTGGAAGGTTAACAAAAACAAGTGAGCTGGTAACAAGAACATAAATGTATCATGCGGTCTGCCAGAGAATTATTATTATTAACCTACAGTTTGAATAAACCAACAAAAAACAACTACAGATGATTACAGTGGCTCATGCCTGTAGTTCCAGCACTTTGGGAGGCCGAGATGGGTGGATTACCCGAGGTCAAGAGTTCAAGACCAGCCTGACCAACATGGAGAAACCCCATCTCTAGTAAAAATGCAGAAAATTAGCTGGGCGTGGTGGCTCATGCCTGTAATCCCAGCTACTCGGGCGGCTGAGGCAGGAGAATTACTTGAACCAGGGAAGCAGAGGTGGCAGTGAACTGAGATCACGCCATTGCATTCCTGCCTGGACAAGAGCGAAACTCCAGTCTCAAAAAAAAAAAAAGATTTTATCAATGTTGCCACTTTACCCAAACAGACTGTTTGTCACCATATAGGTTCATTCTAATAGCTATCCTACTTCTTTTATTAAATAATGTATAAGTAACAATGTTAATCAACATTTCTCAGAATACAGCTAGGAAAACTTTTCTCAGCTTACTGGTCAAATCATAAAGTTCAGAAAAGTTGATAGAAAGCTCTAATAGTTCAAAATACTCATGAGAATATAGGTCTCCAGTGTCAGAATTGAGAACTAGCTGAAGGGTGGCCAAATATGATTCTGATACTCAATACGCCTAAAAGGAAATATTTAGGTAATTAAGAATAGGGCAGAACACAATGTAAATAACATGGCTTTCATTATCTGACAGAATTGAGTTTTCCCCACTCCTGCATTAATAAAATGAAACAGATACCATTCACGACTGCCATAAATGGTGGTCATCCAGGCTTGCTTACCCGGATGATGGTAGAGATGGTAAGCCGGCATTTACTCAGCCCCGCCCTGCTCAGCCTCGGGAGCGGACGAATTCTCAGCTGGTGGATCGGCTGCTTTTGTCTCTTTGCCATCTTGTGGTTTAGGGTTTTCTGGGCGTCTGCGTCGGTAATTGAAGTTGCGGCGGTACCGACGTTGAGGTGGCTGCTGACCTTGGGTCTCATCTCCTTGATTTTCTTTGTCCTCCTCATTGCCGTCCTCTCTAGGCTGTCTTTGGCGAGGAGGGCCCCTGCGGTGAATGTTGTTAAACTTAAGAGTGATAAAACCTCTTCTCTTCAACACACCCAGCAGTGTTACCACTTTGGTTCACGCAACTAACTCATCGTGCCCAGCCTGTTCTCTGTACCAAGCGGTCTGTAGGCAATTTGTGTAAGGAGATGGAGTATAAATCGGAAGATGACTTTTAAAAACTGGTTTTAATGGACCAGCAAACTTTTGTTCATAGCATTACAAAATGAATCCTGAAATAGCTAACAGTAAGCAAATGCCATCAACATTAGCTGTCATTCTAAAAGATCAAAATGGGCTAAGTGGTAACCAAATTTGTAAACAGTATAACCTTTACAGATGAACAACTGCTAAAAACGTATGTGTTCGAAACCCAGCATGTTCAAAACCAAAGATGTCCCCTTCATAAAAGTAACAGTACACAGCAGGTGTCCCCCAACTTTTTACACAGTGGGCCACTTCACTGTCCCTCAGACCGTTGGAGGGCCGCCACACACTGTGCTCCTCTCACTGACCACAAAGAGGTGCCCCTTCCTGAAGTGCGGCGGGGGCCCGGATAAATGGCCTCAGGGGGCTGCAGTTTGGGGACGCCTGGTATACAGCAACCATTTGTCATTAGAGAAATGCAAGCTAAAAATCACAATGAAATACTGTATCACTCCCACTAAAATGGTAATGTATGTAAGACAGAAAATAACTAGTATTCGTAAGGATGTGGGGAAACTGGAGCCCTCATACATTGCTAGGGGGAATGTAAAATGGTGCAGCGAGCTGTGGAAAACAGTTTGGCAGCTTCTCAAAAGGGTAAACAGAGCTAGCATAGGACCCAACAATTCCATTCCTAGGTCTATGAACCCAAGAGCTTATCCACATAACTGTACAGACATTACATAAATATTCACAATAGCCGAGAAGTTTAAGTACAAATATCCATGGAGCTGAGGCATACACAAAACATGGCACACGATACAAAGGAGTGTGATTTGGCCATAAAAAGGAATCAAGCACTGGTCTATGCTACGACAGGAAAAGCCACGAATATATAAAGTGCTAAAAATGAAAGCCAGACACAAAAAGCTACATAATGTATGATTCATTACATTTATATGAAATGTCCAGAATAAGTAAGTTTAAAAAGATAAACAGTGGCCAGGGCCTGGGGCAAAGTGGAATGAAGAGTGACTGCTAATGGATACAGGTTTTCCTGGAGTGATGAACATATTCTGGGATTAGTGCTTGCAGTTGTTCTACTTTGTAAATATACTAAAAGCCTCTGAGTTGTACACTTTTTTACAAAATAAAGCTGAGGCAGTACATCCCAACCATGTATCCTCAGTGTCCTGAAACTGAAGTCTTTTCAGGAGTTTTTTTTTTAAAAGCAGTCCTATGGTAACTCACTTTGTCACTCAGGTTAGAGTCCAATGGCATGATCAGGCTCTTGGATTCAAATATTCCCAACTCAGCCTTCTGTATAGTTGGGATGTAGACTCAGGCCACCATGCCCAGCTTTTTTGGTGGTGGTGGGGAGCGGGGGGGTGGGCAGGTAGAGTAGAGATAGGGTCTTGCTACATTGCCCAGGTTGGTCTTGAACAGGCATGAACCACAGCACTAGACCTAAAGGATCTTTTTCTTTTTTTTTCTCTTTTTTTTTTTTTTTTTTTTTTTTTTTGGAGAATCTTGCTTTGTTGCCCAGGCTCAAGTGATCTTCCCACTTGAGTAGCCTGGAGTGTAGACAGACAAGCCCCCCCACACCTCATTAATGGCTGATTTTTATTACAGATGAGGTCTTACTATGTTTATGTTGCTCAGGCTGGTCTTGAATTCCAGAGCTCAAGCTATCCTCCCCTCCTTGGCCTCCCAAAGTGCTGGGATTACAGGCTTGAGCCTTTTAATCACCAAGAGAAAGATACTAAATTTTGGGATTCTCTCTCTCTCTCTCTTTTTTTTTTTTGTGAGACGGAGTTTCGCTCTTGTTTCCCAGGTTGGAGTGCAATGGCGCGATCTCGGCTCACTGCAACCTCCGCCTCCTGGGTTCAGGCAATTCTCCTGCCTCAGCCTCCTGAGTAGCTGGGATTACAGGCACGCGCCACCATGCCCAGCTAATTTTTTCTATTTTTAGTAGAGACGGGGTTTCACCATGTTGACCAGGATGGTCTCGATCTCTCGACCTCGTGATCCACCCACCTCGGCCTCCCAAAGTGCTGGGATTACAGGCTTGAGCCACCGCGCCCGGCCAAATTTTGGGATTTTCTTTCCCCCAGTGCTCAGAAAGGCCTTTCCTCCACCCATACTCTCAGCACTCCAAAAAACCCCAGGACTTTTCTATCTATCAGTCATCATGGGCTGTAATTCACATTTGTACACTGTAAAACCCTTTCCCCACATCTTTTGGAACTTATAATGAATTTTCAACAAAATTGCTCTGACTTTCCTTTGCAACCCTCAAGTGGTGACTTCTGTTCTAACCTCTTATTGTGGCTTCTAAATTGATTCTCCCAGTTTCTAAAAACTGTAGGCTTCTCATTTTATTTTGGATTCTGTTTCATTTACCATCTTTTTCAGTTATTATTAAGGTCCAAGGGTAACAGTTTCTAATAACCTGGGCTTTAAGACTGACCTCCCAGTCCAGTTGTTTTATACCTGGGTTTTCTCAATTATACCACACAACTTCCCAATTAGGTACCTTCCTATTTTTCCTAGTTAATTCCTTGTTGTTTTCTCATTCTTAATCTAGGACCTGTAATACAGTGATCCCATGACGTATTCATCTCACTCCCACGCTGGGCATAGTGGCTCACACCTGTAATCCTAGCACTTTGGGGGGATCACTTGAGGCCAGGAGTTCAAGACTGCTTGTATAACACAGTATTAACTCCACAAAAATAAAATAAAAGCTCCTCACTTTCCCCTTTCTCCCCTCTTTATCCAAGTATAAAGTCCAATATTAATTGTATGGCTAATCCCTACCCCAGTGTCTTCATTTGGATAAACCAATGCCAGACAAATCCAACTCTGTCCAACCTGAGCCTGATGCTCAAATGGCTAGAAAAACAGAGCCAAGCTGGGTCAACTCCCTTCTAATTTTTGATTATTATCCTATTATTATAAATCTACCATCTCTATTTTCTCTTCTAGAGGATTCACATCTTTGTCCCAAACTTTTCAAACTTCTTCTTTCTTCTTTTGACTCAACGAAGCAACCAAAGGCTTCCATGTCTTTCCATTAATATGTGTGTGCTCATGTATTCTCATCTCTTACACATGAAAACATCAGGTTCCTAACAAAAGGAGAACATTTCACATGTGGGCAAAATCCCATCCTCTCTGAAGAAGAATAGTTCCAGTAGTCACTTTCCTGCCATCACCTGGAGACCATTATTCTAAGTGCTGTAACTCAGGAATGGAAAACCAAACATCATATGTTCTCACTGATATGTGGGGGCTAAGCTATGAGGATGCAAAGGCGTAAGAATGACACAATGGAGGCCGGGAGCAGTGGCTTAAGCCTGTAATCCCAGCACTTTGGGAGGCCAAGGCGGGTGGATCACAAGGTCAAGAGATCGAGACCATCCTGGCCAACATGGTGAAACCCCGTCGCTACTAAAAACACAAGAATTAACTGGGCATGGTGGCGCGTGCCTGTAGTCCCAGCTACTTGGGAGGCTGAGACAGGAGAATTGCTTGAACCCAGGAGGAGATTGCAGTGAGCCGAGATTGTGCCACTGCACTCTAGTCTGATGCCTGGCGACAGAACAAGACTCTCTCTCCCCCCATCCCCAAAAATAAATAAATAAAAATAAAAACCGATCTGACTTCAACATCCAGCATCTGACTAACACAATCTCCTGGCAGAAAACTGAATTAGATATCTTCAATTGTGGTAGTCATCAGTTAGGACCCCAGCTCTTTTAACTGAAAACTCAGGACAGGACACATATTAATAAGAATAAGAATGATGACACAAATAAGAATGACATCATCTGCTTTTGCAAAACTCTCAATATACATATGCTGACAAATACATGTATTACAACATCAACTAGATTCCCTAGTTCCAAAAACTCCACTAAGTGCTCCAAAACCTACACACAGAAACCCCTTCTTATAGGCTCACAGTATGTTTTGGACATGTTGGATACTTGGAGAATAATAAACTTGACAATTATTTGGGGATTTAAAAGTTGCAATTGAAGTGATCAGTTACGATGCATTATTTTACTGGTTTGATTCTTCAAAAGTACCTATCAACTTTTAGGGATGACCTATGAAAACTCAATGGTTCAATATGAAACCCTTAGAAAAACAACTATTACACCATTCTATCCTACCACCACGGGACTGGAAATACTGCCTCAAAGTCTACCACAGCATATACTAAAATATACTTGGCTCATGGGACTTTTGCTTGATTACTCTAATAATTACATCTATTAATAGGATTTCTAATGCCCACCCAAGCAGATAGATTAGTTGTCTACCCCCAACTCAAAAAAAGGGGTAAATACTTAAAACTGAGAAGTAATTTAGTGGAAGATTACGTATGTCATTTCAAGTGGAAACACTTACTGTGGAGTGCTCGCTAGTGCCACAGTACAATGCAGGTACTCCTAATGCTTTCCTTTCTCCCTACCAAGGAGGCAGGTTTAAAAGATGTGGTTTAAAATATTCTCTTAATCTGTTCAGGGACAGAAAATTTGAAATTCCAAACCCTCATTATTAAAAAAAAAATTATGTATAAAGCAGACCTCATCTATACAAGCTGTTTTTAACAAGTGCCAGCAAAGAAGATTCAAATATATTCTCAAAGATAACTGACTTCAGGTTCACCTCTTAGGCATCTGATGAAAGAAAACATGAAGTGTTAACAGAAAAATGAGTCAAGAAGTCTGCAGGAGAGGCATGAGGTTTGAGGAAATTTTAATAGAAACACGTTGATGTGGACCATACCTGCGGAATCGTGGTCTATATCCCCGATACATATTCTGCCTCACTGGTCTACCTTGTTCTCCTGCACCCTGGTTGTCAGCACCCTGAAAAAGATAATGGAAATCAAGCCAACTGTATCAGTAACATAATAAAAAACACAATGCAATAAATCCAAATCTGAGTTAAAAACAAACAAACAAAAAAAACAGACCATCTAGTGTGACTCCACTACAAATTAATCCTTTTGGGTCTTACTAGGAATCAAAGGTGCTTTCTATAAGATTAACAGCTCTAAACAGTCCTACCAGAATTTATCACATTGCTGTTGCTGATGACGAAACTTACCTCCATCACTTCTCCCTGCACAGGAGGGTTGGAATATTGTGGTCGACGCCCATAGGGTCTCCGCATGTAGTAAGGTGGGAACCTTCGCCTGCGGTAGGGCCGGCGTTGTTGGGCCTGGCCTTCGGGAGCACTCTCTGATCCCTCGTTCTTTTCCCCACTCTCACTATTCTGGTAATTTTGCTGGTAATTGCGTGGAGGACCCCTACGACGTGGATAGCGTCTATAATGGTTACGGTCTGCTGCATATTTACTGCCTTGAACTGGAACGCCACCAGGACCTGTAACATTTGCTGCCTCCGCACCCTACAAAAGCCATTACATATTGATAGTGACAAAGGAAATCAGAACACTTTCAACAAATTTCAAACAAAGCAAAAAACAAAATGAAGTTAAGGAAAAAAAGGGGGGAGGGTGTTTGCGTGGCCAGGGATGCATAGCAATGACTAAATTATCAGTTCCTCACTGTTCTGAAGAGATTGCTCTCTAACTGCAGCCAGAACATTAGGCTTGATGCACCTATGTTCATGAGGTCACCTGAACATATCCATCCACATTAGAGCCACCATCCTAATGGATGAGACCTCCAAAATATTTCCATACTGAAGTCAAACCTTTACACAGAAAGCATCCTCACCTTTTCTCCTTCAACAACATCAAACTCCACAGTCTCTCCATCTCCTACACTGCGAAGGTACTTCCTGGGGTTATTCTTCTTTATGGCAGTCTAGTAATATCACATTCCAAAAATAGATTAACAGGGGAGAATAATGTGCTTTTTCATTTAAAATGTACCAGAGTCAATATTATTTTAGGTTGGATATACACTTAAGATTTGCTTTAAATAAGACCAAACCATCAATAAAGTTAGGAAAGCGGGGACCACGCTATCCCCAACTTCAACCAAAATACTCCAATCGTACAAGGCCCCAACATTTTAGCACTATTCACAAAACTAAAACGAGTAATTTAACACTCAAGACAGACACAGCATTTTAAAACCTGCTTTTTGCAAAAGCATTATATGTAACTTTAAAACGATTGAGGATATCCACCTATCCCCTAAAGACTGCACTTAATAGTAGAAGGTGGCCCCACACTGGGTCAGTTTAGATGACAGGCGAGTTTGGTTTTGCATGCTTCAAAGCTGACCAAACCAACTTTGTCCCTGTGTTACCATACCAAACTCAATTACAAATAATGTCAACCAAAATCCTTCCAATCTGTCTGGTAATACTTCAGTGGAAATGCAGTTAGCATGTATTAACTATGTCATTCTTTATATTATCTGACTGCATGGAACTGTTAGTTATCACTTCCCCAGAATTCAATAAATCTTGTATTAGAGACTTGTTGCTTCTGCTTCTCCAGACTGTTAGGAGAAGGGAGGAAGAGTAACGTTTCATGTTTCCATGAAATTTTTTTTGCAACATTCTTTCACTTATTACCTACTCAATTTCATTATGACAGAGGATATGTGAAGCACTGTTAATCCCATTTTACAGATAACGTAACAGGCTTTAAAGTTAGGTGACTTGCCCAAAGTCACACAGGTAGTAAGGGGAATTTCTAAACCCAGGTATTGGGACTCCAAATCCATGTTCATTACAAATCCCAGCTATATCCATTACAGGATCATTCATGCATTCCCATTGCAGAGGAAGCAGGACAACCAACGAATCTGAGGCCAATTAAGCGAAGCTGCCCAGAACTGCAGTCTCCTTGATACATCACTAAGACTTGAGCAGCCAGTCCCAAGAAACAACTACATGAAGAAACCACTTCCCCAAAAAAATGAAAGCATATTGGTGACACCTTGTGAATCGGTACAACTGGGTGAGTTGCGTTAAATAATTGATCTAATTGATCTCATCTGTCATCTAAACTGTCACATAATTTTCATTACCTTTCATATATAGCCAACTATCAATTACCTGCAGTCATAGGGGATAGCAGAAGTATGGATAATTAAAATCCCAAGTCTTTATTTTCAACAACATTTCCACCCCCTGCCCCAACCCCAAACTTAGGGGTTGCCAACAGGCAACAAGACTGATAAACTTTGCTGTCTCTTTTTCCTAAGTCTACATATTCTTTTGAACATGCAGAAGAGGCATAAGGAATAGATAAGTAGTGTTCACCCAAACAAGAATGCCAATTTTATAAAACATTTGCTTTAAAATAACATTTTGTCTGAAGTAGTCCTGTATTTATTTGCATTTAGAATTTAAATGTTTCCATAACTACATTTGACTCTAACTGATTGGGTTTTAGTTGTACTAAAAATTGATATAGCTTCCTCCTTGATTGTCACTGAATGCTGTATAGGATATTTCAGTGAGCTACAAAGCACCAACCCATGACAGTCCTTCCTATGAAACATGCTGCTATGTAAGGTAGTATCTAATTAAATATGAGTATGGAAATTGACATTAGGTCTTTTGATTTCTGGATTATAGTACAAAAAAGTACTAAGGGTCTCAAATTAGTTTTAGGGTCTCAAATTAATTTTAATATAAGTTGACAATACCAACAGTCTTAGTAAGAAAACTAAACACACGTATTTTTCTTACCCATTTCATATCTGGGAGGGTAAGTACATTCAGTGCAGTCTGTAACATACCTAAATTTGAGGTACTAACATACCTCATGCAGTGGTTTACTTTAGCAGTAATCTTAATTCCTGAATGTCCATTTTCCTTAAATGATATTTGAGGAGAAAGTCAGTATGTAGTATTCATCCTATGTTAATAGTGTTCTCTTCCCAAAACACTGGAAGCCAATCTAAAAATTATTTAACGAGCAGCTGCCAATCTTGTCACACTGCCTCTCATTTAACCTTAAACTAGTGATGATTTTTTCATTTTTGAAGCCAGCCTAAACTCTCCAAGGGTTTTTTTTTTTTTTTTTAATTTAAAGTGGTTTAGAATAAGTACAAGGCTCTTTATGCTACTTTTCAAGTATTCACTGCAATTACTGTTTTGCAGGTCTACCTTATTTACCCATGATTATGGAGATTTGTCCCTACAGGTAGACCGAAAAGCTCTGAAAGCTTCTTGCCAAAGTTTGTGTATTTATAGCAACATCATTTGTTCAACTTTAGAATCATGGAGTCATTTGTTCATTTGAAATTAGGTATAAATATTTAGTGCAATGAGTTTGACTCAACATTTGAGAAAGCCACAGCTGTTAACAAAATTCCAGTTTGAAATGTCTAAGAGAATTAAGTGGACTCTAACACAATGTTTCAATGTATACATCTGAAGCATGCTACTACTCCTGAAGTAGGTAAATAAACTGGTAGTTGGACTTAACCTTTCACAAGGAACCAAAGTTGGGAACATCTAACCTTTTCTTCTCAAAATCCTTGAATCAGAAGTGCAAATATCTATCTACACGAGCACTCACCTGGTGTACAAATACATCTTCCTTGGTGTCATTCCTGCAAGACAGAACCAAGTTGAAAAAGTCAGAAAATGAAACACATCTCATGTTGCCAAAGATTAATTTTCTCAGAGACTTTCTGGCTGCCAACTAGCTACCAGGAAATTTGGCAAATCAAAAGACACAAGCCACCATGCTCTCTGCTTTAAAGACTTAAGCTGTTGCAAATAATTGTAACCTCACTACCTGTAAGATAGCCCCCCAAAAAATCTAAGAAATCAAAGTGTGACCTCCTGAGCCGTAATTAAGAGGGTAGCAGTGACTAGCAACATATTCTGCCCCTCCTTATCCCATTAAACATTAACTGTTCTAGCACACCCTCCTCTTACCTCTAGAGCACAGTTATCAACAGAAGATCAGTAATTACATTCTCACTTTATCCTCAATCACTTCCTCTTCACCATTTCCAACTACCAACTTTCCTTGAGATCATAAAAATGAGCAGAATGCCACCTCCCCACAAAGAATGTACAACACAAAGAATGAAACCTCATGTAAACTGTGGACTTTGGGTGATAAGGTATGTTTGAATGTAGGAAAAGCCCAACCAGTTAGTTATAAAAAAGCTACTCCACAAGCCCAGACCAGGACTGATGAAGGTTCAGACCAAGGGGCCATGTATGAGAAGGTATTTATTTGAGATCTCTTTTTGAGGCAAAATGAGAAAGACAGTGCAGATTAACTGGATGTCAAAAGTGGAGAATAATCTGACTTTGTAGCCTGGAGATTGAGATTAAGATGATAATACTAGGAGCAAGAACCACTACTGGAGAATAAAACGGATTTCCAGGCCTGTAGCATCCTGCCTCGCCTTCTTTATTCCATCAGGTCAGAATAAAAAAAAGCTCAATAGTAGCTCTAGTGTTTAATGAGAAAGGGAACAAAGATTATAATGAACTAGACAAATTGGCTTACTATTAGCTTCCTGCTGAACTAAGGAGCAATATATGCAAAGGATCCACACAAAATCAATTATAATTCAGCTGGGCGGTCACCTGAGGTCGGGAGTTCAAGACCGCCTGACCAACATGGTAAAACCTCGTCTTAAAAAAAATAATTCTGATCTGTAAATTACAATGAAATACCCTAGAGCTTGACTGTAATGAATACATTTTAAATAATCCTGCTAACTCCATTTTGCCCACCCTGAGCTACGTAGGGCATTCTGTTCTGAGAGCTTCTGGTCTGAGACACCTGGCATCTTTGTAATCAATTTTCTAAGAAACAGGGCCGGCACTAAAAGGGGACTCTCAACAAACTCAGAGCGTGGTGCTTCTGTTTAAACTCGCTCAGGTATAACAATAACTTGGATTATTAAATGAACATTTCTAACTTATGGGAAAAGGACAATTAAAAAAATGGAACAGGAAGACGAAGACTATGTAAAAGTTACTTGAGGCAAATGACTGAAAATCGACCTTTCAAGCTATATGATTAGGTATGCCTAGGGAAATGATGGCTGTACACAATGTCCATCTGTCCATAGTTCCACAGGCACCACAAAAACAGATTGCAGCCATCATTTATTAGTTCTGCTCTCCAGCATGACTGAATTTCAAACTCTAAGGCTCTAAGGGGAAATACAATTTAAAAAATGGTAGAGTATGATAAATAAAGGCAGGCAAAGTCTAGAATAGTGATTTTCAATGGGGGCAATAAATCCCCCTGCAGAGCACTTAAAGTTTTTCCAGGCCAGGTGCAGTAGCTCATGCCTGTACTCCCACCCAGCACTTTGGGAGGCCAAGGTGGGAGGATCACTGAAGCCAGGAGTTTGAGAGACCAGCCTGGCCAATATCACAAAACCCCGTCTCTACTATAAGTGCAAAAAATTAGCCAGGCATGGCAGCACGTGCCTGTAGTCCCAGCTACTCTGGAGAGTGAGGCAGGAGAACTGCATGAATCTGGGAGGCAGAGGTTGCAGCAAGCTGCTGCACTCCACCCTGGGCGACAGAATGAGACTCTTAACTCAAAAAACAACAACAACAACAACAACAACAACAACTTTTCCAAAGATAGGGAGCACTATTTGCATTAATGGAAGTGGGGGTATTAGTTGCTGGAAGACTATCTAAAGATTTGGTATAGAATGCAAATTTGTTTATTATCTGAGTCGTGTATGTATTTCTGTACTGTTTAACACGCATTAAATTCACTAAAAATACAACTTCCATGGAGAATTTTTCATTATTGATAATGCTACTCATGGTATCTGGATAATACATCATTTATCAATCCATTTTGTGTTGGCATTGACTGTTACGCCTTCTAATGTAGTTACAAACAGGTATTCACATTATCAGTATCATCATATTCTGAAATAAAAAGTAAAAGTAGTTTATAAATTTACTTCAGGGTTATAAAAGGAATATTAGAAAATTTTACCAAAACAACAATTTTCTTAAAAATAGCACATGAGTTAGGCTGGTGTGGTGGCTCATGCCTGTAATCCCAGCACTTGGCATACCAAGGTATGAGAATTTCTTGAAGCCAAGAGTTTGAGACCTGCCTGGGCAATGTGGTGAGACCCTGTATCTACAGAAAAATAATTAGCCGGGCTCCCACTCAAGTCCAGGAATTGAGGGTGCAGTGAGCTCTAATCATGCCATAGCACTCCATCCTGGGTAACAGAGCAAGACCCTGTCTCTGAACAGAGAAAGTACAAGGCTGGGATTACACACATGGTAATGTCACTCCTGCAAAAACAGGAAGGTGTTTTGTGGGTACAAAGATAGATACGTGAAACCAATATAGTTCACTGATCAATGTCATGACAGAAAAAATAGTACTCCAAAAGGAATAGCCAGGGCCTCAAGCTCAAGATATTTATTGAAAACATCAATTACAATAAAAATACTGCAACATTAAAAAGAGTGATTTGTTGAACCACTGCTTTAAATGTATGGATCTGCTTTGAATTTGCAACCAGTCAGAATTTTCTAGTTTAAATTGGAAGAGTCATAACAAAGGAGAGCCTCAAATATTAGACGGCTGCAGTGCAGCTTTCTGGGTGCAGGTGTCACTGCTCTCCTAGCTACCACTATTCTTTTTTCAGTTTTTCTCTCAGGTGCTTGCTGGGAAATTAACACTGAAACTGACCCTTTTCTAGCTCTAGCTCCCCCATCTACTTATAGAAATAAGGAATATTCTAAAAATAAAAGTTATACAGTAGTAAAGATAATCCAAAAAGAAAATTTCAAGTCTAAATGGCACAGGGTAGTTAGAGAGGAAAAGGATGGAGAAAGAAAACCGTGACTAAAGATGAGAGGTATGAATAAGCTGTCAAGTTCCTACAGGCTTAAGCTAGGACAATCAGGCCCTGAACTCCAAATTTGGATAAAGTATTTCTTTGTATTCTTCTCGACCACCTACAAAATGTGAAGCATACATAGGTACAATTAGACTTGCAGGACAGAGGAGTGTCCTCTATCGCTTTCTTTTAATTAGAAATAAAAAATATTCCTCTAAATGTGGTTCTGGTGCTGCTGCCCTGTATATATGTAACAATATAGAACCCACCCCCGCCAACAAATTTTGCTTCTTGTGAATATTATTCGTTGGGTTAGTATGACTGTCTATAATATTTCCCATTTATATTATTATATTGGAGAAAACTTTTTAAATCATTTTCTATTGCTAAAAAAGTGGAAACTTAAATATGGTGTTAAAAATGGAAATATATGCGATATTTACATTATTAAACCCCTCTGTAGATCTAAGAAAGCAAGAAAGAAAAAACAGTACTCATTTATTTTTTTTTCGGAGAGTCTTACTCTGTCGCCCAGGCTGGAGTGCAGTGGCAATCTTGGCTCACTGCAACCTGTCTTCCGGGTTCAAGTTCTCGCACTTCAGCCAGGAGGAGCTGGGATTACAGGTGTGCACCACCATGCCCTGCTATATTTTTAGTCTTGATTCAACTATTAACAGCTCTGAAACCAGAAAAGTCTTTAAGCTTTCCCTAATGTCAAAACATTTTGTTAAAAGCCTCATTGGCTTTTTTACCCGCAAAATGAGAAAAACTATACTAAACATTTAATAACTTACTAAGGTAGGCATTCAAATCTTCTCAGTATTTATTGGGCATTTATTACTGATATTAGCTAGCTTTGAAAATTAAAATCTAATTACACCCTCTCCTATACTAGTCTATCCGTATTGGTAAGGGTCTTAAAAACAGACAAAATGCAACTCAAAACATGAAAACAAAGGCAAAAAAACGTTAACTTCCCTGGAAAACTTTTTAATAACTCAAAAGACAATTACAGCTTGCCTGACAGTCTGCTTGCCATAGGAACTAAAAATCCCAGCAGTTGCTTTCCAGGGCCCAATCCATCCAAACTGGAGGATGCTACTCCAGCATGTTCACCATGTTTGACCACCCTCCCACTCCTAAAACACAACTATCTTTATTCTAGCTGTATTATCTATCCACATAAAAGATAGGCTAATTTTTTTGGGGGGGCCAATCCACAGTACTGCCTTAAATAAGGCTTATTATACATAACTTTATCCATTAACTAAATGCTCTTATACTTCTACTTTGTTGCAGATTACCATACCAAGTCAGTTTAACACTTTAATTCACTTAACTGCATACACTAATTTATAATCCTGTGGTTGTAAAAACTCCAGGATTTAGCATCTATATGCTCCATAACCTAAAGCAACCAGATACCAATTCCCAAGCCTTGCAGATGACTGTAAGATAATAACCCCCACTTATCATTGTATTTCTTCTCTATTAAACACCCTTGGACAGGCACGGTGGCTCACCCCTGTAATCCTAGCCCTTTGAGAAGCAAGGCAGGCAAATCACAAGGTCAGGAGTTTGAGACCAGCCTGGGCTACAGAATGAGACTCCAACTCAAAAAAAAAAAAAAAAAAAAGAAAAAAGAAAAGAAAAGAAAAGAAGAAAAAAAAAAAGGGCAGCAGTTATTATCTTGCAGGCCATATTAAAAAAGAGATTCAGTGAGATAAGGTATAATGTTCTCTCCTTTAATTCTTTGCCTCCCAATATTAGGAATTAAGCAAGTCCTTTTATTTGTAAAGCTGACCTACATGCTAAACCAGAACTTTTCACAATCCTAAACTTCACAAGTAGATAGTGAAAGGCCAAAAGCTTTTCAAATCTGGGGAGCCAGGAGTTAGCTAGCACACAAGAGCCCCAGTGACATACTTTGATCATTTAAGAGTCTTTCCATGGCTCTAAAAATAATCACCCTAAGAAATTATCTGTAACTATGTGAACAATCAAATTGAAGATGACTAGGGTCTATTTCAGAGAGAGCGTTAACAGCAGTTGGTGAACACTAACTCCAGAGTCAGAAAACTGAGATCCATTCCTGACTGCCACTTATCAGCTATGCTTACCGGGTGGAGGTGGGGCAAGTAATAAATTCTTTGTGCCTCAGAGTGACAGTTCCTACACCCCAAAGGCCCCCCCCTTTTTTTTTTTTGAGACAGAGTCTTGCTCCATTGGCTGGTTGGAGTGCAGTGGCGCAATCTCCACTCACTGCAACCTCTGCCTCCTCGGTCAAGGCAATTCTCCTGCCTCAGCCTCACAAGTAACTGGGATTACAGGTGTGCACCACCGCACCAGCTAATTTTTATATTTTTACTAGAGATGAGGTTTCACCAAGTTGGCCAGGATAGTCTCGATCTCTTGACCTAGTGATTCGCCGGCCTTGGCCTCCCCAAAGTGCTGAGATTACAGACATGGTCCACCAAGCCTGGCCTACATCAAAGGTTTTTACAGATTAAGTGACTTGGCTCATCTTAAGCATTTAAAATAGACCCTTTTAAAATAATAGTATAAATAAGCATTTAAAATAGACCCATTTAAAATAATAGTATAAATACTTGTTAGCTACATGTATTTTCACCAATGTTTGAAAGAAGTCACCTATTATACACACATAGAATCCCCACAAGGGAGCCCCCACCCCAATGGGATACTAAACCTGATAGGCATGACTGAAGAGAGACAGCTAAACCTTTCCCTGGCTTGGTTTATTACATCTTCCTAGACCATGCGTAATGAACTCAAATGCATACACAAAGGCCAGGTGAGAAGGGAAGTCAGCAACCTAAGACAACTAAGCATGACAGGCCATGGTAAAAAAAAAAAAAAAGGCATACCCCACCTAAATGTGGTGAAAATATTGCCAGGCAGTTTTTATTTATGTGGAAATACACGCCCCCAAAGCTAGCTAAAGTTCAGATCTTAATATAATACTCTGGACTACTTGGTGTTACCGCCTGAATTATAATGTTAGTAATTAATCCAAATTCCTTTTAACAACACTGTACTGTCCAATCAAAGCATCTGGGAGTAGTTTTAGCCAGTAGGTCACAAATTTGTAACTTTTGCTCCAAATATTAATTTTAACATTTTGAATACTCTAGAACAAAAATATTCCTATTCTGGTCACCATAAACTGTTAATTCATGGTAATCTTTGGTGAATTTGGGTCATTCCTCAACCACTAATAAAATCTGACAGTGATGGGAGGGAGCTAATAAACCCCTCTAGTCACATTCTCCAATTATCTTTTGTAGACACAGCTCACAAAGGAATAACTCAATGAATTTCTCAGAATTTCCAGATCACATAGTCTAACAAAATAAAGCCAAAACTTCCGCTATTTTAAAAAGCTCTATGCTCAGGTTATTTAGCACCTTCTACCCAATATAATCATCAGGGAGAAACCCTTTAATGAATCAATTCTAACAAGGTTGTAACAACTCAGAGGTGGTAATTCCGGCTGGAATAAACACATTTACAATGAAATTGTCTTTAAAGACAAAAAATTTACATAAAATAACTGAAAATACTGTGGCTGGGTGTGGTGGCTCACACCTGCAATTCCAACACGTTGGGAGGCCAACACAGGCAAATCACCTGAGATGGGGAGTTCAAGACCAGCATGACCAACATGGAGAAACCCCATCTCTTCTAAAATTAGAAAATTAGCTAGGTGTGGTGGTGTATGCCTGTCATCCCAACTACCTGAGAGGTGGAGGCAGGAGAATCACTCGAACCTGAGACGTGGGGGCTGTGGTGAGCCCACCACTGCACTCCAGCCTGGACAACAACAACATCTTCAATCCTAGAATATATAATCCAGCGCATCCAAAAACTGCAATTAAAAGTTGTCTTAGCAGTCATCCCAAACACTGCACCCTCTCCTTTATACAGAAAACAGCACATGTAATGTGTCAGTCTGTCTCCTTTCCTCTTAAGAAACAGGTGCCTCCAGCCAAGAAGTCTATTTGTTCTACTACACTACATGAACTACATATAGAACCAACTGCTGGCTTCCAAACTGATTTCTTTTAACACATATTTTCCTTAATTAAAGCAAACCTTCTCTGTATTTAATTGGAGTCAGATTTTACAGCATCTTATCAAAAAGTCTCAGAATCATTAAAACAACCAGTTCAGAAGGATAAAGAACATTTTAACCAGTCAATTTGACAAAATAATTGAGGTTAGGACAGACCAAACAAAAGACCATCAAAAGCCAATTCACAATTTGCCCTGGAGGATGACCAATTGAGTTGATTCCAATTCACAACAGAGAGATTCAATGAATGGCACCTCATGAAATACTTAAGTAAAGAATTACTCTTACTTTGGATAAAACTTGATTTTTAAAATTGTGGGCCAGGCGCTGTGGCTCAAGCCTGTAATCCCAGTACTTTGGGAGGCTGAGGCGGGTGGATCACGAGGTCAAGAGATCGAGACCATCCTGGTCAACATGGTGAAACCCCGTCTCTACTAAAAATACAAAAATCAGCTGGGCATGGTGGCGCATGCCTGTAATCCCAGCTACTCAGGAGGCTGAGGCAGGAGAATTGCCCGAACCCAGGAGGTGGAGGCTGCGGTGAGCCGAGATCGCGCCATTGCACTCTAGCCTGGGTAGCAAGAGTGAAACTCCGTCTCAAAAAAAAAAAAAAAAAAAAAAGTGGTAACTTACGCCACTTAACAAAATGCAGCGAAACAAGGCACACACTAAAACTTCTTAAATACACACAAAACTGCAACCTATCCACTGAAAAGGTTGCAAATCTGCACACCAAAGTTACCATTACATTGGGTCAAGGGTTAAAAGCAGTGATTTTGAATGTATGGCCCATATTATCATTCTTGCTAAAAATGTACCCAGACCTAGGCAAGCACACTTAAATTTGAAAACCACTGGTTTAAGGGTTAAGACTAGTTCGGAGACAGAAATACAAACTAAAACACTAGTAAGTTCAGAGACATCAGTTAATAAGCCATCAGCATAGCATACCAATCATATATAAGCATTCCCTTCCTTCCTTGCTAATAAGCCATTATCAAAAAATTAATGAAAAACGTAGTTTCAGCCACAACAGTGGCAACAGTATAGAAGGTTGGAAAATTCTAAGACTTTGGAAGAAACAAAACGTTTTCCCACAATTGCAAAAGTAGAGAATAGACCATCAAATGCTTGTCTCTTACTCAGTGTTTCCACAATAATGTATGATTGATTAATGAACGGTTTTTCATCAAGCGATGATTATGTCTGTCCTTAAGCCTGATTTCGTCCATTTGCTGTCCATTCCACAAACATTCTTAATTGTTCTTTTAATCATCTGTTTAGGTCTTCTACAGCAAGAGAATGTTGAGATGGCACTATGTACCATACCTATGAAGCCAAGATTGCTGCTGGCATACCCAGGGCTCTACAACCATGTAACTGCTCTACTAGCCTTGGCAGCCATCTTGAAAATGATGCCCGGCTCACAAGGGAGCCCATGGAATCCAGTGTACTGCACATCACCAGCAAGAACCCGAAGTCCTAAAGATGTTGCCTGCAGCTTTGCCTTCAAGCAAGAACAACAATGTCAAGTTACCAGGGACTATGGCCACTCTAAATAAGCTACAGCCAGAAATCTAATAGAAATCGATTTAATCAGTATAATTTTAGGACAAGGAAGAATGAAAAATAAGAACT
This sequence comes from Saimiri boliviensis, assembly GCF_048565385.1. Classification (NCBI taxonomy): domain Eukaryota; kingdom Metazoa; phylum Chordata; class Mammalia; order Primates; family Cebidae; genus Saimiri; species Saimiri boliviensis. The sequence continues at coordinate 41,434,163 of NC_133459.1, read as the reverse complement.
GAAGAAAGCAAAGAACCATTTTCTTGCAGATGTATGATTTATTCTATGAGCAAATAAAAACAGGTTCTCTCTGGTACTAATATAAAATTTATCTAAGGTATTACAATGAAAGTGAAACAAAGGCAACACAATCTCTCGGTAAAGGTGACAAAACCTCATATACTTGACACGTCAAATCTTACCCCCAAAATGTTAGCAAGGTGTAACTATCCGATGTCAGTGGATCACACTCTCAAACACCGAGTTCAATAAAGTAGAAAAGGGTAACAAGGATAAAAACGTACAGGACCGTAGTTTCCCGTTTACCCTGTTAAGGCATGGCTCATTCACTCTGCTTGCCTTTTAAATTGCTTTGTACTGTAACGAAGCCTTTGAAGTTGGCTTCAAATTAACATTTAGCTACAAAACAAAGACCTTCTCTAGATCCACTAATCCCTCCAGTCGTCAAGGAACATTAAAAAAAAAAAAAAAAATCAAACTAATACACCAGAGGTAGTAAACGCCCTTCAGAACAGGGCTGTGGACTGGGGCTTCCCAAGCGCCGAGAGGCCGACAGAGCAGGTAACAAGCGAGACGGTGGGACCGAGGCTTCAGGGCCCGGGAGCTCACCTGTTGATGAAACCATATCCGTTCCTTACATTGAACCATTTTACTGTTCCCAAAACCTTCGTTGCTGGAAAAGAAAACAAAGCAAAACAAGCCGCGATTACCACCTATCCTTTTCCAAAGCCGCCCGGCTTCAGTATCCGGTCCCTCGCACGCTGCCAGCGCGGCCACCTGACAGCCCTTTATCTCCACCTCCCGGGTGCCGGGCCACGCCGCCGCCGCACACGTGGGTGAGTCTGAAGCCGCGGGGCACTCCAGGGCAGGCCCGGGGCGCGGGCCCAGGATGGGTGTGTGCGCAGGCCGCGGGCGGAGAGCACGTGAGGGAAGGGGAAGCCGCCCCGGCCCACTCCGGCCTGCGTAGGCGGTGCGCCGCGCCCTCCGAGCACACGCGGAAGGGAGCTGGGTGGGGGAGACGCGAACAACGGCGTGCGGGCCAGAGCGCACGAGGCCGGTCGGCGGGGAGGGGACCCCGTCGCACACGCGGTTGGCGGCCGCGCGGCCGCAGGGGGAGGGGCGCGCGTCCGCGCGGGGTCCACAGGGGGCGCGGGAGGCAGCGCGCGCGCGCCTGCCGGGCGGGCCCCCGTGTGAGTGAGTGGGGAGGGCTGGGGGAGGGGCGGCCGCGCGCCGCGGAGTCGGTCCCCGCCGGCCGCGCGCCCGCCGGCTCGCCCTGCTCAGGCTAACGGTTCCGCTGCCAGGCTTCCCGAGGGCCCCACCCCCGTCCCCGTCCGGCCCTCACCGATGACCTTCTTGTCCCCGCCGGCAGGCGCCGCCGATGTGAGGCCGCCCGGGCCACCGCTCCCTGCGCCGCTGCCCGTAGTGCCGGGCTTGGTGTCGGCGGCGCTGAGGGCGGGGGCGGCGGGGGGGGCGGCGGGCGGCTGCTGGGTCTCGGCCTCGCTGCTCATGGTTGCGGTGATGGTGACTGGGGCCGGCTGCGGCAGCTACGGCTCCTCCCGGGATGTGATGGTAACTAGGCCGGCGGCGGCGGTGGGGCTGCTCAGGGCTCTCTGGGGTCCGCTCTCCGCTCCCGCTACCGATCGAACTAGCGAGAATGGCGGGACAGGCGGGATAAGCCCTACGATCGACCCGCCCCAGGCATTGTTAACTGGCCAGTGCTGCTGTCAATCTGCCCACCTGACCCCAATTCCTGGCTTCTACTGGATAATATTTTATCAGTCCTCCACTCTCATTGGCCCTTTGGCGGCTAATTCAGCCGACCTACAACCGTTCCTGCCTCCGCCGGCCGCCATAGAGACCGGAACTAGAATTAGAGTAGTCGGCCACAAAAACCATAGAGTACCCGAGAGGACGGGCAGAGAGAACGTGACTTCCACGAGGCAGCCGCTGGGCTGGCGGGCCCCACGTTCAGGGTTGTGTCCCTGCTGAAGAAAAGGCACGCCCGAATGCTGGACAGGAATTACCCGGCCGGACCCGGGATTGGAAGGGGGCCCGGCTACGTATTAGCCCTTCGTAAAAAGAAGGCTTCCCTCCCTGCCTGCTCCAAATACAGTCCTTGTGATCTGAGAACATTACTGCGGGCATAGAGTCTTTTCTTTAATGGCCGTGTTGTGGCGGCACAGCCGAGGGTTTCTGGAATTGCCTTAAACGTACGCGTTTGAGGAGCTTACGCTTTTGTCGGAGCAGTCACCTTGGAGGGACCACGCAGGCTCAGACAGCCTGGGCTCAGCATGTTTAGCACGTTTAAGGCGAGGGTGTGCTCCATGGGGACCTGCCTTCTGATCCGTTTTACCAGGCATACATATATATTTTTTAAAAAGTGTCTTCGAGTGTTCATGTCTTTTTCTACTGGCCACAAATCAGATTTAATTCAAGTCACATTTATTGAACAAGCTAGCCTGTTTGGTTTTTCCATTTTATTATGACAACAGCCATGTGATAGAAGAATTACTATCCACGTTTCACAAACGATAAAATTGAGGCTGCCACCTGATGTTATTGAAGTCCTCCACCCACCGTCTTTCGTTCTTTTTTAAGCGTCTACTATCGGCTGGGGATGGAATAGTTCGCGAGTCAGTTTCTGCCTTCTGATGGAGGCAGGAATTTAAACAGCTAGCACTGGAAATACTCGAGAGCTGCAAAAGCACGAAGTATAGAGCCGGGCGTGGTGGTTCACGCCTGTAATCCAAGCACTTTGGAGGCCAAGGCGGGTGTTGAGGTCGGGAGTTCAAGACTAGCCTGACCAACGTGGTGAAACCCCGTCTTTAAAAAAATAAAAAATAAATAAAAAGAAAAAAAAAAAAGCAGGAAGTATTTTGGGAGTGGAAGCAGGGAGAAGGTGGAGGGCTGACTTTCCGCGCACAGAGTACAGGCGAGAAGAGATGGGATCTCGGGAAATGCAAGACAGGTAGTTCAGTAAGGCTCCAATGTGGCATTGGGTTGCAGAGGTGGGCAGGGTCACTTAGGTATATTTAATTGGAAATATATCCTAAGGGCAAGCGTGAGAAGAGCAATTTTAGAGTCCTAAGTATGGAGGGGCATCTTTTTAAAAATGGCTGCTGAGTGGAGAATGGGTTGCAAAGGGGCAAGGAATGGAAGCAGAGAAAGCAGTTAGGAGGCTAGTGCAGTATCCTTTACCCCTACCGGTGCCGTCTAAGCCTGTCAATTCCACCTCCTAAAGGCCGTCCTGAGTCAGTTCTAAACTCTGTAAATGTCAATTCAGAGTCTTTTCATTCCTACTGTCACTACTCTAGGCCATCATCAACAGTTGCTTAGAGCAAGGAGTAGGGAAACCTTTTTCTGTGAGAGCCAAATAGTTAATAATTTAAGCTTGGCTGACCATATGGTTCTGACTTACCACTCAGGTTTGGAGCTTGAAAACAGCCCTAATTTTTACATGACACGAATCTTTACATATTTTCAACTATTTAAACATTTTTAAAAACCATTCGTATTCTTAGCTCATGAGCCACAGAAAAACAGAATGCAGCCGGCTGATCCCTAGCATAGAGCACTGCTGTGGGCTCTAACCTCACCTCTCTACCTCCTTCTTATTCTAATATTCCCCAGCACAACAGCCAGAAAGTTCTTTTGAGAACATCTATCTGATCGTGACATTGTCTTACTTAAAATCTTCCAGTGACTACCATTACCCTTAGGGTAGTCCAGATTCCTTAATGTGGTTTACTGGACCCTCTGACTTCTAAGAAGTCTTAGAGTCTCTTTTGCATTCCCTGTCCAACCTTGCAGGTGCTAGTAACTACTGGCTGCAAGATACTGCAGGAGCAGAGGAGCAAGCAGCTGAATTCTATGACAGTAGAACTTGGTTAAAAGTGTTGCTTCCACTTATCAGATGACAAGGGAGATGGTGAAATACTACAAGGGCCCTACAGTATAGACACTTGCAGCTCTCTAGCCAAGTAAACATGCTTCAGAGGACACTGTAGAGAAAGGACTGTCATCTAGTGGAGTCCTTTAGGCACTGTTTCCTTTGGAGTATCACATACGATTCTACATAAAACACTTTAACCTTTCTCCTTCTTCTTTGCTGATTAATTCTTCATCCTCTAGGTCTTGGCTCAGATGCTACTAGGTTAAGAATCCTTCCCATCCTAACACACTGTATTGCTCTAATTAAATCTGTCCCACCAAACTGTGACTTCCTTGGGCATCTAACTTAGTACCTGACACATAATACCTTTAAACATTTGTTAAATGAGTGACATGGTGTAGAAAATGAATTGAAAAGGGTACTGGCAGCAGAAAGGTCATCTGGGCAGCTGTGCCAGTAATCCAGGTGAAAAAGGCTTTCAGCAGCAACAACGTGTATGGAGAGTGGATGGATTCCACAGCTGCTATTCATGTATTCCAGCTCCAGATGACTTTGAATGTTAAAATCTTTCCTCAAAAGGCAGTTCTGCCAACACTGAGGCCATTTAAAAGCATGTCCTATAGCAGGCGTCCCCAAACTACGGCCCCGGGCCGCATGCGGCCCCCTGAGGCCATTTATCCGCACTTCAGGAAGGGGCACCTCTTTCATTGGTGGTCAGTGAGAAGAGCACAGTATGTGACGGCCCTCCAATGGTCTGAGGGACAGTGAACTGGCCCGCTGTGTAAGAAGTTTGGGGACGCCTGTCCTATAGGCTTGAAAGCTTTTCTCCAGTTACAAAGGCACTTAGTAAACATTGCAGCAGCACCTCTAAGAATAAGTGAGCAACCTCACTATGTAACTGCTTTGAAGGGATGGCTTCTCAAGCAAAAATACAAATTGTGTAACATCTGTCTTTTCTATGTTACTTTAAAAAGTATCATTACTTACTCATCCAATTACTTCATTCAGCTCTCTCTTCTTGCTCAGTGAGCTTGAGGATGAGCTGTTTAAGAAACTAGTTTGCAGCCAGGCATGGTGGTTCACGCCTCAGCACTCTGAGGCAGAGGCAGAGGCAGGCGGATCACTTGAGGGCAGGGGTTCAAAACCAGATCAGCCAACATCGCAAAACCCCATCTCTACTAAAAGTACAAAAAGTAGCTGGATATAGTGGCATGTGCCTGTAATCCCAGCTACTTGGGAGGCTGAGGCGGGAGAGTCACTTGAACCTGGGAGGCAGAGGTTGCAGTGAGCTGAGATTGTGCCACTGCACTCCAGCCTGCGTGACACAGTGAAACTGTGTCTCAAAAAATAATGATAATAATTTTCTTGTAGCCACCTCTCTACAAGCAGCACCAACAGTTCATGACAAGTTTCATCTCCTGTTCTAAAGCAGGAGAGTGCCACTCCAGAGCTCTGCCAGTCCCCCTGCCATCCTGGGAGCTCACACCACCCAGCTGTCCGTGGTGGCTACCGTGCAGACAATTCCGGTGCCTACCTTTAAGTGATGTGATGGGCAAGGGATTCATCTCAAGTATCTTCTCTGCAAAGGAACTTTTACCTTGTACCCCCAACAGACTATGGCTTAAGAACTTAATTCCCTCTTTCTAGAAAGTCCTCGCCACCATGTTGATCTGGCGAATCCAGCCTGTCAATACTTACCTCAAGCATCACCTCTTCTGAGAAGCCTTTTTTTCCCTCTTCCTCTCATACCACTATCATTCATGCAACAAATATTTATTCAGTGTCTATTACATACCAGAAGCTCACCTCTTCCAGGAGTTGGGGACAACAGCAGTTATATTAAAAAGCAAACAAAACAGACCAAATGTATTGTAAGGGCTCACATTCTAATACCACCTTGCACTGAAACTGTCCTGTTGCCTTTCACAAGTATGGGCCACATCTTAGCTTCAGGGCCTAAGGACAGAGACTGGCATAGAATGTAGGTGCCAGGTGTAAGGGAATTCAACTGAACAGCCCATCACAAGACTGTCAGCTCCAGATCACAGCTGTTCACCCTCCTTCCCATCTCTTTACAATCCCATCCTAGTTACTTAAAAATCTCTCCTCTGCTAGATGACAGTCCTTTCTCTACAATGTCCTCTGAAGTATGTTTACTTGGCTAGAGAGTTGCAAATGTCTCTCCTGTAGGGCCCTTATCAACATCTCCTTCGCAATCTGATACACTGAAACAACACTTTTAACCAAGTTCTATTGTCATAGAATTCAGCTGTTTGCTACCTTTGCTCCTGTAGTATCCTACTGCTGGTAGTTATGAGGCATCCACATCCACAAGACAGGAGAAAGCAAGTAAGAAAGAGCACCCAGAAAGTCCCTCATGAAAGAAACATCAGGGAACTTTCTTCTTAGCCTCTTCAAGAAAGATGGGGTCTCACTCTGTCACCCAGGCTGGAGTGCAGTGGCACAATTTCAGCTCACTGCAACCTCGCCTCGCCCAGGTTCAAGCGATTCTTGTGCCTCAAGCCACCAGAGTAGCTGGGATTACAGGCACATGCCCCATGCCCAGCTAATTTTTGTATTTTTAGTAGAGATGGGATTTCACCATCTTGGCCAGGCAGGTCTTAAACTCCTGGCCTTAAGTGATCCGCCCATTCCCGCCTCCCAAAGTGCTGGGATTTACAGGTGTGAACCACTGTACCCAGTCCCCAAATGAACATTTTCTAAGGCATGTTACTGTTTATTACAAATCAACTTCATATCCACTCTCTTATTTGACTCTTTCAAGGATGTTCTGAGGTAGGTAGATAGGTCAAGTTAGTGACCCTTTCCCCGTGGGCTCCATCCAGAATTAACCAAATTGAACCTACTGGGAACATCCTTGGAACAAGTAGTACTGTAAAGTCCTGGGGCTTTGGCTTCTTTGCCCATCAGCTTTAACCCAAGAGAGTTAGGTTTACTACAACTGCTTGCAAGTCAGAGCCATCAACGATACACAACAAAAGGGCTCTGGTCCATGCCGCCTCTGAGGAGTGCCAGTCCTCCTAGCTAAAGCTGAGGTGTGAGGAGACAGGGCTATTACAACCATTTAAAAATAACACACAAACAAAACAAAAAACCAAAAAACATACACATACAAAAAAACTTTATTTACAGATGAAAACTTAAAGACAATCTTGGATTCTGAATCTCTGATACTTCCAGGGTCTCTTGATCAAATGGGGCAGCAGCAGGCAGGGAAGCAAACACGAGAGCCAGTCCAGATATCTTACTCAAGACCACCACCAAGGAAAGGGAAGGCCTACAATGGCAGAGACAGGGAGGTCAGTGTGGGATGGGAAGGTAAGCACCTCAGAGGAACTGGAAGGGGACATCCCATAAGAGACAATGCTCCTAGCTATTCTTTTTTTTTTTTTTTTTGAGAGGGAGTCCGGCTCTGTCGCCCAGGCTGGAGTGCAGTAGTGTGATCTTGGCTCACTGCAACCTCCAACTCCCGGGTTCAAGCAACTTTCCTGCCTCAGCCTTCTGAGTAGCTGGGACTACAGGTGCCCACCACCACCCCCAGCCAATTTTTGTATTTTTAGTAGAGATGGAGTTTCACCATATTGGCCAGGCTGGTCTCAAACTCCTGACCTTGTGATTCACCCACCTCAGCTTCCCAAAGTGCTGGGATTACAGGGATGGGCCACCACACCTGGCCACTCCCAGCTATTCTCTACACTCCTAATCTTCTTTTCCCAAAAGGGTCGAACAGGTTTGATTCTCACCATAGGTCAGACCTTTGGCTCCCCAGAGCAAAGTTGAGCAGTATATTACAAAAGAACCAAGAAGAAATAAAGTAACATTTACCGTCAAGCATACTGTCTCATTTATTTGCCCTTCACAACTCCGTGCATAATATATTATCTAATTATGCAAAGGAGTGAAGTAGGGTGCCAAGGGGTTTAAGTCATCTGGCTTGACTAAAGTCACAGAATTAGACAGTGGTGGGGCTTCCTGGTCTACTTGGCTCCAAAGCCTTCGTCCTTTCTGTCAGACTCTGATAACTCTCTGTGGATGTCCAGAACAAAGAGCAATCCTTCTTCCTTGCAGGTTTTGGTTCCAGGGTAGAGAGAAAGGGCAGTCCACACTCTTGGTTTATGGCCTTGAAGTCGAGCAAGCTATACTAAGAGAACAGGGTGAGTACACTCAGATACTATTGTCCCCCTCCTCCTGCCATTCCTCAAACACAGCCACCCCTTCCTTCAGTGGACAATGAGTACGGGCATTGTACTGCAGGCACAGACTGAAGTTTAACCGTGGGCCCCCAAGAAATGTATGAAAATGTATAAATGTACTTTGTAAGTTGCAATGGTGTGCCAGGACCTAAGCTCTGTCAGGCCAAGCACTACGTTAGTCAGCATGGTCCTTGCTTCAAGAAGTTTTCAGTCCAGGGAAAAACAGACCAACACATTTGTGATACAGTGTGTTCAATGCCCCAATGGAGAGATGAACCAAGGGAGCACACAGGTGGGAGCCACTGACTAGGTTAGACCTGGAAGAGGAGAGTGGCAGGCTGTGGGCAGGCTCCTGGGAGGTGCTGGGAGGATTTAGGATTAGTTAAAACTACATATAGGCCGGGCGCAGTGGCTCACGCCTGTAATCCCAGCACTTTGGGAGGCCGAGGCAGGTGGATCACGAGGTCAAGAGATCAAGACCATCCTGGTCAACACGGTGAAACCCCGTCTCTACTAAAAATACAAAAATTAGCTGGGCATGGTGGCGTGTGCCTGTAATCCCAGCTAACCGGGAGGCTGAGGCAGGAGAACTGCTTAAACCCAGGAGGCGGAGGTTGTGGTGAGCCGAGATCGGGCCATTGCACTCCAGCCTGGGTAACAACAGCGAAACTCTATCTCAAAAAAACAAAAACAAAAACAAAAAAAACTACATATAAACAGGATGTATTTCTGTTACAAGATACATGTTCAATGTAGAAAATTCAAGCATAAATAAGGCAACTGAAAAGTCTTTCTGCTCTCTCTATTCTGAAGAAGTATTATCAACAGTCTGCTATATATCACTGCAGAGATTCCTGAAAGTTATTCAAAATAAACAGTACCACGCTTGCATAAATTACTACACCTTGATTGTCACTTAATTAACTTGAGAAATCTTGCCAATACATCCAGATCTCTTTCTTTTTGTTAAGGCTGTATAGTATTCCATTGAAGAGAACGGAACCTCTATGTGTGTAAGACGTGGCTGCAATGCAAGCAGCTCTGCCTTTGGACTGGACTGGACTGGAGCCAAATATTCTCTCCTCCCTGGCCTTTTCAGCTGGCAGAGCTTCTGAGTTTCAGGACCGGGAACAAACAGTGTCACATGCCCAGCAGGCACGTAAATATTTGTTGCCAAATCTCCAGTGCTCCCCAGACACATATATTCACGTAAAACCTCTTTTCTCTTGCCTGGACTACTACTGCGGTGGACTCCTCCCTGGCTTCCAGCCCGTCCTCCACAATGCTGCCAGAATCATCTTCAGAACATGAAAATTCAACTACCATCTTTTGCTGAAAATCCTTCAGTGGCTCCTACTGGCCTGATTCTTTTTTGGAGGGTCAGTGCCCCTTTTGAGAATCTCAGGAGCATAATGGACTCCTTCCCCAGAGGGGAAAAAATACTTCATGTCTGAAAGTCAGCCCCTGGCCTCAGGATAACATATGAACTGTTAAGCTTAGTACTGGCCCTGGCCTCTCTCCAACATTCTTGCCATTTGCTTTTCATATCTTCCTGCTTCAGTCAAACTGAATTATTTGCAGCTTCCTCTATACTTCCTACTGTTTCCTGCCTTTTGTGACTTTGCATAGGCCGTTCCCTCTGCCTGGAATGCCCTCCCCTGGAATTGTCAGTTTTAGCCACTGACAATTTATATTCTTTCTTGTACTAAACTGAAGCATCATCTCTTCTGTAGTCTTCCCAACCACTCCAGGAAGATCAGGACATTTCTGCTTTCCTTACCTTGTTCTAAAACCTCCAATACAGTGCCTTATTGTAATGTAATTGTCAGTTCTCCCAAGAGACTGAGTTCCTTGAAGGAAGGAACTGGGCTTTTCAAATCTGTAGCCTCATATGCAGTGTGGGATCTATCTTAATTCATCAGGGCTTGGTTGTGGAATGAATAGAGGACCAGCCCAACTGCCACCAACACATCCTTCCTAATCTTCCCCTATGGGAATGTCTCACATCTGCAGGTAATTCCAGAAGGAAAGACAGTGTTTCCTAAACCTCAGTCATTCAAACAGTACTTTCACAACTGTTACAATATCTGTCATCCACAGGTACAATTTCTTTTTTAAGCTAATCGCTATTTGAACTTCAACATTGCCTCACTGTAAGCTGTAATAACTAAAATTATGTATTGTGCTAATTATATATTTTTTTCTAAGATCCAAATATGAAAATAAAAGTCATCCCGGCACTAACGAAAGTAGTGTTTTCCACATTTCTCTATTAAGAAGCACCTGAAGGCCGGGCGCGGTGGCTCAAGCCTGTAATCCCAGCACTTTGGGAGGCCGAGGCGGGTGGATCACGAGGTCGAGAGATCGAGACCATCCTGGTCAACATGGTGAAACCCCGTCTCTATTAAAAATACAAAAAATTAGCTGGGCATGGTGGCACGTGCCTGTAATCCCAGCTACTCAGGAGGCTGAGGCAGGAGAATTGCCTGAGCCCAGGAGGCGGAGGTTGCGGTGAGCCGAGATCGTGCCATTGCACTCCAGCCTGGGTAACAAGAGCGAAACTCCGTCTCAAAAAAAAAAAAAAAAAAGAAGCACCTGAGATACTTGTTACAAACATAACAACCTGGGTCTCACCTCAAAGCCACTCCATCAAACACTCCAGGGGAGGGATCTGGGAATTCGAAGGTTTAACTAGTGCCCCCAAATGAATATTATCTGTTGGAGAATTTTGGCAACAATGAATTAAGGAAAGCTCTCTACCACTTGATATTGGTACCAGGTTTGGGGATCACAGGGAGTGGGGCAGCATATCAGACTAGCAGAGTTGCCAGAACTCAGAGGTGCCACCGTCTCCCATGTATATGTAAGTAGAAAAGAACACATTCAGGCTACAGCAGGAGAATCCTGAGGGTAGAGGTTCTTTATGCTATATGTAATCAAATTTATCATAGAAAGTTCTCACAGAGCTGGGCACAATGGTTCATCCCTGTAATTCCAACACTTTGGGAGGCCGAGGTAGGAAGATGGCTTGAGGCCAGGAGTTTGAGACCAGTCTGGACAACGTGGCAAAAACCCGCCTTTTTTCTTTAATTTTTAAATTTATTATTATTATTATTTTTTGAGACGGAGTCTCGTTCTGTTGCCAGGCTGGAGTGCAGTGGCACGATCTCGGTTCACTGCAACCTCTGCCTCCCAGGTTGAAGCAATTCTCTTGCCTCAGACTCCCAAGTCGCTGGGACTACAGAAGCATGCCACCACGCCCAGGTAATTTTTGTATTTTTTAGTAGAGACGGGGTTTCACCATGTTGGCCAGGCTGGTCTTGATCTCCTGACCTTGTGATCTGCCCGCCTCAGCCTCCCAAAGTGCTGGGATTAAAGGTGTGAGCCACCTCGCCCAGCAGAGAGCCCACCTTTAAAAAGTTAGGTGGGTGTGGTGGGGCACACCTATAATCCCAGCTACTAAGGAGGCTGAGGCGGGAGGATTCACTGAGGAAGCTGTGACTGTGCCACTGCAATCCAGCCTGGATGTCAGAGTGAGACTGGTCTCAAAAAAAAAAAAAAAAAAAAAAAAAAAGTTGTACAGAAAACTTCATTTTCACTAAAACCAAAGTCAGAACCTAGGAAGGCAAAACACAAAGGTTCTGGAAAGAAGTGCTCCATAGGGAGGTAGAACTGACCAAGTGACATCTTCTATCTCTTTCCTCGCTGTTTCACCACAGATGCCCAGTGCCTGGGCACAAGGCCTCCAGTGCAGGACTAGGTGATACTTGATTCCTGCTGGGCTAGTGCCACCAAGAGATTATTTCCTCTTGGTCTTTTTCTTTGGAATATGGCAAGTTCTCAATTAAAAGATCGACTCATACTCCCCATTGCCTTGCCTCTCAAAGTCTGCATCAGCATCATCTGAGAGCTGATTAGAAATGCAAAATCTTACCCCCTACCCAAACCCACCAAATCACAACCACCATTTTGTAACAAATTTCCTGGAGATCCAAATGCACATTAAAGTATAAGAAATACTACCAAAAACAAAATAAAATAAAATAAAATAAAATAAAAAAGAAATACTACCCAACAGGACTTAAAAATACCACCTTCCTTCCCTCCAGACCCCTGTTCCCTGGGAAATTCATCTCCTCTTTTCATTAATGTTTCCCAAATCACATTATTCAGAAACCCAAAACAGGGCACCCATCTGTGGAACCAACCCCTTTGCATTAGACTGCCACCCAGATTTCCTAACACTTTAAAACCTATGAGAGGGACTTTTTGGTAAAGTGAAACGTGATAATTCAAGTAAAATTTTTAGCTCATTATGTGGGCACAGGAAGAATTTGATGAAAGATAACTGCTTTAATTATAGTGTCCCTAGTATTAGCTACGAGATTCAGTTCTGAGCAAGCCAGGGCAAGTAGACTGAGTTGCTAAGTTTAGAGCTTGCTGTCCAGTACAGTAGCACTAGCCACAACTGGCTCTTTATGTTTATTATTTTTTAAATTTACTTATTTATTTTTGAGACAAGGTCTCACTCTGTCACCCAGGCTAGAGTGCAGTGGCACGATCTCAGCTCACAATCTAGGCAGAGGTTTCTGCCTCCCGGGTTCAAGAGATTCTTGTGCCTTAGCCTCCAGAGTAGCTAGGACTACAGGCATGTGCCACCACGCCTGGCTTATTTTTGTATTTTTAGTAGCAAGGGGGTTTTACCATGTTGGCAAGGCTGGTCTCAAACTCCTAACCTCAAGAGATCCACCCGCCTCAGCCTCCCAAACTGCTGGGATTACAGGTGTGAGTCACCATATCTGGCCTAATTTAAATGTAATAAACTACAGCTTAGTTCTATCAATAAAAAAATAAAAATAAATAATAAATTAAAATTTAACAGTTTAATCCCTCAGATGAACCAGCCACATTTCAAGTGTTTTCTTGTCACATGGCGCTGGTAGCTACCATACTAGACCTCCCAGATCTGGAATCTTTCCATCATCACAGTCCATGGGCAGTCCTGGTCTAGACGGCCTCTGGAATGTACAACGGCCACCTGAGGAATGTGTTCTGCTTGGGTTGCAGGCTGAGACAAATGGCTTTCTTGGAGGCAAAAGTTCATATAACTTTTGCTAACAGTTGGTGATCCCCATCTTCAGAAATAAAACCCCAACAAGGACTTCCAGTAACTTTACGTAAAAGACTCAAAAAGATACAGAAAAGAGGCCCCAACATAAACAATATCTAAATTTTATTCTTTTTGTTATCTTCTGTCCACTGTAGTGATTAGTGGTCAATCTTTGGAAAGAAAGGACCCATGAACTTAACTTTGGTCACAGCAAAGAAATGAGTAAGAGAGGGACAGAATGGCCAGCAGTCATTGAAGAAGGAGAGCAGGCTGAGCCCAAGCGGTACCCCAGTACTGGCAGAAAGGTGTCAAGTGGGCCTGAGAAAGGATCAACAGGCTGAACAAGAGAGGTCCCCATGCAGCTCCCAGCACACACTTGTACATTCCAGCCTCAGCATTTGCTCACACCAGTTCCCTGCCTAAAATGCCTGACATTCTCCCTCTCTACTTAACTCATGTAATAAATTTTTACCAAATGCCTGTAAGTGCCAGATATTCTGAACACAGAGTTGGTCACAAATGTGTGTAGCGTCATTAAAATGGTCAGGTATCTGACTGGATATCCATTTGTAAAAAAGACAAGAAAAAGTCTTAACACTATTAATTACAGATTATTTTGTAAATATACAAATAATTAATACAAAAAATTAATTACAGATTATTTTGTAAATATACAAACTATAAAAATACTAGAAAAATGATTTTAGTTCCACCATATAAAAAGAAATACTAGAAAAAATACGGAAAACCTTGTTATCTGAGGTAGTAAAGACCTTCTTAAATGAGACAAAACAGAAAAGCAAGAAAAGACTGATAATTTTGACCCCATCAAAATTTAGAACTTCTCTTTAACAAAGAATATCATATATATATTTTTAAAAAATCACCAAACTTACGCAACACAATAATAATTTTTTTCTTAAAATATATTCTAAAGAAAAAAATCGGCCGGGCGCGGTGGCTCAAGCCTGTAATCCCAGCACTTTGGGAGGCCGAGGCGGGTGGATCACGAGGTCGAGAGATCGAGACCAACCTGGTCAACATGGTGAAACCCCGTCTCTACTAAAAATACAAAAAAAATTAGCTGGGCATGGTGGTGCGTGCCTATAATCCCAGCTACTCAGGAGGCTGAGGCAGGAGAATTGCCTGAACCCAGGAGGCGGAGGTTGCAGTGAGCCGAGATCGCGCCATTGCACTCCAGCCTGGGTAAAAAGAGCGAAACTCCGTCTCAAAAAAAAAAAAAAAAAAAAAAAAAAAAAAAAAAAAAAAAAGAAAAAAATCACAACATATAAAATTAAGAACTGCCGGGTGCGGTGGCTCAAGCCTGTAATCCCAGCACTTTGGGAGGCCGAGGCGGGTGGATCACGAGGTCAAGAGATCGAGACCATCCTGGTCAACATGGTGAAACCCCGTCTCTACTAAAAATACAAAAACATTAGCTGGGCATGGTGGCGCGTGCCTGTAATCCCAGCTACTCAGGAGGTTGAGGCAGGAGAATTGCCTGAACCCAGGAGGCGGAGGTTGCAGTGAGCCGAGATCACGCCATTGCACTCCAGCCTGGGTAACAAGAGTGAAACTCCATCTCAAAAAAAAAAAAAAAAAAAAAAATTAAGAACTAATATTCAGCTGGGCACAGTAGCTCATGCCTATAATCCCAGCACTTTGAGGGGCCAAGGTGGGCAGATCAAGGTTGGCCAGCCTGGCCAATATGGTGAAACCCCATCTCTACCAAAAAATATAAAAATTAGCCGGGCGTGGTGGCGTGCACCTGTGGTCCTAGCTACTTATAGCTATTGTATAAGGTGATCTTATATAATATTTTTAATACTTTTGTGCATGAAAGAAATTTTTGACAATGACCCATCACATGAGGTCTGGTGTGGAATTTCCCACTTCTGATGTTAGTGCTCAAACAGTTTCAGATTTTGAAGCATTTGGGATTTCGGATTAGGGATTCTCAGCCTGCATTGAAGTTTTGATTTTTCTTTTTTTTTAAAATGGGGTCTCACCCTGTCACCCAGGCTGGAGTATAGTGGCCCAATCATAACTCACTGCAGCCTTAAACTCCAGGGCTCAAGTAATCCTCTCACCTCAGACTCCTGAGTAGCTGGGACTACAGACTTGCACCACCACACTTGGCTAAGTTTTTTTTTTTGAAAGACGAGGTTTTGCCAGGTTGCCCAGGATGGTCTTCAACTCCTGAGCTCAAGCTATCTGCCTTCCTTGGTCTCCCAAAGTGCTGGGATTACAGGAGTGAACCACCATGACAGGCTATTTTCATTTTTTAATACAAGGTAGTTTTAATACAAGGTGGTGTTACATACTATGAAGGAAAAGTTTTCAAGACATAACTTTTTAGAAAATGAAAAACATAGTATGATTTCATTTGGGAAACAGAAAACCTCCCAAAATTAGATGGGCAAGGCAAAGGCCCTGATGGACATACATCAGACTGATAAAGAAGTGACCTCTGTTTTTCTGCAGGGTTAAAAAAAAAAAAAAAAAAAGAAGTGACCTCTGGAATGGGGAGTGGAGTTGGAGGTGGGGTGTTATCAAGAGGGGCTTTCACTTTATCTGTTTGGTGTGAAAGTTTTCACAATGAGAGTGTATTATGTTACTTGCGTAAACGAAATGAAATATGGGACCCTTGAATGGATTACCTTTTTTTTTAAGCTACAAAAGTTACTTTTGGGACAATTGGGGAAGTTTGAAAATGTACTATATATAATGTGGTTACGTAGGTAGGATGTTCTTATTTTTAGGAGTTCCTTGCTGAAATACTCACAGATAAAGTGTCAAGAAGTCTGCAACTTTCAAATGGGAAAGAAGAAAGGATAAAGGAAAGAAGGTGGGAAGAAAAGAACAAAGAAAGGAAAGCCTGGAGAGAGGGAAGAGGAGCAGGAGAGAGGAGGAGAGGCAATGGAAATGGGTGAGGAGGCAAGAAGGGAAAGAAAAAAGCAAATATCAAGGCAAAACAATAAAACAAGAATGTTAATCACTGGTGAATTTAAGTGAAGATATGTGGGTGTTCAAGGTATTATTCTTCTAACTTTTTTGCAAGTTTGAAAATTAAAAAAAGAGAAAAAACAACAACAAAACATTACCCCTCACCTAGTTGGAAGGGATGGATTTCTCCCTTGTGCTCTTCTCACACTTGGCAACGTCACTCATATTACTAGTGATCACCTCTGAGAATGTCTTATTTCCCATGAGCTCCTAAAAGGAGACATCTTTCAATTCTTTGTCCCCCTCTCTGCAGCTAGCATGCTGCCCAGGGCAGAGCAGGCAGTAGCAAATATGGGTAAGAAATGAGTCCACACAGGCTGGACGCTGTGAAGCATTCACCTACAAGGCTGGCAAATATGAAGTCAAGGCCTGGAATTGCAGTATCAGTTCTGATGAGAGGCATGACAGGTGTGTCTCCGGGCTGTACAGGTTGGTCCCAGCAGAGAGTTACTCAGGTCTGGAGCCAGGTTTCTAGGGGGGACTACTGAATGGAACTGTAGTCTAAGAGTGCTGTTAGAAACAGCCTGAGTGGGTTTCAGATTGATACTCTGTAGATTACAAAGTGGCAGAAAAGTAAAGTGGTCCTACAACCCTTTCTCTTTTGATTTTTGCAACGACTCTGAGAGACAGGTATTAGAGTATTTCCATTTGACAGATGAAGAAAAATGTTCTGAGAAGAAAAGTGATTACTCCAAGGACACACACAGAGGAACTGGGCTCAATCTCATGTCTTCAAGACGAAATTTCTTTCCACTAGACCACGCTGCCTTCTCTGGAGTCTGACTCCTAACCTAATAGGAGAAAGACTCACTTACCTGAATCAGTCTTGGTCTGGACTACATCTCCCCACACTGTGAGATCACCACAGGTAGCTTGGGCTTATTGTTGGGGCCTGTGGGAACATTCTAGGAAAAAAAGCACAATGGATATTCATCCACTCAGGCACTTGCTCGTTCCCTTACCAAACTTTTACTGATGCCTGCCAGCCCCTGTGCTAAGGACTCAGCACTCAGAGGCAATCCATGTCCTGGCAGACAGGTAAAGCATATAATCAAAGAGAAGATGCAAAACACTTAGAAAATATCACGTCTATGATAATATAACAAAAAGTTATAAGAAAGAGTTGGATAAGGGGTAGACGGGCAGCTAAATTGCTGCTTAAAGAGGTCAGGGAAGGATTCACAAAAGAGGGGTGTTTGAACTGTGCCTAGAAGGGTGGGATTCCAGCGGGAGGAAAGAGTGTGAGCAAAGGCTCAGGGACAGGAAAGGGCAAACAGCAGGGATATGTATGGCAGATTTAGAGAAAAGCTAGTAGCCTGATGTGACTGGAACAAGGAAGAGGCAGTGGCAAGAGAAGGGGTCAGAGGCAGACAGGGACTTTGAATGCAATGCCAAGGAGTAGAATTTTATCAAATAGGCAACAGGGTCATCAGAGGTCAAACCTCAGTGTTGGCCGGACAGGCTAACTTATGCGGTCTCTCCTCCCTTTTCCTGAGACAATGAAGACAAACTGGAGCTCATTCCCCCTTCTCTAGCTCCTGGACACTAGTCAGACAGTACCAGACCAGAATGGCAGAGAAAGAGAAAAATCAAAGCAGTCCTTACCTCAATCTTTCTCATCACGAGAAGTCCATCAATGATTTTTCCTGTAGGAAGAGTGTGAACTGGACTTTACTCTTGTTTACATAGCATTTTCCAGCTTCCAGAGCCCATTCTTAGCTATGATCTTATTAGACTCTTTTACTAACTTGAGAAAGTTGAGATGTGGTAGAGGTGAAATGACTTGCTCAAGGTCATAGGTAATAAGTAGAGAGTTAGCGCTCAAACTTACATCTGCGTGACTCCAAAGTCTTGCCGTTTCATGCTGCCTCTGTGGCATTTCTTTGGTGCTAGCAACTGGGTTTTCCCCCTAAGTGGTTCCCTACTGCATCAAAGGCCCTTTCGTCATTACGTCTAGTTCTCTAGCCATACATGTTCCCCACCTCCCCACCATTTCTGTTGTCTCTATTACCACCTAAGCAGTTACACGAGTTGAGCATTCTTGGTAAGAGTTGAGAACTGGAGTTCCCATCCAAGGTGAATGGGGCCAGGACCATGGGACAGGAGTAGGACTTACCAAACACCACATGCTTCCCATCCAACCAATCGCACTTAGAGCAGGTGATAAAGAACTGACAGCCATTTGTACTGGGACCACTGTTTGCCTGATAGAAACCAAATATACCTGCAGTTAAGTTTCCCTGGCCATGTTAGCTGAAGGGCAAGATTCCCCAAAGAGCCTGTAGCCCTGATTTCTCTACGCTGTTTTTTCAGCAAATCTAACTTAGCACCTATCTATGAGTCAGGGCCTAAGCTAGGATCCAAGGATACAGAGAGGAACAGGACATGGCTCACTGCAGCCTCAAACTCCTGGGCTCAAGCAATCCTCCCACCTTAGCCTCCCTACTAGCTGGGACTACAGGTGTGTGTCATCACATGTAGCTAATTTTTTTTTTTAGTGGAGATTAAAGTTTCACTATGTTGCCCAGACTGGCTTCAAACTCCTTACCTCAAGCAATCCTCTTGCCTTGACCTCCCAAAGTGGTGGTATTACAGGTGTGAGCCACACACCTGGGTATGAATATGTGTGTCTTCAAAGCACAAGTGGTTGCATTCTGAGCAGTAGGGCTGAATGCCCAGCCACAAATCCTGGTTCAGATTTTAGTTCCCCAGCCTGCTAGCCTGCTAGTGGGCCTTACCTACTGGTTTTCTTTTCTTTTTTCTTCTTTTTAAGATGGAGTTTTACCCTTGTCACCCATGCTGGAGTGCAGTGGCGTCATCTCAGCTCACTGTAACCTCCGCCTCCTGGGTTCAAGTGATTCTCCTGCCTCAGCCTCCCGAGTAGCTGGGATTACAGGCACCCGTCACCACACTTGGCTAATTTTTTGTATTTTTAGTAGAGACAAGGTTTCACCATGTTGGTCAGGCTGGTCTCAAACTCCTGACCTCAGGTTACCAACCCACCTCAGCCTCCCAAAGTGCTGGGCTTCTAGGTGTGAGCCACCATTCCAGCTTACCTACTGGTTTTCTCAATCAAACCAAACTGAGAAAGGAGGTGGCTGAGGTGACTCCTGGGCCAAGCAAGAGAAGGAAAGCACTTGCTTCCATCCCAAGAGACAGCACTGGGCCTCAAGAGGGGCCCACAAACCAGCTGGCTATAACCCAAACCCTTGATTGGACCTCACTTACCATGGAAAGCAGGCCTGGAGCTGAGTGTCTAAGTTTAAAATTTTCATCTGCAAATGGCCCCCGGTAAATACTGGCGACTCCAGTACCATCTCCCTGAGCAGAGAGAAGGGAAGTATTCGTGACTTGGAGTACTGGGTCCCTGGAAACCAGAGGAAGAACACTGTCGCACCTAACGCCTGGCGTCTTTAAAGTCTACTCTTAATCTTGTTGGTCATCTTGGAAGCTGCGCCTATTTGACCCCACCCTGCAATCAAAGCAAGTCTTATACAAGGTACCTACAGCCCACAAAGTCCGCTAGAGCATGTACAGATTGGATGCAACAGGTCACAGCTGGTCCTCTAGAAAGATCAGTTAAGACATAGACAAAGTAGGGAACAGCAACAAGGTAATCACAAACTCAATCCTTGCCATTCCCAAAGACTCTCATGCCTGCAGTCACATAAAAGTACCTACTTAAGTGACTACCACCCCATTCCCCCAGACTATCTAAGAGGGTGAGTGAGCTCTTGGCAGTCTGTTTATATAACATGATACCACCCTCCTAGTCAAAGTTGACTGATCCAGGGAAGGATGCCTAATTCACACTGGGCCAACTAGAGTTCCTTCTCTGGGAATCTGGAAGTGGGATAGATGCTCTCTGAGGCTAAATTTGTAGCATGTAAACCTGAAAGCTGGATGCAACTATCATCTGCAAGGTGGGCTAGAGAACAGAAAAAGAACACAACACAGATGTGTGGCAAGCACTAGAGAAACAGAGATAAAGAACTGTCTTGGTTCTCTGTGGTTCAAGTTCCTGGTTCTATTTCTTCTATTAGTTCCATGAAACACTCCCTTTATTATAAACTCTCAATTTCTGCTTAAACTAGCTTTATCTGCATTATCTCTTTGCTTTTCCAGCAACCTTGAGGAATAAGCATTATCATCTTCCCCATTTTTCATGTGAGTAAACTGAAGTCTGGGTAATAAAACAATTTGACCAAGGCCATATTTGCATTACCTTAAATAGAATCCCTGAGGTTTAAAAGCAATATTGAGGAGTGCCAAAAAGATCAACCTCTCCTAGCCAGTTAGTAAACAGAAACAGCACATGGGCGAAAGGGAAAACACTGACCGAGTGTAGAATCAAGGGTCCCTCTGTGGGACAAGGACTACCAAAGGGGATTAATATAAGTCAGAGAAAAAAGAGAAACTGTCCAAATTCAAACCTTTATTTGGCTAAATATTATCAAATAAAATCAAGTGTGTATAGTAGAAAGACCTGGCCTGGCACAGTGGCTCACCTGAAGTCAGGAGTTCAAGACCAGCCTGGCCAACATGGTAAAACCCTGTCTCTACTAAAAATACAAAAATTAGCCCCGTGTGGTGGCGGTTGCCCATAATCCCAGTTACTTGGGAGGCTGAGGCATGAGAATAGCTTGAACCCACCCAGGAGGTAGAGGTTGCAATGAGCTGAGATCACGCTACTGCACTCCAGCCTAGGAAACAGAGCAAGACTCTGTCTCAAAAAAAAAAAAAAAAAAAAGGAAAAGAAAGAAATTTTTTAAAAAAGAAAGACCTGCATTTGAGTTCGAGATCTATCACTTACGAGCTGGGAAAGTCACTTCTAATTGAGGAAATGAGCCTCAATTTCCTCATCTATCAAGTGAGGATGAACTTAGGTACTCTTTACAGTTATCATGAAGATTCGATTAGATAGTATCTGTAAAAAGCACTTTGCAAACAATGCAGCACTAAATAAATAATCAAATAAGCTATTATATCATTAACTAACTCCACATACATATTAATACAGAAGGAAGAAAGAAAATAAGTTCATCACCAACTTCCCAGTGAACCCAAGGGACACATCAGTTACCACGCCATTCTCCATAATCACACTATCTACAGCTCTCCAGAAATAGGGAAAATTATAAAATCAATAATTTGGAGCAAACAATAGAAAGCAACTTATCTTCAACTACAGTGAATTGATTAAATAACTTGTCTATTCATAATGAAATATTAGGTGGCTATTAGAAAGCATGTTTTAGAGGACAATGACAAGGGAAAGTATGGACAATTATGAATTACAAAAAAAGTAAAACATACAGATGATTTTAAGTCTGATTAAAAATTATATAAACACACATATACATACTAAGGTAAGACTGACAGCTGTAAACCAAAATGCCAATAGCATATTCTTTGTAAGGTGAGATTGAGGATAATTCACTTGGTGATTTATTTTCTTCTTTGCACTTTTCTTTTGCGACCAAAACAACAAGTATAATTAAAACCAAAAATAGGCCGGGCGCGGTGGCTCAAGCCTGTAATCCCAGCACTTTGGGAGGCCGAGGCGGGTGGATCACGAGGTCAAGAGATCGAGACCATCCCGGTCAACATGGTGAAACCCCGTCTCTACTAAAAATACAAAAAATTAGCTGGGTATGGTGGCGCGTGCCTGTAGTCCCAGCTACTCAGGAGGCTGAGGCAGGAGAATTGCTTGAACCCAGGAGACGGAGGTTGCGGTGAGCCGGAGATCGCGCCATTGCACTCCAGCCTGGGTAACAAGAGCAAAACTCCGTCTCAAAAAAAAAAAAAAAAAACCAAAAATAAATGAATAAAACAAATATGCTTGGTCCAACTTTGGAAGGTGTCAAATTCTGATTTTTCTGGTTCTTGCTCATTCCAGTTTGCCTTCCCCAAGGAAGGTTCTAGGCAAACTTTTTTTGTCCCCCTTTAGACAATGTCTCACTCTGTCGCCCAGGCTAGAGTGCAGTGGCATGAACATGGCTCACTGCAGCCTTGAAATGACTGCCTGGGCTCAAGGGATCCTCCTACCTCAGCCTCCCATGTAGCTGGGACCACAGGTGCACACCACAAAAAATAAAAAAATAAAAAGTAAGTTGTTTTTATTTTTATAAAGACAAGGTCTTATTATGTTGCCAGGCTGTTCTCAAACTCCTGGGATCAAGCAATCCTCCCAGCATCCCAAGGTACTGGGATTACAGATGTAAGTCCTGTCAGCAATTGCTTTTAACTAGGGCTTTCAGACTGAGCAACTATTGTCTAACTCTAGAGTTATCAACAAGTGATCAGCTGTGCCTGGGGCAAAGTCTAGTAAGAAGCTATCCTCTCCCTGTAAGGCAACAGGGGAATCAAGGGGGAAAAAAATGGAAAGAAGGCAGAGGATAGCTCCTCTGCCCTTCTTACCAGCTAACAAACCCCACTACCATTATTTGTTTCCAGAGGTTGCAAACAAATGCCTACAGAGGTAGGCAACATAAATAAGAAAAACAGGTATGGAGTCTGTGGTGAAATGGCAATGGTATGTATGCCATGTCCAAAGGGACCGGTTCCTTGATTCCAACCGGTTGTCACTGTCAGTGCCACTGTAAGAAATGCAGGCCCAGTGTACCTCCACTTTCCATTTTTTACAGCGAAAACGAAACTCTAGGATTTTTTTGTGTCATTTCAGTTATACACCACGATGCAGATGAAACAACACATATGTAAAAGCATAATTCAGCCTAAAACCTGCCACTCTGCAACCCTATATTACAAAGGAAAGATCTTAAAAACTCATGAGAGCCAAACTAAACAAAGACATAAAAGATAATAAATGCCTCCCAGATCCAAGAAAATAGTAACGCAACTAACCAAATGATATTAATAAGAGTAAAGAAAGCCCATGCACAGAAGTGGGTAAGTAAGGACAAAAGCAGGTTTAAGAAAGAAAAAATGTAGTTTATTCTGCACCCTCCAAGGTTGGGGTGGGGAGGGAGGCTTCATATGGAGGACACAGTCTACTTACAAGAAAGTCATGGTTAGCAAGAAAGAACTATTTCACTGGGCTCTCCCAGTGAATAGAGCAAAATTCCTCCAGAACTATCTCCCTCTCTTGCTCTGATTCCTTGCCATGAATCAACTTATGGAAACCTTAGTTTTCCAGGTACTGTGATACCAGAAGTAAAAGAGAAAATGAGACAAGCATTTAGCCCACTAAAAAGAGGCTTACCTCCACTCAGAAAAAACATAAACAAACCACAGCTGATTTCCAACTAAGTTTCATATGACTAATTAGTGGAGGCCTATCATAGATCATCTGTAGCTATTCTTAAAAAGTCCAATTTCTGGCTCAAAAAGGCTGAGATTTGGACCATAGAAGTTAATGTCCCAATCAAAGTGCTAAAGTCTGTTACCTAGAGTCGGTGGTACCCAGCCACTTTCAGGAAGGTTCCCCATCACCATTCTCATCAAACTTGGCTATTGTCCTCAGGCCTTAAGACTGGGTCACTATAGTAAAAACAGCAACTGTAACAATAACAACAAAAACTAAAACTGTAGGTCTTTGATTAGAAAGGAATAATACTTACATTAACAAAATCTCCACCCTGAATCATGAAATCCTTTATGACCCTGAAACAGAGAGCAAAGACTACTGAGAGATTTTATGGTTTAGAAACACATAGACTTTGTCATTATTATATTAGATTAACATTGATTTAAAAAACCACTATCACTTTGGCTTACAGAGGCTCATGCCTGTAATCCTAGCAATTTGGGAGGCCAAGGCGGGCAGATCACATGAGGCCAGGAGTTCAAGACCAGCCTGGCCAACATGGCGAAACCCCTTCTCTACTAAAAATACAAAAATTAGCCAGGCATGTTGGTGCATGCCTGTAGCCTCGGCTACTCAGGAGGCTGAGGCAGGAGAATTGCTTGAACCCAGGAGGCAGAGGCTACAGTAAGCCAAGATCATGCCACTGCACTCCCGCCTGGGTGACAGAGTGGGACTCTGTCTCAAAAAAAAAAAAAAAAAGATTTTTCTTTTCCTAGAATGATTAAGCTGAAAGGATAATTAACCATAAAAAAGGATTTTAGTTATAAACTAGGGCATGTTAGAATTGATCAAGTGCATGATCTGGTACCTGAACATAACAAGAAGGGGCTGAAAGCCTGCAGGAAGAATGACCACATTACTTGCCTGGCAGATCAAAGGCTTCATGTAAATTTTGGGGAAAGAACTACAGAGAATTTATGTGAGAGGGACTGCTACACATGTCAGGGCTTAACAACTGTTAGCTATTACTCGTAGGGAGGGTCCTTAACCTTTCTTATCCTCTGTTGCCTCCTCTGTAGAATACAGATAACACCTCCCACTTCACAGGAGTCTTACTGGGCATTAGTGACCCACAGCTCTAAAGCTGTGATATAATTACATGCTAACATTGTTACTAACCACAGTGAGACCATGAGAAAGATTCTATATTGAAATGAGACTGTGTTGCCATACTCCACTCCCCAGGAAATATGATTATCCTTGGACAATCACACATGATCATTTTAGGAATTATAAATATCAACCAGCAGGACATATTATTTGCACTTTAGGATTACAACTGTATTTTTGTTTAATCTGCATTTGCACAAACAGGTGCATGAAAAAGACAGGATATTGTAAAGATAAGTAGTTTCTGTTTTAAAGACATAAAAATAAGTGGAGGAGTATAAGTAGAGTTAGAACATTTAATAAATCTTCCGTTATTGAGCACACAAAAACATTTCTTCTCAAGAAATGTAAGAATTACCCTCTGATTTTATCTTCCTTTTTAAATTTTATTTTATTAGTGCCTAATCCCACATGAAGTATTTCTGAAAGATTCCAGGATGCCTTGCCAAAAGCCTTACCTGTGGAAGGTGCTTCCTTTGTATCCTATTGGAACCCCATCTTTTCTATAACCAAAAAGAAAGAGAATTAGAGTGACAGCAGATAGCACAAGGCCCTTCCAGTTTACCATGCACTGGAGCCAAAAGGACTCTCCTAAACAGGGTTGACAGACATAAAGAAGGCAAACCAACTAGGGATAGACCCTTGGGGTATTACCTTCTATCACTGTCACCAGCAATCATTCAAGGCCAGCAGGTGGTTCCCCCGTTACCCTCACTGCAGCCCAGGACACCCCTCTGGAGCAAGCAAAGAAGTCAAACACGTCTGAAACTGACCTGAATTCTCCGGTGCAGAACTGCCTGAAAGGGACAAAAAGTGAACGATTCAATCACTATGACATCACAGTTGTGAGCTCCTCTAAAGACGGAAAAGAATAAACACTCGAGCCAGCAAGTCCACCAATCGGCCAGCCAGACGTTCAGACACGCAGACATACAGAGTAACAACATAAATTGACTCGGGAACAATCAAAACGGCAACCATTCAGACAGAGCAATGCGCGGAGGAATCAGATCTCAAGAGCAGTGAGCGGACGAACACACGTAGACAGGCTATTCAGGGGGCTGACTGGGGCTCGGCTTCTGCCTCAGCTAATCCAGCAGAGCTGGAGCACGTCCTTACCTAAAGTTCTCGGCCGTCTTAGGTACAACGTCTGCAAAGAGCTCGATCTTCATGCGGCCAACTTCCTGCAATCAGCGGGAGACTGTCAGAAGGCCTAGTCAAAGACCATGAGCAGAGGGCATGATGGGCTGACCCACCACCCTGCCGCTCGTTATCTCCCACCTCTGCCTCCCTGGTCTAACCTTTCGTTCCGCCCAATCCCTCCAGAAGCAGGGCGCTAGGATTGGGGAGACTCATCCTCCTCCTTTCCCCCCACTCCCGGCAGGTCAGTAGGTTCGGGTGCAATTTCACTTTCTGGCTTCCCGAGTCCGCTCTCTCTGGGTGAGTTCTGCCTGCCTATCCCGGAGCAGTTTCCCTTCAGCGCAGGTGTGGGCAGCCTCCTGGATCTCACCTGACCGCCAATGCTGACATCAAAGAACACCACGGGATTAACAGGGCTTGAATTTGCCACCGCCATGGCTGTGACCCGGAAGCAGAAGTCGGGAGCGTGGGATTCCGGCGAACGTAACGCCCAGTCCGCGGGTTTCCTCCGGGGAGCAGGCGCGGTAGACGCGGAACAAGACCAGGCCCCGCCCCCGGAAGCTGGCTCCCCGCGCGGTTTGTGCTGGGGCTGCTGGGGTCGAGCTGAGAGACTCCACCTGATACTGGGGACGCTGGAGTAAGGAGGAGGAAAACCTTGACATCTTTTTGGTTAAGGTCACTGGTCACCCCACTCACGTGGCTGTGCTAAGGGCGATACAAATTGATCTTGCTCTAGCTAGGGCGTTTGGATTAGGCAGTTCCCAGGGTCCTCCTTATCGGCTCTTGCAGCCAAGTCCTCTGCACTGCCACACGTGCTGTGCCTGTCTTCTGCCGCTAGTGTGTGCACACCATGAAGGCAGGAACTCTGGTTTGTTCGTCCTCACCGTTTAGAACAGGTTGGCACGCAAATGCTTGCTAGGTAAATACTTACTCCTTCCTCGAAGTCAGTACAATAGATTATGTTTCAGTTCTGCCACAAGCTTCCAGTTTTGTCATTTCCAATTCATTTCCCACAGGGCAAATAGAGTTTTTTTTATTTTCAGAATAACTCTTGTGCTTATAAATCACTCCTGGCTTCCTATATTTATAATAAAATTCAATTACTTAGCATACAAAGCCCTACAGTGCATTTATCTAGCTGTCATCTACCGGACGTCATCTTGTGCCACTTGCCCTTAGTTACTGTGCTCTGGCCGGTCTGTTCCTCTAGGTCACTGAGATCCCTCCTCTCCTTAGGGCCTTGTAATAGCTGTTACCTCTGTCTGAAATATTCCTTCCAAATCTTAATGTGGGTTAGCGGAGGAGGCCGTGGGGAGGGGGGGTTGGTTGGTTGGGGTATGCCTGTGGGAAGTAATTTTTTTTTTTTTTTTTTTTTTTTTGAGACGAAGTTTCGCTCTTGTTACCCAGGCTGGAGTGCAATGGCGCGATCTCGGCTCACTGCAACCTCCGCCTCCTGGGTTCAGGCAATTCTCCTGCCTCAAGCCTCCTGAGTAGCTGGGACTACAGGCGCGTGCCACCATGCCCAGCTAATTTTTTTGTATTTTTAGTAGAGACGGGGTTTCACCATGTTGACCAGGATGGTCTCGATCTCTTGACCTCGTGATCCACCCTCCTCGGCCTCCCAAAGTGCTGGGATTACAGGCTTGAGCCACCGCGCCCGGTGGGAAGTAATGTTTTTATAGTTCAGGGCTCAGCCCAAAGGTTACCTTCTCAGAGGCAACATTAGACCTAATCTAAAGTAGCCCTTGGTCATTCAGATCACTGGTTTGTTTTCTTCATGCTACCCCCCCATTCCACATTATCTTTGTATGGTATGTGTCTACACCTAATTTCCTGCCACACACACATATATCTTCCTTCCTAATAGCATATAAACTCCATGAAAGTAGAGACTCCTGGTCCTGTTCACAGTGTAGCTGCAATGTCTCCTACAGAATAGCACGTAGTAGATATTCAATAAATACATTCAAAGAATTCAGTGAAAGGGACCTTGGGCAAGGCTCATTCAATATAATAGCATGCATTTCATATAAGTTATTATTTCCTATGTCCTTTGATCATCTTTTCTAGCTCTGTTATCTGAGGAAGCAAGGATTACACATAAAAATCCAGTGTATATAAAGAAAAGACACAAAACAAAAATAAAAAAAAATCCAGTGAATCTCAATTTAAAGGGTCATTTTTATTTTCAGGTTCCTGATCCTCTCCTGTTGGTCTCCTTCTTCAACTGAAAAAGAAGGAAGGGGAGGAGGGGGAAAAGGAACAGCAGCAGTCACCCTTCAGTATAATTTTATACCAACTGTTTTAGAATAAATGTTTAAAATTGATAATATCCAATGTTGATGAGGTTGTGAAAAAAATAGTATGTTGATAAATTGCTAGTGAAAAGAAATGATGATAGCTAGCATTTATTAAGCAGTTACTAAGTGCTAAATACTTTACATGCTTCATTTCATGTGGTCCTCACAACCCTATGGGATATATAACTATTATTGTTCCCATTTTATGAATCATGAAATTGAGCCTCAGGGAGGTTGAGTAACTTGGCTATGAAAACACTACGTTGACACCACCCTTTTTATTTTTTATTTTTTTATTTTTATTTTTATTTTTTTTATTTTTTATTTTTATTTTTTGAGATGGAGTTTCGCTCTTGTTACCCAGGCTGGAGTGCAATGGCGCGATCTCGGCTCACTGCAACCTCCGCCTCCTGGGTTCAAACAATTCTCCTGCCTCAGCCTCTTGAGTAGCTGGGATTACAGGCACGCGCCACCATGCCCAGCTAATTTTTTGTATTTTTAGTAGAGACGGGGTTTCACCGTGTTGACCAGGATGGTCTCGATCTCTTGACCTCGTGATCCACCCACCTCGGCCTCCCAAAGTGCTGGGATTACAGGCTTGAGCCACCGCGCCCGGCTATTTTTTATTTAGTTTATTTTTATTTATTTATTTTTTGAGGCAGAGTCTCACTTGTTGCCCAGGCTGGAGTGCAGTGGAGTGGCCTCAGCTCACTGTAACTTCCACCTCCCAGGTTCAGGTTCAGGTGATTCTTGTACCTCAGTCTCCCTTGTAGCGAGGATTACAGGTGTGCACACTACACTCAGCTAATTTTTGTATTTTTAGTAGGGACAGGGTTTTGTCATGTTGGCCAGGCTTGTCTTGAACTCCTGACCTCAAGTGATCTGCCCGCCTTGGCTCCCCAAATTGCTGGGATTACAGGCGTGAGCCACTGCACCTGGCCAGGCACAACCCTTTTTTAAAGCAGAGGAAATGATGTCCTAGAGCAATATTAACACTTATATCCTTTGACTCAGTCCAATTTTGCAGATTTCTTTTCTGGAATAATTCAAAAGAAAATAAGTACATGCACAAAGACCTTCAACAGAGCATAACCTTAAATAGTAAAAAAGTAAAACCAGGCCTGGCGTAGAGGCTCATGTCTATAATCCTATCACTTTAGGAGACTGAGATGGGAGGATCACTTGAGCCTAGGAATTTGAGACCAGCTTGAGCAACAGAGTGAGATATCTTTACAAAAAATACAAAAATGAGCCAGGCATGGTGGCATATGCCTGTACTTGGGAGAGGCTGAGGAGGGAGGATCACTTAAGCCTGGGAGGTTGAGGCTGCATAAGCAGTAATCATGCCACTGCAATCCAGCCTGGGTGACAGAGTGAAACCCTGTCTCAAAATTAAAAAAAAAAAAATTAGTAAAAACAACTTAAATGCTGGCCAGGTGTGATGGCTCACACCCATAATCCCAGCACTTTGGGAGGCCGAGGCAGGCAGATCATGAGGTCAGATTGAGACCATACTAGCCAATATGGTGAAACCCCATCTCTACTAAAATAAAAAAGATTAGCCAGGTGTGGTGGAGCACGCCTGTAGTCCCAACTACTTGGGAGGCTGAGGCAGGGGAATTGCTTGAACTTGGGTGGTGGAGGTTGCAGTGAGCCGAGATCGTGCCACTGCACTCCAGCCTAGCGACAGAACAAGACTCTCAAAACAACAACAACAACAACAAAAACAACTTAAATGCCAAACAAGAGAACGTTTAATTTATAGAACATCCCACATCCTCAGAGAGACTGGGCAGGACTATTCCACCCAGACTGATGAAATGGATGTGAATGTTGCTGATCTTTTCTGAAGAAGCAGTCCTACTACACTAAAGATAAGTTGGAGACTGTTCACCTACTTTGTACTTCTGTCTGGAAATATTTAGGGGTAGTTTCTATTTAATGAGGGTTACGTGAACTCTAATCTCATACCCCTTCCCCCATAAAAAGCTCTTGGTATTTTCCTATCCACTTTTATTATTATTATTATTCTATTTTGAGATGGAGTCTTGCTCTGTTACCCAGGTTGCAGTGCAGTAGCACAATCTTGGCTCACCGAAACCTCCACCTCTTGGGTTCAAGCAATTCTCTGGCTTAGCCTCCCCAGTAGCTGGAACTACAGGCAGGTGCCACCACACCTGGCTTAATTTTTTGTGTGTTTTTGGTAAAATGGAGTTTCCCCATGCTGACCAGGCTGGTCTCAAACTCCTAACCTCAGGTGATCTGCCCTCCTCGGCCTCCCAAAGTGCTGTGATTACAGGCATGAGCCACCATGCCTGGCCTCCTATCCACTTTTAAATAATGTATTGCTCTAAATCTTTTTCATTAAATGTTTAAAACTTCCTGGGGCAGGGCACTGTGGCTCACACCTGTAATCCCAGCACTTTGGGAGGCCAAGATGGGTGGATCATGATGTCAGGAGTTCAAGACCAGCCTGGCCAAGATGGTGAAACCCCATCTCTACTAAAAATACAAAAATTAGCTGGGCGTGGTGGTGGGTGCCTGTAATCCCAGCTACTTGGAGGCTGAGGCAGAGAATTGCTTGAAGCCGGAAGCAGGAGGTTGCAGTGAAGCAAGATTGCGCCACTGCACTCCAGCCTGGGTGATAGAGCGAGAGACTCCGTCTCAAAAAAAAAAAAAATAAAGTAAAGTAAAAATAAAACTTTTCCCATAAAAAAAATTATAGAACATCAACATGATTGAATATCATAGGGCTATTGAAAATGTTTCCATGATATATACGGTAAATGAAGAATCAGACTGTGAAAATGAATATACAATATTATAATACCAATTTAGAATATATGTATTTGAATTATGACCAAAAGGGAACAATTGTAAAGTAAAAATAGTTGTGTTAAGATTGTGGTATTATAGGAGGGTTTTTTTTTTTAGTATTTGCTTTAATGTGACTGTATTGTTTTTACTCTTAAAAAATAAATTGAAAATATACCCATAATAATGGGAAAGAATGCTGAATTAACCATACCTGTGCTCTGCTGAAAAGAAACCTAAATAAATCATTGAACTAAAGTCAATATATTGATCAATACAAGGTATCTGAGGATATCAAACGAACTTGAAAAATCCACTTTTAGAATGGCTTTAATGAATTTATCAGCAATTCTGAAGACACTCGGTTGACATCCATTTGGGATCTGTGGTAACTCTTCCCAATGTCATGGTCCACTTTTGTGTCCAGGCTCTAAGTTAGCAATTTTGTTCAGTATAGATTTAGGCAACAGTGATTTTATAGCTCTGACTTTTGGTCTTGTTCTTGTATACCTCGTGTCTCTTTCAGAGAAGCCACATTTATGTATCCAGCCTCAGAATTCTGTGAACACAAAAGATTCTCAGGGGACTTTGAACTTGCCATTGCTTCTTTTGACTTAAGCTCTTCAGTCTCTTGAAGACTTACAAATGACTCTACCAAACCTTTTCCTGAAAAACTAAGAAAGACCATGTGTGAGGACATGATGTAGATAGAGTTTCTTGGTAGCAGTTTGGGGTTACAGGGATACAGGCCATTGATAAAATTTCAATTTTTTTGCAACTGTTATGCAAAGAAAGCCAAATAAGATTTACCTTAAACCTATGTTCATAGATTATTTCCTATCTTATGTCAGAATTCTGTGGGGTGTAGGGGTGAAGGGGAGGAACTGGAAGAAGATTCAGATAATTCATGTAGAGTAAATGACCCCAGAATGCTATGCTTTTTCAAGCCAGAAATCCAGGACTAGTTAGGCAGCCACGACTCTCAGGCATGGCTGGGACTTCATCTCAGACGACTGTCTTGACTTTACTAACCT
Source organism: Saimiri boliviensis (assembly GCF_048565385.1). Classification (NCBI taxonomy): domain Eukaryota; kingdom Metazoa; phylum Chordata; class Mammalia; order Primates; family Cebidae; genus Saimiri; species Saimiri boliviensis. The sequence continues at coordinate 41,402,213 of NC_133459.1, read as the reverse complement.
GGAGTTTGATAAAGGCAATACTTCATTCATTACTTTAGATTCAAAGATGTCACTAATTGTTGTCTCCTAACAGGAAAGAAAGGATGAATGTGAAAAGTTATAATGATAAACCATTAGTATGATCCTAGAAAATATATGTATATGATAGATATAATGCCTGCACATAGTACAAACAAAATGAATAACATAAAAGGGCATAGAATGAAAAGTTGGTTGCCGTCCCACCTCTCTCTATATATAATCTATCTGTATCTCTCTATCTATAAACTATCTATGTCTATCTAGTTTTATATACCTGATACTATACATATTATCTTCACCTTGCTTCTTTCGTTATATATATTTTTTGGAGATATTGCAGAAAAATTTTAAAATAACAGCTTTGTTGAGAAGTAACTCACATATTATAAAATTTTCCCTTTTAACAGGTTCAATTCGGTACTTTCTAATGTATTCACACAGTTATGCAACCATCACCACTAGATAATTCCAGAACATTTTCATCACTCCCCAAAAAAGCCCATACCTAGGACAGTCCACTCCCCATTTATTCCTCCTCAAGTCCTAGGCAATCACTAATATATTTTCTGTCTTTATGGATTTTTATTCTGGATGTTTCATATAAATGGAATCATACAATATGTGTCCTTTAATGTTTGCCTTCTTTAAAATATTAGCATCTGGCCAGGTGTGGTGGCTCACGCCTGTAATCCCAGCACTTTGGGAGGCTGAGGTGGGTTGATCACAGGGTCAAGAGTTCGAGACCAGCCTGGCCAATATGGTGAAATCCTGTCTCTACTAAAAATACAAAAAAATTAGCCGGGCGTAGTGGTGCCTGCCTGTAATCCCAGCTACTTGGGAGGCTGAAGTAGGAGAATTGCTTGAACCTGGGAGATGGAGGTTGCAGTGAGCTGAAATTGTGCCACTGCGCTCCAGCCTGGGTGACAGAGCAAGACTCTGTCTAAAATAAAAATAAAAATAATTTTAAAAAATATTAGCATGTTTTCAAGGTTCATTATGTTGTACCAATACTTCATGTCTTTTATGGCTGAATAATATTCCAATGTCTGGATAAAACAGATTTTGCTTATCAGTTCATCAAGTGATGGAGAGTGGGTTGTTTTAGCTTTTTAGTTATTATGAATAATGCTTCTATGAATATGTACAAGTTTCTGGTAGGACATATATTTTTATTTTTCTTGGATATTGTAATGGTCAGAAAGTTTTTAAAAATTTTTATTTATACTATTGAATATTGACAAATTACAAGTACATGTATTTATGGGGTACAAAGTGATGCTATGATATATAATGTGGAATGATTGAATTTAGGTAATTAACATATCCATCACCTCAAATACTTATTCCTCCTGTCCAACTGAAACATTGCACCTTTGGCCAACATCTCCCCATTTCTTCCCCACCCCTCAGCCTCTGGTAACCAGCATTTTGCTCTATGCTTACATGCTTCAATTGTTTTAGATTCCACATTTAAGTGAGAAGATGTGGTATTTGTTTTCCTGTGCCAGGCTTTTTTCACTTAGCATAATGTCCACCAGGTTCACCAATGTTGTTGCAAATGACAGAATTTCCCTCCTTTTTAAGGCTGAATAGTATTCTATTGTGTATGTATACACCACATTTTCCCACACCATAGTGTATATCACATACTAACTTCAAATCCTTTGGATATATACCCAGAAGTAAGATTGCTGGATCATATGGTAATTCTGTTTTCACTTTGTTGGGGAAATTCCACACAGTTTTCCATAATTGCTGTTCTAATTTATACCCAACCAACAGTGTTCAAGATTTCCCTTTTCTCCACATCATTGCCAACACATTATCTTTCGCATTTTTGGTTTGTTTGTTGAGATAGGGTCTTGCTCTGTCACCCAGGCCAGATTGCAGTGGCATGAACATAGCTTACTGCAGCCCTGACCTCCCTGACTTAAGGAATCCTCCCACCTCAGCCTCCTGAGAAGCTACAGCCACAGGTGCACACCACCACACCCAACTAATTAAAACAGGTGTGTTTTGTTTTGTTTTGTTTTGTTTTGTTTTGTTTTGTTTTGTTTTGTTTTGTTTTGTTTTGTTGTAGATACAGGGTCTCGCTGTGTTGCTCAGGCTGGTCTGGAACTCCTGACCTCAAGTGTTCTTGCCACTTCAGCCTCCCAAATTGCTGGGATTACAGGTGTATGCTACCATGCCTGGCCCTTATCTTTCATCTTTTTTGATAATAGTCATTCTGACAGGTGTGAAATGATACCTCATTGTGGTTTTAATGTGCATAATTATTCCATAATGATGTTGAGCTTTTTTTTTTTCTCTATATATCTGTTGTCCATTTATATGTCTTCTTTTGAAAAATGTTTATTCAGGTCCTTTGCCCACTTCTTAATTGGGTTGTTTTCTTGCCATTGAGTTGAGATCCTTATATATTTTGGATATTAATCCCTTATCAGATGTGTAGCTTATAGATATTTTCTCCCAATCCACAGAGCCTCTTCACTCTGTTAATTGTTTCTTTTGCTGTGTAGAAGCTTTTTAGTTTGTAATCCCATCCCATTTGTATATTTTTGTTTTTGTTCTGTGAGCTTTTGGTGTCAAACTGAAAAAACAATTGCCCAGATCAACACCATGTAGTTTTTTCCTTATGTAGTGTGCTTCTAGTAGTTTTACAACTTCAGATCTTGTCTTTTTAAAAAAAAAAAAAATTATCTAATGCCAATTAAACATCTCAGTATCAGATCTTGTCTTTAAGTCTTTACTCCATTTGGATTCGATTTTTTTAAATGTGGTGTTAGGTAAGGGTCCACTTTCATTCTTCTGCATGTGGATATCCAGTTTTCTCCACACTGTTTTGTTGAAGAGACTCTTATTTTCTTAATGTCATTCTCATTCTTTGTCAAAAAATCAATTGACTGTAGGCCAGGTGTGGTGTATGACACCTAGAATCCCAGAATTTTGGGAGGCCAAGGAAGAAACATTGCCTAAGCCCAGGAGTTTGAGACCAGCCTGGGCAACAGACAAGACCCCATTGCTACAAAAAAATTTAAAAATTAGCTGGCTGTGATGGCGTGCACCAACTACTTGGCGTTCCAGCTACTTGGAAGGCTGAGGTGGGAGGATTGCTTGAGCCCAGGAAGTCAAGGCTGAAGTGAGCTATAATTGCACCACTGCACTGCAGCCTGGGCAACAGAAAAAGAAAAATCAATTGACTGTAAATATGTGGGTTTGTTTTAGGCTCTCTATGCTGTTCCATTTGGTCAATGTGTCTATTTTTATGCCAGTACCATGTTGTTATAATCATTGTAGTTCATATATAAAACAGAAAATATATATATATATAATTATTATAGTTATTTTATATATATGTAACAGAATATATAAAACAGTATATATATATAAACAGAATATATATATAAAACAGAATATATATATATATATATATATATATATATATATATATATAATTTTTTTTTTTTAGAGAGGGTCTTGCTCTGTTAACCTAGGCTGGAGTGCAGTGGCACAGTCATGGCTCACTGTAACCTCTACCACCTGGGCTCAAGCAATCCTCCTGCCTCAGCCTCCCAAGTACCTGAGATTACTATGCCCAGCTAATTTTTTATTTTTATTTTTTGAGTTGGACTTTCACTCTTGTTGCCCAGGCTGCAGTGCAATGGTGCAATCTCAGCTCACTGAAACCTCTGCCTCACGTGCTCAAGCGATTCTCCTGCCTCAGCCTTCTGAGTAGCTGGGATTACAGGGGTCCACTACCACACCCAGCTAATGTTTGTATTTTTAGTAGAGATGGGGTTTCACCATGTTGTTTAGGCTTAAGCTGGTCTCAAACTCCTGACCTCAGGTGATCCACCTGTCTTGGCCTCCCAAAGTGCTGGGATTACAAGTATGAGCCACTGTGCCTGGCCTAATTTTTTACTTTTTTGCAGAGATGGGGTTTTGCCATGTTGGTCTCGAACTCCTGGGCACAAGCTGGTCTCAAACTCCTGGGTTCAAGAAGTCTGCCCTCCTCAGCCTCCCAAATTGCTGGGATTATAAGTATGAGCCACCATGCCCAATCTGTAATATAGTTTGAAATCAGGTAGTATGAGGCCTCCAGCTTTGTTCTTTCTGCTGAATATTATCTTGGCTATTTGGGGGTTTTTGTAGTTCCAGATGAATTTTAGGATTGTTTTTTCTATTTCTATGAAAAATGACATTGGAATTTTGATAGGTATGGCACTGAACCTATAGATTGCTTTGGGTAGTGTGGACACTTTAGCAATATTAATTCTTTCAATTCACGAACACTAATATCTTTTCATTTCTTGTATTTAATTTATTTCATCAAAGCTTGATAGTTTTAAGTATACATATCTTTCACCTCGTTGGTTAAATTTATTCCTAACTAGTTTATTTCTTTGGTAGTTATTGTAAATGGTATTATTTTCTTGATTCTTTTTTTGGATAATGTGTTGTTGGTGTATAGAAACACTACTGATTTTGGTGTGTTGATTTTGTATCCTGCAACTTTACTGTACTTGCTTCTTAGTTTGAACAGTTTTTAGGGATTTCTATATATTAAGATCATGTTGTCAACAAACAGACACAATTTCGCTTTTTCCTTTCCTATTTGGATGGTTTTTATTTCTTTTTCTTTCCTAATTGCTCTGGCAAAGATTTCCAGTATATATGAAATAGAAGTGATGAGAGTGGACATCCTTGCCTTGCTCCTAGAAAAAGCCTTCAACTTTCACCATTGAGTATAATGTTAGCTGTGGGCTTGTCATATATTGCCTTTATTGTATCGCGGTATATTCCTTCTAAACCTAATCTTTTGAGAGTTTTTATCATGAAAAGATTTGAATTTTGTCAAATGCTTTTTCTGTATCTAATAAGATGATCATATGGTTTTTGTCTTTCATTCTATTAATGTGGTGTATCATGTTTATTTTTTATTTATTTTTGACCAAAATGCATTTATTTAATATACACCACAAGGGCTCAACCGAGGCTTAATTTAAAAGACAAAACAAAACAAAAATAATACCACAGCTCAAGATACAGAGTCCTATACAGAAATCACAAAAAGGACAGACCATCTAAGGAAAAATAAAAAAGATGACAGAAGGACAGGCTGGGCAGCCTAGGTCAGGGCTCCTGGCTGGTGACCTGCTTTGAGTAGGTTTCTTGCAGGTACTTCTTAAAAGCTGTGGGGTTCTTCCAAAGCTCAGCAGCCTGTGTGTTCAAGGGACTATCGATGTTGGGTTCTCCTAGCAGGCTCTGGATGGAGAGCAGAATGGTCCTGACGTCATACAGGGCAGACCACTTGTCCTTCAGGATGTCCAGGCATATGTTACCCTGGGTGTTCACATTGGGGTGGTAGCAGGGTGTGAGGAACTTCACTGTGGGCGCATTGTAAGGGTAGCCACTGGGGAACTCTAGGGAGAGCTTAAACATCAGGTCTTCATACACTGTTCCAGCTGCTCCATGGATGGTCCCTACCCATTTGAAAAGGTTGTCTGATTCAGGGAAGGCAGAAATCCCTTTATCGCCAGACATCATTAGGGTCATCAGCTCCCGCTGTAGCCTTTTGCCCACGGGGCCCCGCGCGGCGTCCCCGCTCTGCTGGGCTCCTTTACAGGCGGCAGCGACGCTAGTGGCAGCTGGGTTGCGGTTTTGGGAGGCCATCCGGGCGGCGCTGGCAGACAGACTATCATGTTTATTGATTTGCATATGTTGAAACAAACTTGTATTCCTGCGACAAATCTTACTTGATCATGGTGAATGATCTTTTTAAAGTCTTACTTGGTTTTGGCATCAGGGTAATGGTGGCCTCATTTAATTAGTTTTTTAGTATTCCGTTCTCTTTATTTTTTTGGAATAATTTGAGTCAGACTGGTATTCATTCTTTAAATACTTGGTGGACTTCAGGAGTGAATCCAGAAGGTTCTGGGCTTTTCTTTGATGGGAGATGTGTTATTTTGGCTTTGATCTCATGATTCATTATTTGTTTGTTGAGGTTTTCTATTTCTCCATGGTTCATTCTTGGTAGGTTGTATGTTTCTAGATATTTATCCATTTCTTCTAGGTTTTCCTATTTGTTGGCATATGGTTATTCATAATAGTCTCTAATGATTCTTTGTATTTTTTTTTAATCTTTCAAATTCAGCACAAAAACTTGAATAAGATTCTTTGTATTTCTAAGATCTCAGCTGTTACGTCTCCTTTATCTTTTCATTTTTTTTCCCATCATCCTACTGTGGACATATTCATTTCTTACTTACTTATTTGGATCTTCTCCCTTTTTTTCTTAGTCCAGCTAAAGATTTGTTGATTTTGTTTTATTTTTTTAAAAACCCCAACTTTTTGTTTCATTGATGTTCTGTACTGTTCTTTTGTTTTTTTTTGAGATGGAGTCTTACTCTGTCACCCAGGCTCACTGCAACCTATGCCTCCCCGGTTCATGCAATTACTCTGCCTCAGCCTCCTGAGTAGTTGGCACTACAGGCATGTGCCACCACACTTGGCTAATTTTTGTATTTTTAGTAGAGATGGGGTTTCACCATATTGGCTAGGCTGGTCTCAAACCCCTGACCTCGTGATCCATCTGCCTCAGCCTCCCGAAGTGCTGGGATTAAAGGCATAAGCCACTGCACCTGGCCTGTATTGTTCTTTTAATCTCAATTTCATTTATTTCTGCTCTGATCTTTTTTATTTCTTTCCTTGTATCAATTTTGGGTTTGGTTTGTTCTTTTCTAGTTTCTTGAGGTCCATCTTTAGGTCGTTTATTTAAAGACTACTTTTTTTTATATATAGGTGTTTATTATTATAAACTTCCTCTTTATATTGCTTTTATTGTGTCCCATAGATTTTGTATTCCCATTTCCATTTGTTTCAATATATTTTAAACTTTCAATCTTAATTTCTTAATTAACCCATTGGTCATTTGAGAATATGTTGTTTCATTTCCATGTGCTTGTGTAGTTTCCAAGGTTTTTCCTGTTACTGATTTCTAGTTTCATTTCATTGTGTTCAAAGAAGATACTTGATACGATTCCTATTTTTTGAATTTGTACAGACTTGTTTGTGGTCTAAGATACGGTCTATTCTGAAAAATGTTCTGTGTGCTGATGAAAAGAATGTGTATTCTTCAACAGTGGGTATGTTCCATAAGTGTCAGTTAACTCTACTAGGTCTAGTGTGTAGTTTAACTCCACTATTTGTTGATTTTCTGTTAGGATGATCTGCCCATTGTGGAGAGTTGGATGTTAAAGTCCCCCTTATTATTGTATTACAGTCTATCTCTCACTTTAGGTCTATTAATGTTAGCCTTATATATTTGGGAGCTCTGGTGTTGGATGCTTATTTATTTATTTATTTATTTATTTATTTATTTATTTTTGAGACGTTTCACTCTTGTTACCCAGGCTGGAGTGCAATGGCACGATCTCGGCTCACCGCAACCTCCGCCTCCTGGGTTCAGGCAATTCTCCTGTCTCAGCCTCCGGAGTAGCTGGGATTACAGGCACGCGCCACCATGCCCAGCTAATTTTTTGCACTTTAGTAGAGACGGGGTTTCACCATGTTGATCAGGATGGTCTCGATCTCTTGACCTCGTGATCCACCTGCCTCAGCCTCCCAAAGTGCTGGGATTACAGGCTTGAGCCACCGCGCCCGGCCTGGATGCATAGATATTTATAATTGTTATATTCTCTTGCTGAATTGACCCTTTTATCTTTTTTGTTTTGTTTTGTTTTGTTTGTTATTTAGATGGAGTTTCACTCTTGTTGCCCAGGCTGGAGTGCAATGGCATGATCTTGGCTCACTGCAACCTCCGCCTCCTGTGTTCAAGCAATTCTCCTGCCTCAGCCTCCCAAGTAGCTTGGACTACAGGCATGCACCACCACACCTGGCTAATTTTGTATTTTTAGTAGAGACAGGGTTTCTCCATGTTGGTCAGGCTGGTCTTGAACTCCTGACCTCAGGTGATCCACCTGCCTCGGCCTCCCAAAGTACAGTGATTACAGGCATGAGCCACTGCACCCAGCCAATCCTTTTATCTTTATATAGGTTACCCTCGTTTTTGGTCTTTGACTTGTAGTCTATTTTATCTGATATAAATATAGCTATATTCCCCCTCTTCTTTTGTTTCCAGTTGCATGGAATATCTTTTCCACTCCTTTATTTTCAGTCTCTATGTGTCTTTATAGGTGAGATGGATTTCTTCAGGGCAGCATATAGTTGGGTCTTGTTTCTTTATCCATTCAGCTACTTGGTGACTTTTAAAATTTATTTATTTATTTATTAGAGATGGAGTCTTGCCCTGTCACCCAGGATGGAGCACAGTGGCATGATCTTGGCTCACTGCAACCTCCACCTCCTCAGTTCAAGCAATTCTTCTGCCTCAATCTCCCGAGTAGCTGGGACTACAGGCATGCGCCACCATGCCCAGCTAATTTTTGTATTTTTAATAGAGATGGTGTTTCATCATATTGGCCAGGCTGGTCTTGAACTCCTGACCTTTTGAGTCACACACCTCAGCCTCCCAAAGTGCTGGGATTACAGACGTGAGCCACCGTGCCCTGTATTTATTTATTTTTATTTTTTTGACATGGAGTCTCGCTCTGTCACCCAGGCTGGAGTGCAGTGGCTCAATCTCAGCTCACTGTAACCTCTGCCTCCCAGGTTCAAGTGATTCTCCTGCCTCAGCCTCCTGAGTAACTGGAATTACAGGCACACATCACCATGCCCAGCTAATTTTTTTGTATTTTTAATAGAGACAGGGTTTCATTGTGTTGGCCAGGCTGGTCTCAAACTCCGGACCTCAGGTGATCCACCTGCCTCAGCCTCCCAAAGTGTTGGGATTACAGGCATGAACCACTGTACCCGGCCAAATCTTTAATGCTAGATCACTGCCTCCTTTTGGGCTCTAGGTGGCACCTTAAGCCCAGGTTCAACTTGGCTCTAGTAAATGGTCAGAGCACTGCCTGTCCCAAATAGGGGAGGTCCCAAAGGGATTATCCTGGGAAGGCTGTCTAGCGGTTCATGCCCAGGAGACCTGGGGGACATACTTCCTACAGCCACTCTTATGTCTCCTTTGGCTGAGTTACAGAGCAGAGTCCCACCTCCTCTGTTTCAGGGATATTTCTGCCTTCAGGAAGTTGTGATACTATACCCATGGGTTAAGGCAAGGACAGGTTTCTGGCTAGAGAATCCAAGAAGGTGGGGAATCTGTTTGACTACCTCAATTTTACTTGTTTCAGTGTAGAAACCATAAGTTGAGAGAGATTTTCCAAACAGTGGGTGCCTGGAAGAATGGGGGGAAGGGTATTACAGACGTGGAAGTTCTAGTCTCCTACCATCTGCTCAGAATGTTTCCACTTCTCTATGACCTCAGGAATGGACTCATCCTCATGCTGGAGCTCTGTATTATTGCTGGTGACAACCTCAGTGCTGTATATTTCTTTCTCTCTTTTTGTTGGGGGGAGAGAAGCCAGCTTGCCTCTACGCCACCATTTTGGAACAGGAAACTCCTTAAGATTCTAAGTATAAAAACAATTTTGGTTACTTATTCTGTTTTTTTTTTTTTTTTTTTTTTTTTTTTTTTTTTTTGAGATGGAGTTTTGCTCTTGTTACCCAGGCTGGAGTGCAATGGCGCGATCTCGGCTCACCGCAACCTCCGCTTCCTGGGTTCAGGCAATTCTCCTGCCTCAGCTTCCTGAGTAGCTGGGATTACAGGCACGCGCCATCACGCCCAGCTAATTTTTTGTATTTTTAGTAGAGACGGGGTTTCACCATGTTGACCAGGATGGTCTCGATCTCTTGACCTCGTGATCCACCCGCCTCGGTCTCCCAAAGTGCTGGGATTACAGGCGTGAGCCACCATGCCCGGCCGATTACTTATTCTAATAGGTATCAAGATGTTAGAAGTTGGTACCTTTGATACATATGGAATATTGAGTTTCATGTGCTATAGCTCTGACCCATGTGACCTTTCTTACCTTGATTCAAGGGTAAAAATATGGATTTCAAAGATATTGGTGCCAGAACATACTCAATTAAGTTATAACTCAGCACTTGTAACACTATAATATTTATTTACAAAGTGTCTGTCCTTCTCTACTAGACCAAAGGCTTCTGAAAACTGCGACTATCTTTGTATTCCTAGGACCTAGGCCATTTCCTGGAATTGATAAGTATTTGTTGAATGAATAAGTAAAAGAATGAATGACTAGACAATTGAAAACAATTGTAGCTCAAGGAAAAACATAAATTACTGGATATCAAGCCACAAAATTTGGCAGTTCTACTTTGACGAAATTGGCAAAAAACAAAACACAAAAAAACCCTCACATAGCTTGGAAATAATCACCTCTCAGAGACCAAATAAGATGTAGGTCTTACAGCAACAGTGATCAACAAACAGGATCTACTGTTAAGTGTCTTGGGAAGAAGCATCTACTAGGTGATATAAACCAGAGAGGAAAGTAATCAGCCTCCATCTTGGTTTCAGAATACGATTCTGTTCACTGAAGTCCCTATTGCTGACTTGCTTACCAGGCAGACGATGGATCTGGTCTGAACCTGTACTATTTTCTGCATCTCTCTGCATTTGGCCACTTGTTTGCTTGGACTTTTGGAACATAATTGCTTTTCTTTCACTCAGATGCCCTCTTTAGGCTTGACTCTTTGCCATAGCAAACTTTGCTTTACTTCACTGAGCCTCAGATTTGCTTAACTTTCAGATGGGGCTAGAATCATACATGGCAAACAGGGCTGTTGAGAATGAGGCACACATGTCAAAACACTGAATATTTATTCATTCTCAAGTATTTATGGAGTACCTGTCCATAGATGCAGTGCTATACGAGATAAAATCCTTGCCCTCCAGGATCTTGCTGCTGAGTTAATGAGACAGAGAAGAACGAGGGCAGTGACAATACAGTGTATTACGGAAAAAGTTGTGAGGCATATATACAAATTGCTTGGAGACCACATAGGAGGAGATAATTTACTAAAATCTGGCCCAGTGAAGAGCAAAGCTGATCAAGAGCAGTCTCAGGGTCTGCTATCCTGGTGTGCAGCCAAAGCCTCTTTGCCACAGCCTACCATGAGGCCAAGAGTAGGGCTACAGCTATATAAAGACAAAGGGGAAAGACAGCACAGCAGCCATAGCAACCTGAACTTCACATTAAAGGCCCAATAGGAAGCACACATCTTACCTCTCCTCTGCGAATATGAATGCTCCTTATAATTCGCTCTAAGAAGCCAATTTGCTGTGTGAGACGAAGACTATTTTCATGTAATTGCTTATTTTCTTTATCTATGTAAAGTACCCTAAAAATGGCATAAATCAATGGCATGATTAGAAATTTTCATATCATTACTAAAAACCCCAAATTCCTAGATCTTAGACCACTGTCCAGATTTTAGAAGCAAGTTTGCCAGAATAATTCCCACCATATTCCAAGTCCAAGTGTGATGGATAATATTGAGTGTCAACCTGATTGGATTGAGGGATACAAAGTATTATCCTGGGTGTGTCTGTGTGGATATTGCCAAAAGAGATTAACACTTGAGTCAGTGGTCTGGGGAAGGCAGACCCACCCTTAATTTGGTGGGCACAATCTAATCAGCTTCCAGTGAATGTAAAGCAGGCAGAAAAATGTGGAAAAGAGGGACAGGCCTAGTCTCAACCCAGTTTACATCTTTCTCCCATGCTGGATGCTTCCTGCCCTTGAACATAGGACTCCAAGTTCTTCAGTTTTGGGACTCAGACTGGCTCTCCTTGCTCCTCAGCTTGCAGACAGCCTATTGTGGACCTTGTGATTGTGTAAGTTAGTACTTAATAAACTCTCCTTTGTAAATATACTCCTCTTTACTTATATATCTATATAGGGGAGTTTATTAAGTTTATAGATACACACACACACATATATACATATATATATATATCTCCTATTGGTTCTGTCCCTCTAAGAGAACCCTGACTAATACACCAAGTAAAAGTTAATAAGCTTTTGGGCTGTACATAGTTATTAAATACAGGTACAAGAGTATTAAAGGCATAATTCTAGCCCTTGAAAAATGTAAGGGAGGATATGATCCCATTTAGGGGTGGGAATGAAACAAGAGAGACTCTGTATCCCTTCAAATATTGTAGCTACATAGCTTGTATCTGGTTCCCTTCTCATACTGATCTGATTCTGATTTCCTGTGAAGTAGAAATAGCAGCAGCAGCAGAAGCAGCAACCATGTTTCAAGTCCTTGCCATGTCCTTATGCAATATAACTTACCCACACCATAAGCCCTTAAAACTTTTTATGTATTAGCTAATTTAATATGCTAGCAACCTGATGAAATATACATTGTTGTGACAAATTTGAGCCTCAGTTTCCTTAGCCATAAAATGAGGAAATATTCCTTGGAAGAAACTTACTCTAAGGAAAACATTCAAGTCCAATCCAGATGATTGTGTCATCAGTAGGGCAAGATAGATTATTAACATTAATGCAAAGGTAATGAGTTAATTGTGTTGGGTGCTGACTGTCAGAAGCTATGACAGTTTGAGAAGAGCAATGATTTATATGGGACATCTAAAAGGGGAGACAGAGAGAGTAAAAGATCCTCAGAGATTCTCCAAGCCTGCCCAGAGGAGTGTGCCCAAAGCAGTGGACAACGACATTCCAGTCTGCTTGGCAGACTCTCCCCAGGCTATGGTGCTATGGTCTAGGCCAGGCTGCTGAGGTCCACATGCTGCTCTGTCACTGACTGGGCTGGGTGAGTTCCCTCACCTCTCTAGACCTTGGCTTCCTATCCATAAAATAAGGCTAACAGTGCCTCTCTCCTGGGATTGGTGTCAGGATTAAATGAATGAAAGAGCTTAGAACACTACCTAGCATATAGTAATTGCTCAGACAAATCTTAATCATTCCAGTTATTACTGGTGACATTATCTGTTAAAATCAACCCATTCTCTTTGATTATAATTAAAGTCTCCTATGAAAAAGAGAATGCTCAGGCTGGCTGATATATGGCTTATTTTCTGCTTATAGTATTTCATTTTTTTTTTTTTTTCAAGATGGAGTTTCGCTCTTGTTACCCAGGCTGGAGTGCAATGGCGTGATCTCGGCTCACCGCAGCCTCCGCCTCCTGGGTTCAGGCAATTCTCCTGCCTCAGCCTCCTGAGTAGCTGGGATTACAGGCACGAGCCATCATGCCCAGCTAATTTTTTGTATTTTTAGTAGAGATGGGGTTTCACCAAGTTGACCAGGATGGTCTCGATCTGTTGACCTCGTGATCCACCGGCCTGAGCCTCCCAAAGTGCTGGGATTACAGGCTTGAGCCACCGCGCTCGGCTTGCTTATAATATTTCTCATTAAAAATTAACCCACTGGTATCTGTGGATTTCATGAATTTAAGTTACTTCTGTGAGATTCTCTCTTGTTCTACCTTGATTCCACAGGTATCAAAGAATAAAAATGTAGGCCAACACACACAAAATGACAGGCCAGAAGGCACACAGCCAAGTTCTCAATGAGGCAACGACATTATGAAACAGCCTACCTAAATAGCCAACCAGCCTCGTCCATGATATTTTTCTCTATAATTTAACAATTTCTCCCATTTGTATGACCTGCTGAAAACAGCAGACAGCAGAGAGCGAGTTATAGAGTAGGCTACAAACTCAAAAGACAGTCTGTAGAAACATCTCTTTGTTGGGGGAGAAACATCCTCTTGTGGAGTTTATTGGCTCCCAGGCAGGATGGCACCTACCTGCTCTGGATTGAAGATATCGTCCATTTGTTACTGTGGATCAAACGTTCTTGCTCTATGACTTGCTCCAGAAGTTTCCTTTTTTCTAAAATCAGGGTATCATTTTGGGCAGTGATCTGGTCCTGTATTGCCTTCTGCTAGGGATTAGAAAGTCTCCTAATTACTACAGCAAGAGAAACAATGATAAATTTAAGAGCATCAGCCTGTTTCTAAATCTAGAAGATATTTTCCTTTATTTACTTTTTTTTCTCCTGTCCCCTAGTCTGTTTCTACCTGTTTGCTAACATTGTCATTCATTGTAGCTAGTTTTTCAATTTTCAAGAGGTTATTTTACGTCAGGTATTTTTTTTTCTTTTTCATGACCCTGAAAGTAGTGAGATTATGCTTTTTGTTTGTTTTTGTTTTTTGACATGGAGTCTTGCTTTGTCACCCAGGCTGGAGTGCAGTGGCGGAATCTAAGCTCACTGCAACATCTGCTTCCGGGTTCAGCCTCAGCTTCCTGAGTAGCTGGGATTACAGGCATCCACCACCACACCCAGCTAATTTTTGTATTTTTAATGGAGACAGGGTTTCACTACGTTGGCCAGGCTGGTCTTGAACTCCCAACCTCAAGTGATCCGCCTGCCTCAGCCTTCCAAAGTGCTGGGATTACAGGCGTGAGCCACTGCGCCCAGCCAGTGAGACTATTCTGCAGTGATAATGCTGAAATGATTTCTAGCCTGATACCATATTTTATTTTCTACCAATGATTTACTCCCAAAGCAATAGCTACTGAAGGTACAGCTAAAATGATAAAGGAGTGCATTTTGTGAAAAACCACTAATATTCTTATATATAAAGAGTCAGTAGATATTAATAAATATTGCCTTTGGTGAGGGGTTTAGAGCTCAAAGGTGTAGAATTGCCAGTTCCACTCACTAATGACCTGTCAATGTTAACAGGCAAGTGCCTACACTTTTGTGTTTGCTCCTCACCTGACAGTAGTGAGGAACAATCTCTGGCAGACTGGAGAAAGTCAACTTTACATGTTTCTCTCTCTCTTTTTCTTTTTTTTTTTTTTGAGACAGAGTCTCGCTCTGTCACCTAGGCTGGAGTGCAGTGGCACAATCTCAGCTCACTACAGTCTCTGCCTCCTGGGTTCAAGCCATTCTCCTGCCTCAGCCTCCCGAGCAGCTGGAATTCAGGTGCCCGCCACAACAACTGGCTAATTTTTATACTTTTAGTAGAGACAGGGTTTTGCCATGTTGGCCAGGCTGGTCTCAAACTCCTGATCACAAGTGATCTGACCACCTCAGCCTCCCAAAGTGTTGGGATTACAGGCATGAGCCACTGCACCCGGCTGTTGTTTTGCTTTTTTTTTTTTTTTTTTTTTTTTTTTTTTAACAGATAGAATCTAGCTCTGTCATCCAGACTGGAGCACAGTGGTACAGTCATGGCTCACTGTAACCTCATACTCCTGGGCTCAAGTGATCATGTGCCTCAGCCTCCTGAGTAGCTAGGACTACATGCATGAACTACCACACCTGGCTAATTTTTAAATTTTTTGTAGGATCAGAGGCCAAGTGCCATGGCTCACACCTGTAAATCTCAGTACTCTGGAAGGCCAAAGAGGGAGGACTGCTTGAGCTTAGGAGTTTGAGACTAGCCTGGTTAACATGGTGAGACTCCATCTTCACACACACACACATAAAAAGCCAAGGGTAGAGTTCAAGACTGCAGTGAGCTAGGATTCCACCACTACACTCTAGCCTGGGTGACAGAATGAGACTCTGTCTCAAAAAAGTTTCTTTAAGATAAAAAATAAAATAAAATAGTAGAAACAGAGTCTTGCTCTGTTGCTCAGGCTGGTCTTGAACTCCTGGCCTCAAAATATACTCCTGCTTCAGCCTCCCAAAGCACTGGGATTACAGGCATGAGACACTGTGCCCAGCCTACATGTTTCTTTTAAATAAGATACTAATGTAGGTCATTGGGAAAAGACTGGCCATCTATTATTATTATTATTTTAGACAGAGTTTCACTCGTTCACCCAGGCTGGAGTGCAGTGGCACAGTCTTGGCTCACTGCAACCTCTGACCCCTGGGTTCAAACAATTCTCCTGCCTCAGCCTCCTGAATAGCTGAGATTATAGGTGCCTGCCACCATGCCCAGCTTCATTTTGTAATTTTAGTAGAGATGGAGTTTCGCCCTGTTGGCCAGGCTGGTCTCAAACTCCAGACCTTGGGTGATCCACCTGCCTCAGCCCCCCAAAGTGCTAGGATTACAGGCATAAGCCACCGTGCCTGGCTGGCCATCTATTATTAAATATCTATAGGATGTAGATCAGATTATATTCTGAAAAAAACGATTCCAGACTTTAGAGTCCTTCTCCAAGACCCTGCAATATCTGATGGTAGTCTCACCTGCTATAATTTAAAGACATTTAATTAATAATGTGTTGGTAAGGATTGAGAAATAGAAGCAATCATCCCACAGATAAACCCTAGACAGATATAACTGGATTAAAAAGTGCACTGCATGAGGAAAGCAACTGACACCTTGTCCTTGGGAAATACTGTATTTTTTAAAACAAGCAAAAATTCCAGACACATGTTATGATAGTAGGATAAAATGGGAAAGTCTAGTTATAGTGGTCACAACAGAAGGCTCAACTGGCTCTTTATATAAAGAAAAAGCTGAAGTAATGAAGCCAAAAGAAGTGGCATTACTTTTTGAAGACTCAGAAAGTAAACCTGGCATTTGTATTCTCAGTGCTCTGGTCCTTGGGCCCTAAAATACATAAAATAAGAATCTCTAGGTTTGTTCTGCTTTGGCATTAAGAGCTCTCACATCAGTCTTCTCTGGGCTAAGTAGTTCTAATTCTGTTAACAATTTCTCATGTGAACTATCAATCCACCAATTAACATGCTTCTCAGGCCCTTCTAAGAAATTACATACCAAAAAAAGGAAAATAACATCTGTGAAAAATTTACATGCGCCAGGTATCACTTTAGAAATTTTATGTTTTAGGCCGGGCGCGGTGGCTCAAGCCTGTAATCCCAGCACTTTGGGAGGCCGAGGCGGGTGGATCATGAGGTCAAGAGATCGAGACCAACCTGGTCAACATCGTGAAACCCCGTCTCTACTAAAAATACAAAAAATTAGCTGGGCATGGTGGCGCGTGCCTGTAATCCCAGCTATTCAGGAGGCTGAGGCAGGAGAATTGCCTGAACCCAGGAGGCGGAGGTTGCGGTGAGCCGAGATCGCGCCATTGCACTCCAGCCTGGGAAACAAGAGCAAAACTCCGTCTCAAAAAAAAAAAAAAAAAAAGAAATTTTATGTTTTAATACTCACAAAATCCTTGTGCACGTAAGGTGGGGATTATTTCCTTCATTTTACAGATGAGGAAAGTGATATCCAGAGACTTGTCCAAGGTCACAGGCAGGGCTAGAATTTGAATCCAAGCCTATCTAAGGCCAAAGCCCCCAGTATCCTTCAATGGTAGTGAGCAAAAAGTCCAATTATTCTCTCAGCCTCTGCTTATTTGGGATCTCCGGCATATTTTATGAAGACCCGTGGTTCTTTGGGTAAATGCATTAGTTTTCTACCTATTTTCTCATAGTTTTGAGTGCTAAATCTGAAATCACATTGTTGTCAGGGTTAATTACTTATGAGGGCTACAAGAGAGACTGTGCTGCATGCCTTTCTCCCAGCTTCTAGTGGTTGCCAGCAACCCTTGCTATTTCTCGGCTTGTAGCTGTATCATTCCAGTCTGTGACTTCATCACCATGAAGCATTCTTCCCCTGTCTATGTCTGTCTGTATGTTTTTCCCTCTTCCTATGAGGATAGCAATCATCTTAGATTTATGATTCATCCTAATTCAGGATAATGTCATCTTAACTACTTATATCTGCAAAGACCCTATTTCTATATAAGGTCACATTCTAAGGTTCTAGGACATGAATTTGGGGGAACACTATTCAACCCAGTATAGTCAGGAAGAAAGCTAGCACGCCTGCTGAAAGACTGTTTTTCCAGCCTAGAAGTAAAATGCCAAAGTATGAGAAAGAACTAGTAGTAAAGAAATAGGCTGAAGATATATCTGTTGGACCCATGAACTAGGATTGCAACTTTTTTTCCCTTTCTTTCTTCTTCTTTTTTTTTGAGATGGAATTTTGCTCTTGTTGCCCAGGCTGGAGTGCAATGGCACTATCTCGGCTCGCTGCAACCTCCACCTCTTGGGTTCAAGCTGTTCTCCTGCCTCAGCCTCCCCAGTAGCTGGGATTACAGGCACCTGCCACCAAGCCTGGCTAATTTTTTTTTTTTTAATTGTATTTTTTAGTAGAGATCAGGTTTTACCATGTTGGCCAGACTGGTCTCGAACTCCTGACCTCAGGTGATCTGCCCACCTTGGCCTCCCAAAATGCTGAGATTACAGGCATGAATCACTGCATCCGGCCTCCTCTTCTTCTTCTTCTTTTTTTTTTTTTTTGCCCATGGGTGCTACTAAAATGGATTGCTACTTTTTCTTATATACTTTCCATAGTCTTTTTCTGGTTCTAAGCTAGATATCAGTCTCTAAATGTTAGACAAATTAATGCAAAAAAAAGGATACTACAAAAATCCAACTTATTTTTCTTCTCTCACTATAGTTTAGAGTATCAAGAGGATTTTTTTATTTTATATTTTTGTTAGAGACAGAGCCTCTCTATGTTGCCCAGGCTGGAGTACAGTGGCTATTTACAAGCATGATTATAGCTCACTGTAACCTTGAACTCCTGGCCTCAAGCAATCCTCCTGCCTTGGCCTCTCAAAGTGCTGCAATTAAGGTGTGAGCCACTGCACCCAGCCAATTTTTTAAAACTAAGAATGTAATATTTGTGACATACCTATTATACTCTAAAAATGCTTTGCTGTGTATAGTCAGGAATTCTTGACCTGGAGTCCAGGATAGTTGATAGAATCACTGAGATTACATAAATGTTTATGGTATCCTTGGCACATAGTGGTGGTATAAAAATTTGTTGAGTGTAGAAATGAATATTTTTAGGAGTGATGATAGAGTTCTCAAAATTCTGAAAGGGCTAGAGATCCCAAGAAGGGAAAACCAGCCGGGCGCGGTGGCTCAAGCCTGTAATTCCAGCACTTTGGGAGGCCGAGGCGGGTGGATCACGAGGTCAAGAGATCGAGACCATCCTGGTCAACATGGTGAAACCCCGTCTCTACTAAAAATACAAAATGTTAGCTGGGCATGGTGGTGCGTGCCTGTAATCCCAGCTACTCAGGAGGCTGAGGCAGGAAAATTGCCTGAACCCAGGAGGCGGAGGTTGCAGTAAGCCGAGATCACGCCATTGCGCTCCAGCCTGGGGAACAAGAGCGAAACTCCGTCTCAAAAAAAAAAAAAAAGAAGGGAAAACCTTACTGGCCTAGTCGGTTACTCTCCATCTTGAATTTATGTAGTTTAATAATCCCACAACCATTCTGCATTTGATTCTATTCATCTGTCCCATTTTCTTCTTATTCATACACTACTATGTCACAAGGGCAATAAGACAAGCATAAAGAAACCATGGATATTTAGAAAAAAGCTTGAAGGCAAGGATTGATAAAGGAGTAAGGATCATCTTTTTCATTGCCATTTAAAACTAACACTGAATGAGGGCTCTACAAAGCAGAAATGAGTTACTGAGAGTGGTTTGGAAGTCTGTGCTCGGGGGTGTTTAAGGAAAGGCATTTCCATTTGAAGGCAAGACATTGATCATAAAGTGGCAGTACAGAATATTTTCAGTACTCGATTCAGTTTAGCAGCACTAGGAGTCTTACATGCTCTTGGTCAGGGCTTAAAGAATTACTCATTGAAAGATGGTTCAAAGAAAAGAAATGAAAACAAGTACTATGAAGGGGCCACAAACAATTTTTTAAATGAAAGGGCTTTCTCCAAATGGGTGACCATGGGAATCACCAGTGAGCTCTTCACCTTTTACTTTTCCTCACCTTTTCTATTTCATGTTGCAGGATTCCAATTTCATCTTCAAATTGGTTAATTCTCTTATCTCGTAGTTCTACTTCATTAGTTAAACGATACTTGACTTTTTGAAGCTTGATTTTGTGTTGGTGATGTTTCTCATTATAGTTTCTATAAAAGTAAATTTCAGTTTAGACACATCTGAACATGGTTAAATTTTATTTTGCCTCCTCAATATGGACCTTTCTTGGGTTTCTTCTTCTTCCTTAAGTCAGGGGCCTGGCACTAGATGTGGAAACTTAGCCTGCCTCACATCTTCTTGCCTTCCATGTCAGGGAGTGGGCCAAGGATAACTCCCTACATATCAGCAGCTTTAATTACTGCCATGGACTCAAGTATCTAGCTTACCTTGGTCTTTTTTTTTTTTTTTTTTGAGACAAAGTCTCACTCTGTCACCCAGCTAGAGTGCAGTGGCACAATCTCGGCTCACTGCATCCTCTGCCCTCCGGGTTCAAGCAATTTTCCCACCTCTGCCTCCCAAGTAGCTGGGACTACAGGTGCCTGCCACACACCTGGCTAATTTTTGTATTTTTTTTCTTTTTTTGAGATGGAGTCTTGCTCTGTCACCCAGGCCGGAGTGCAGTGGTGCCATCTCAGCTCACTGCAACCTCTGCCTCCCAAGTTCAAGCAATTCTCCTGCCTCAGCCTCTCAAGTAGCTGTGATTAGAGGTATATGCCACCACGCCTGGCTGATTTTTGTATTTTTAGTAGAGACGGAGTTTCACCACATTGGCCAGGCTGGTCCTGACCTCTGGTGATCCACCCACCTCGTCTCCCAAAGTGCTGGAATTACAGATGTGAGCCATCGCACCCGGCCACTTTTTGTATTTTCAGTAGAGATGGGGTTTCACCATGTTGGCCAGGCAGGTCCCGAACTCCTGACCTCAGATGATTCACCTGCCTCAGACTCCCAAAGTGCTGGAATTATCGGCATGAGCCACTGTGTCAGGCCTACCTTGGTCTTGTACTGATGGTTGTGGTATAACTTTAACAGCTAAAATTATATCAGGAATGTAGGAAACTCCTTGATTTTTGATCCCTGATATCTAAATTTTGACTCCTGCTTCACTAATTCAGTCATTAACTTAAAATTTCCTCATTCTTGGCTGTATCTTGGACAAAGATATACTCACTTCAATCCTTTTTTTTTTTTTTTTTTTTTTTGAGATGGAGTTTTGCTCTTGTTACCCAGGCTGGAGTACAATGGCGCGATCTCGGCTCACCGCAACCTCCGTCTCCTGGGTTCACGCAATTCTCCTGCCTCAGCCTCCCGAGTAGCTGGGACTACAGGCGTGCGCCACCATGCCCAGCTAATTTTTGTATTTTTAGTAGAGATGGAGTTTCACTGTGTTGATCAGGATGGTCTCAGTCTCTTGACTTTGCGATCCACCTGTGTCAGCCTCCCAAAGTGCTGGGATTATGGGCGTGAGCCACCACGCCCGGCCCACTTCAATCTTATCTAATATTCCCCATGACTAGGCCTGTTCTCAGTCCTTCCATTGATTTTGGACCTCTTCTTCTTCTTCTTTTTGTTGAGACAGGGTCTCATTGTGTCACCCAGGCTGTGGTGGTACAATCATGGCTCACTACATCCTCAACCTCCTGAGCTCAAGCAATCCTTCCACCTCAGCATCCCAAGTAGTGCACACCACCACACCTGGCTAATTTATTATTTATTTTTTGTAGAGACAGTGTCTCACATGTTGCCCAGACTGGTCTTGAACTCTTTGCCTCAAGTTATCCTCCTGCCTCAGCCTCCCAAAGTGCTGGGATTACAGACATGAGCCGCCCAGTGAATCTGGACTTCTAAAAACCAATTCCATATAGGTCACTGTTCAAGGCTCTGATCCTTATATACATCTAAGTTTTGGCCAATAAGCACATGAAAAGATGCTTAACATTACTAGTCATTAAGGAAATGAAGATCAAAAGCACAATGAGATACGGCTTCGCACACACTAGGATGGCTAGAATAAAATGATGGATAATAACAAGTGCTGACAAGGATGGTAAGGAATGTAAAATGCAGGCAGGAATGTAAAATAGTATTGTCTCTTTGGAAAACAGCCTGGTAGTTCCTCAAATGGTTAAACATAGAGTTGCCATTTGACCCAGCAATTCTACTCCCTAGGTATACATACTCAATATAACTGGGAAAACATATGTTCACACAAAAACTTATACACAAATGTTCATAGCAGCATTATTCATAACAGCCAAAAGATTTAAACAACCTGTATTGCCATCGACAGATGAGTGGATAAACAAATAGGGTATGTCTAGCCAGGTGTGGTGGCTCATGCCTATAATCCCAGCACTTTGGGAGGCTGAGGTGGGCAGATCACCTGAGGTCAGGAGTTCAAGACCAGCCTGGCCAACATAACAAAATCCTGTCTCTACTAAAAGTACAAAAATTACCTGGGCATGGTGGCAGGTGCCTGTAATCCCAGCCTCTTGGGAGGCTGAGGCAGGAAAATTGCTTAAACCCAGGAGGTGGAGGTTGCAGTGAGCTGAGATTGCGCCACTGCTCTCCAGCCTGGGCAACAGAGTGAGACTCCATCTCAAAAAACAAACAAACAAACAAGCAAACAAACCAAATAGGGCATATCCATACAATGTGCTATCATTCCATCATAAAAAGAAAGAAAGTACTGACACATGCTACAACATGAACCTTGAAAGCATTATTCTAACTATAACAAGCCAGGCACAACAGATCAAATATTCTATGATTCCATTTATATGAAATGTTAGTAACAGGCAAATTTAGAGTGAAAGAAAGTAGATTAGTGGTTGCCTAGGTCTGGTGGTGGGAAGGGAATTGGGGATAGGGTGATAGCAAAAGAGTATGAGGTTTCTTTTAGAATGGTAAAATGTTCTAATGTTGACTGTGGTAACAATAAAAAAATGGACAAAAGCCATTAAAACTATATACTTTAAATGAGTGCATTGTATAATATTTGAATTATATCTCAATAAAGCTGTTTAAAAAACCAAACAAACAAAAATTTAAGTTACTATTTCAAGCTACTATAACAGCTATACAGAGTAAACAAGAAAATAGATTAAAGCATCCATACTACCACTAGGCAAACCTCTTGGAGTATGACTGTGATACAAACAAAAAGAATATTGTTCTTTAAAATTACGGAGAAGCTACTCGGGGGCTGAGGCAGGAGAATTGCTTGAACCTGAGAGGTGGAGGGTGCAGTGAGCCAAGACCAAGCCACTGTTCTGTACTCTAGCATGGGCAACAGAGTGAGACTCTATCTTGAATAAATAAATAAATAACACAGGCTATACATTGATTGGCTATACATTATTCTTTCCCCTCCACTCCCCAAACATTCTTGTTCTGTTGCTCAGGCTGAAGTGCAGTGCATGATCTCAGCTCACTGCAACCTTTGCCTCCTGCCTCCCAGGTTCAAGTAATTCTGGTGCTTTAGTCTCCTGAGTAGCTGGGATTAGAGTGTTTGCGACCACGCCTGGCTAATTTTCGTATTTTTAGTAGAGATGTGGTTTTACCATGTTGGCCAGGCTGGTCTTGAACTCCTGGCCTCAAGTGATCTGCCTCCCTCTGCCTCCCAACGTGCTGGAACTACAGGGGTAAGTCAACATGCCTGGCCAGCTATGCATTATTCTTTGTATCACAAATTTCAAGAACAGAAAATAATGAGTGAGGCAGCTAGTCAGAAAGGAAATGACTTTAAACAATCACATTATAGACCAAATGGACCTAATAGATACAGAACATTTCATCCAATGGCTGCAGAATATACCTTCTTTTCCCCAGTACTTGTATCATTCTCAAAGATAAACCATCAGGTCACAAAACAAGTATGAAAATACTCAAAAAACTGAAATAATATCAAGCATCTTCTCTGACCACAATGGATTAAAACTAGAAATAAATAACAAGAGGAATTTTGGAAACTGTACAAACACATGGAAATTAAACAACATGCTCCTGAATGACCAGTGGCCCAAGGAAAAAATTAAGAAATAAATTGAAAAATTTCTTGAAGCAAATTATAATGGAAACACAACATACCAAAACCTATGGAATACAGCCAAAGCAGTAGCAAGAGAGCTGTCTAAGTGCCTACATCAAAAAAAGAAAAACTGCAAATAAACAATCTAATGATGCACCTTAAAGAACTAGGGAAACAAGAGCAAACCAAATCCCAAATTAGTAGAAGAAAAGAATACATAAAGATCAGAGCAGAAATAAATGAAATTGAAATAAAGAAAACAACACAAAAATAAATCAATGAAACAGAAAGTTGGCTTTTTGAAAAGTTAAACAAAATCAACAAACTTTTAGCAGTGCTAAGAAAAGGAGAAGATCCAAATAAATAAAATCAGAGACAAAAATGAGATATTACAATACCACAGAAATTCAAAGAATCATTAATGGCTATTATGAGCAACTATGTGCCAGTAAATTGGAAAATCTAGAAGAAATGAACAAACTACGAAATACATACAGCATGCCAAAGATTGAACCATGAAGAAATCTGAAACCTGAACAGACCAATAACAAATAATGAGATCAAAGCCATAAAAAAAGTCTCCTAGTAAAGAAAAGGCCAAGACCCAGTGGCTTCACTGCTGAGTTCTATCAAACATTTAAAGAAATAATACCAATCCTACTCAAACTATTTTGAAAAATAAAGGAGAAGGAAATAACTTCCAAACTCATTCTACCAGGCCAGTATTATCCTAATACCACAACCAGACAAAGATACATACAAAAAAACTGAGGCCAATATCACGGATTAATATTGATATAAAAATCCTCAACAAAATAGTAGTAAACTAGCTGCATGTGGTGGGCTCATGTCTGTAATCCCAGCACTTTGGAAGGCTGAGGCAGGAGGATAGCTTAACCTCAGGAGTTTGAGACCAGCTTGGATAACACAGCAAGACTCCATCTTCACAAAAAATAAAAAATTATTCCGGCATTATGGTGCATATCTGTGGTCTCAGCTACTCAGAAGGCTGAGGTGGGAGGATTGCTTGGGCCTGGGAGGTGGAGGTTGCAGTGAGCCAAGATCACATCACTGCACTCCAGTCTGGGTGACAGGGTGAGACCCTGTCTCAAAACAAATGAAAAAGTTAGCAAACTGAATTCAACCATGCATTGAAAAGATCATCATGACCGAGTGGGATTTATCCCTGGGATGCAAGGGTGGTTCAACATACACAAATTAATCAGTATGATACATTATATCAACAGAAGGACTAATGATGTGATACATCATATCAACAGGACAAAAACCATATGAATTCAGTTTACTAGCTTAATTCAGATGCTGGAAAAGCATTTGATAAAATTTAACATCCCTTCATGATAAAAACTCTCAATAAACTGGGGATAGAAGAAACATACCTCAATATAATAAAAGCCATATATGACAGACCTACAGCTTGTATCACACTGAATTTGGAAAACTGAAAGCCTTTCCTTGAAGATCTAGAACATGAAAAGGATGCCCACTTTCACCACAGTTATTCAACATAGTACTTAAAGTCCTAGTTCGAGCAATCAGACAAGAGAAAGAAATAAAGAACACCCAAATTGCCAAAGAAGTCAAATTATCCTTGTTTGCAGATGACATAATTTTATAATTGGAAAAACCTAAAGACTCCATTAAAGAAGTACTAGAACTCATAAACAAATTCACAAAAGTTGCAGAATACAAAATCGACATACAAAAAATCAGTAGCATTTTTATATGCCAACAGGGAACAATCTGAAAAAGAACTTAAAAAGCAATTCCATTTACAATACCCAGACATAAAATTAAACACCTAGGAATTAGGTTAAACAACAAAGTGAAAGATCTCTATACACTATAAAACACTAATGAAAGAAAGGAAAGATATTCCATGTTCTTAGAATGGAAGAATCGATATTGTTGAAATGTCTATGTTACTGAAAGCAATCTACAGATTCAATGCAATCCCTACCAAAATATCAATGACATTCTTCACAGAAATAGAAAAAACTATCCTAAAATTTATATGAAACCACAAGGACCCAGAATAGCCAAAGCTATCCTAAGCAAAAAGAACAAAACTGGACAAATCACATTACATGGCTTCACATTATACACAGAGCTATGATAACCAACATGGTATGGTACTAGCATAAAAACAGATGCATAGGCCAATGGAACAGAATAGAGAACACAGAGACAAATCCACACACTTACAGTAAACTAATTTTTGACAAAGTTGCCAAGAACATGCTCCAGGGAAAGACAGTCTCGTCAATAAATTGTGCTGGGAAAACTGGATATCCATATGCAGAAGAATAAAACTAGATCCCTATCTCTCACTGTATACAAAAGTCAAATCAAAATGGATTCAGGACTTAAATCTAAGACCTCAAAGTATAAAACTACTTTAGGAAACACTGGGGAAACTCTCCAGGATATTGATCTGTGCAAAAAATTTCTTGAGTAGTACCCCAGAAGCACAGGCAACCAAAGCAAAAATGGACAAATGGAATTACATCAAGTTAAAAAAGCTTCTGCACAGCAAAGGAAACAATCAGCAAAGTGAACTGACAACCCATAGAATGGGGAAACATTTGCAAACTACCCATCCGGCAAGGGATTAATAACCAGAATACGTAAGGAACTCAAACAACACTGTAGGAAAAAAATCCAATAATCTGATTTTAAAATGGTCAAAGGATTTCAATAGACATTTCTCAAAAGAAAACATACAAATGGCAAACAGGCATATGAAAAGGTGCTCAACATCACTGATGATCAGAGAAACGCAAATCAAAACTGTAATGGGATGTCATCTCACCCCAGTTTAAATGGCTTTTATCCAAAAGGCAGGCAATGACAAACGCTGATGACGATGTGGAAAAAAGAAAACCCTCATACACTGTCCATGGTGATGTAAATTAGTACAACCACTGTGGAGAACATCTTGGAGGTCCCTCAAAGAACTAAAAATTGAGGCTAGGTGTAGTGTGGCTCATACCTGTAATCCTAGCACTTTGGGAGGCCAAGGTGGATTGATCACTTTAGGAGTTCAAAACCAGCCTGGCAAACATGGCAAAACCCCTGCCTCTACTAAAAATTTAAAAAAAAAAAGTCTGAGCATGGTGGCTTACACTGTAATCTCAGCATTTTGGTGGGCGGATCATGAGGTCAGGAGTTTGAGACCAGCCTGGCCAATATGGTGAAACCCCGTCTCTACTAAAAATACAAAAATTAGCTGGGCATGGTAGTATGCGCTTATAGTCCCAGCTACTTAGGAGGCTGAGGCAAGAGAACCGCTTGAACCCAGGAGGCAGATGTTGCAGTGAGCCAAGATTATGCCACTGCACTCTAGCCTGATGACAGAGGAAGACTCCATCTCAAAAACAAACAAAACAAAACAAAACAAAACAAAAAGCCAGTTGTAGTGGTGCACACTTGTAATCTCAGCTACTCAGAAGATTGAGGCAGAAGACTTGCTTGAACCTAGGAGGCAATGAGCCAAAATGGTGTGAGACTATGTTTCAAAAACAAAAAACAATGAAACCTAAAAATTGAGCTATCATACATTTGAGCGATTAATCCCACTGCTGAGTGTATACCCAAAAGAAAGGAAATCAGTATATTGAAGAGATATCTGCACTCCCATGTTTGTTGCAACACTGTTTACAATAGCCAATATTTGGAAGCAACCTAAATGTCCATCCCCAGATGAATAGATAAAGAAAATATGGTTTTATACACAATGAAATACTATTCAGTCATAAAAAAGAATGAGATCCTGTCATTTGCAACAACATGGATGGACTGGAGGTCATTATGCTAAGTGAAATAAACCATGCACAGAAAGACAAACATCATATATTTTCACCTATTTGTGGGATCTCAAAATCAAAACAATTCAACTCACAGAGATAGAGAGTACAAGGACGGTTATTAGAGGCTGGGAAGGGTAGTGGAAGAATAGGGGGAGGTAGGGATGGTTAATAGGTATAATTACCAAAAAAAACAAAAAACAAACAAAAAAAAAACAGTTCTTTATAAGAAATAGTTAAAGAGGCTGGGTGGGGTGGCTCACACCTGTAATCCCAGCACTTTGGGTGGCCGAGGTAGGTGGATCACCCGAGGTCAGGAGTTTGGGACCAGCCTGGCTAACATGGTGAAAGACCCTCTCTACTAAAAATACAAAAATTAGCCAGGCATGGTGGTGGGCATCTGTAATCCCAGCTATTCAGGAGGCTGAGGCACGAGAATCCCTTGAACCCGGGAGGCGGAGGTTGCAGTGAGCCAAGATCACGCCACTGCACTCCAGCCTGGGTGACAGAGTGAGACTTTGTCTCAAAAAAAAAAAAAAAAAGTTAAAGAACGAATAAGACTATAGTCAATAATAATTGTACTTTTTTTCCTTTTTTAAAAATTATACATTTAAAAATAAAGAAACAGGTCAGTTCCAGTGACTCACGCCTGTAATCCCAGCACTTTGGGAGGCTGAGGCAGGAGAATTGCTTGAGCACACAGGCTCGAAACCAGCCTGGGCAACATAGTAAGACCTTGACTCTCCAAAAATAAACAAAATTAGCCAGGTGTGGTGGCACAAACCTGTAGTCCCAACTACTTTGGAGGCTGAAGTGGGAGGACCACTGAAGCCCAGGAAGTCAAGGCTACAGTGAGCCGAGATTGTTCCACTGTACTCCCAGCCTGGGCAACAAAGCAAGACGAAAGAAAGGAAAGGAAAGGAAATGGGAAAGGGGAAAGGGGAAGAAAGAAATGAAGGAAGGAAAAGAAAGAAAGGGAAAAGAAAAGAAAAGAGAGAGAAAAGCCAAATGAGTATAATCATATTCTTTGTAACACAAATGCCTGAAGGGATAAGTACCCCATTCTCCATGATGTGATTATCACGCATTGCATGCCTGTATCAAAACATCTCATGTACTACAGAAATATACATACCTACCATCTACCTATACAAATTAAAACTAAAATTTTGCTTAAAAACCCACTTGTAACTGCTGCTAATCAGACTGTATATTCAGGGCAACTTGAATCTATGCTCCTGAGTTGCAATCTCTAAGCTTGGATCAAATAAACTCTCGACTTATATTAATTTTGCCTCAGCTTCTTCCCTTTAGGTTGACAATGCCTACCTCATGAAGCTTTCAAAAAAACCCAAAAGAACTGGGTCTGGAAGACTTCCAAATAGCTGAACACAGGTTCCTGGAGGGTGATGCACCCAGAGAGGGCAGAGAGCCTCCAAGCCCCTTCATGGAAAGGGATGCTGTGCTCTTTGCATCTCTTCCACCTGGCTGTTCATCTGTGTCATTTGTATTATCCTTTGTAATAGATGGGTAACACAAGCAAGTGTCTTTCCTTGAGATCTGTGAGCTGTGTGTCTTTTTCCTTAGCTGATGTTAACCTGTATCCTTTCAGTGTAATAAGCCATAACCATAGCTGTTTTCCTGAGTTTTGCACTTCATTCAAGGAAGTCATGAAACCTGAGGGGAGTCTTGGCGATTCCTGATAGACAAGTTACTTTTTTTTTTTTTGGCCCCTCATATTGTGCCACCTGCTTTGAATAACTGTGCTCTGTTCAATCTATTTGAGACCCTGAGCCACAGATGTCTGTAAGCATTTCCCCACACTCGTTTGAACTTCCCTGCAGGCAGCTCTTCCTCAAGTATTGTAGTTCAAGGTTACATGTGTTTCCTAGTTTTATAAAAAATTGTTTTTTAAAATTTCATTTTAGGTTTGGGGGTACATGTGAAGGTTTGTTACACAGGTAAAAATGCATCACAGGGGTTTGTTGCACGTATTATTTCATCACTCGGGTACTGACCCTGTACCCAATAGTTATTTTCTTCTCCTCATTCTCTTCCCTTACTCCTCAAGCAGACCTCAGTATCTGCTGTTTCCTTGTGTTCAAAAGCTCTTACCATTTAGTTCAAGAGAAGTTATTTAAAAGAAGTTATTCTAAAGAGGAGAATCTAACCCCAGAGATTATGATCTTCCCATCATACCCTACTGCTATAATACTAGCAAAGGCAGGCAAACAGATATCCCCGATTTCTCCTGATGAGATACATTTCATTTTGTACAAGAACTAGGAACCAGATGGGATTGGGAAAAAAAAAAAGCAGGCTTATCTAGATGTTAATCTTAGTTAAACTGGTATGGAAGAACTACTCCAAGGGAATCCTATGTCCTTGTAAGTTGAAGGAAACGAAAATATTTCACTACAAAGTATATTTCCTTGATATATTTCAATATACCTATTCAGAATAGCTAGATATACAAGAATAGTTGGAAATCGGTCTTTTGTGGGAGTAATGGGAAGTGAGGAGGGATATGGAGAATACCTGCAGCCAGGATTTCTCTGAGTGCCTTCCTTCCCTTGTCTAGATCTAAGAAAGATTAGATCTGAGAGTCTGAAACCTCTAAAGGTGTGAAAGCAAGACTGACCATCTATTCTCTCTGAGGGCTGCTATAATACCTGTGAGGTTTCATCTACATAAAAAGACCACCTTTCCTAGGGTGGCCTCCTTCTCTCCCCTTCCCATATCCTGTTTTGCCATGATCTAAGCCCCTATTCTTTCTGTAATCTCAATATGGTGTGTAACCTTCTATTCCCCATTGGAGACTGGGGTAATCATTCTGTGGTTCTCTCCCATGCAGATTAATAGACCTGCATACTATTTCTCCTATTTATCTGCCTTTTGTCAGTTGATTTTTTCAGGGAACCTTCAGAGGGTAAAGGAGAACTTTTCACTTGACCCCTGCAAAGTTATGTCTACCTCTGAAATGCATTTTTGTAAGGCTCCTCCAGTTTCCAAAATAGTCCACTTCTTTCTCCTACTTGCTAAGGGTACATAAAAGAATCATTTAGCATGTTTTTCCTTGAAGAGATTAATTTAGCTGTTAGTCAGATACCAGTCTGAGCAGTTTGGCTTCCTGCAGGCCAGAGGCAAGTATACAAAGCTAGATACAGCTTGCTTGTCAGTGTATGTGGCAGTGACTGACTGCTGGGGTTGTACTCAATCCAATTTCTCCTTCTTCTACATTATAGACCCCTATTTTTTTGCTGGGCACTGGTTTACTCAGCATAGGAACTCTATTTTTTGGCTTTCCTTGCAGTTAGATGAGGCCATGTAGGTAAGTTCTGGCCAACAGAATATGAATGGAAGTAGTGTGCCTTAAAGGAAAATGGAATGCCCTTGTCTTTCCCTCTTTCTTTCTTACTGGCAGAAATGTGGATATAGTCGTGAATTATTTTGAACTCTGTGGATAAGGGCAACACGTTAAAGATGTTGAAGCAGTAACAAGATAGAGGGAGCCTAGGCACTTAACGCATTGAGCCACCATCAGCACCTGCTACATAATATGAGGCACATACTTTTGCAGACTGTGTTCACAATTACCACGGCTGTGACTTAGATTCTTTACAAGGAGGTATTCTTTACAAAAAGGTACACTTCATAAATGTTCTCATTCTCCTTTTTACTAGGAACATTTGTTAAAAGATATCACTGGTTTTCAGCATCCTCCAGTCTACAACTTCAGAGATGTAAGATCTAGCAGTGTACCTGTCCTGCTCTGGCTTTCCCAGCTGTTCACAGTTGCTCTGATGTTTTGACATCATTTATAACACAACATGTACTTCTGAAACTGTTTTTGCAAAAATTATAACTGAGGAAATTATGACAGTGAAAGAGACCTGACTTAACCAATTCCGTCCTGCTTCTAACCTCCAAGCTGTCCTTGTTCATTCCTAGGCGTAGGCCCAACTAACTTTGGGAGAAACTTAGTTTATAGTTTAACTTTGAAACAAACTTGATAACAGCCCTTTTCCAAAATAAACCCCCTTCTAGCCTGGGGACTAGACTGCCTTTGCCAGACTAACAAATTAGCCACAAGATTAAAAATTACGGTTTAAGCCGGGCGCAGTGGCTCAAGCCTGTAATCCCAGCACTTTGGGAGGCTGAGGCGGGTGGATCACGAGGTCGAGAGATCGAGACCATCCTGGTCAACATGGTGAAACCCCGTCTCTACTAAAAATACAAAAAACTAGCTGGGCATGGTGGCGCGTGCCTGTAATCCCAGCTACTCAGGAGGCTGAGGAAGGAGAATTGCCTGAACCCAGGAGGTGGAGGTTGCGGTGAGCCGAGATCGCGCCATTGCACTCCAGCCTGGGTAACAAGAGCGAAACTCCGTCTCAAAAAAAAAAAAATAAATAAAAATAAAAAATTACGGTTTAAGAGTCAGTGTTGTAAACCTGAGATCAGCGCTTGAGATATTTTGCAGACCCTGTGCCACCTAGATCGATAAACTGGCTCATGTGGTCTTGTGGCCACCACCCAGGAACTGATTCAGTGCAAGAGGACAGCTTCAGCTCTCTGTGATTTAATCTTTGATCTGCTCAATCAACACTCCCCACTTCTAATCCCCTTCCCATCAAATTATCCTTAAAAATACCAATCATCAAATTTTCGGGGAGACGGATTTGAGTAATAATACTCAGGTCTCCCATACAGCTGACTCTGTATGAATTAACCTCTTTCGGGCTTGCAATTTCCCTTTCTTGATAAATCAGCTCTGTCTAGGCAGTGGGCAAATAGAACCCAATGGGTGTTACCCTTCTGGAATTTCTTTCATTTCTCCTGTACTGAAATATTAAAACCCAAGTCTCTAACTTCCCATGCCAGACAGCTGCTCTCTTACCCTGCCATTTGGGTTATTAAAAATAAATTTATTCCTTAAAAAAAATTTTTTTTTGGTAGATCTGAGCTCTCACTGTGTTCCCTAGGCTGGTCTTGAACTCCTGGATTCAAGTGATCCTCCTGCCTTGACCTCTGAAAGTGCAGGATTACAGATGTGAGCCACCATGCCCAGCCAGTTTATTCTTTAAAAGAATTAATTACAGAAAATTTGGGAAAATCCCCAACTCCCAATATGATGAGTACTATGATATTGTATTTCCTTCTAATCCTTTTATAAGCATCTTTTGTTTAAACATTGTGTACATCAAAATGCTTATCATATGGTCTTTTCACTTATTACATTAAAAGCATTTACCCACGCTGTTATCTAATATTCACAGCCATCAACCTTCACAGCTGTATGACGTCCTATTAAGTGAATGTATTATACTTCACCTAATTAGTCTCCTGTTATTTGATATTTAGGGTACTCTCTGTAGTGTTACACATGGTTTGAAAAGCATGTTGATGCAGTACACCTGGTGAGAACTTAGAGCCTTCCCTTGTCATTGCTGGCTATTTGTCACACTATTGGTTTGGTCTGAAGTCCTGTTGGCTTGAAGAACAAATAGATTTTCCATGTTTATTTTTGGCTTTGTTAACTATAAATGTTATGAGGTGACACAATATTTATGTTCTAAAATTTAGGAACAACTTTTAGCTTGTCTTCAAGTAAAACCAGGTTGTCTATACTTCGATGTGAAAAAAGCAAGGGAATTGTTCCTCTGGAAAAGTTGTAGAGAAAATATAAAAAATAAGCATTCTGTGTGAAAGTCAGGACTGGGGTCAGGGAAATGAAAAAAATATGCAGAGTTTCAATAATTCCTTCCATTTTCTTTCCTGAATATAGTTTTCAACCTCGGATGCACATTAGAATCTCACGAGGATGCTTTTAGAAAAGTATTGATCTACAGACCCTATGCCCACAGGTTTTTATTTTATTCATCTATGTTGGAGCCCAGGCAGCCAGGGTCAGAATTCACTGCCCTAAAAGGCTGTGCACAGATAACATGGAAAAACAATCAGCCTCACTAGACATTAAAGAAATTCAAAACAAAATGACAAGTAATTTATGTCTACAAGTGCATTTAAAAATAATACATTACGTTGAACAAAAGTAGTCAGACACAAAAGAGTATGAAACTGCCCCGACAGGGTTGACAGAAATATAATGATAACAAAACATTAATCAGGCTTCACTTTGGTCCACTTCCCTGTTGCTAAAAGTCACACAGCATTAGATACTGATCATTTGCATCTCCATTGTTCCTATAGACAGGACCATTAATATTAGAATTATAAGTTTTTGTTTAAGAACTGCTTGGCCAGGTGAGCTGGCTCATGCCTGTAATCCCAGCACTTTGGGAGGCTGAGGCGGGTGGATCATTTGAGGTCAGGAGTTCAAGGCCAGGCAGCCTAACCAACATGGTTAAACCCTGTCTCTACTAAAAAATACAAAAATTAGCCAGGCAGTAATGGCACATGCCTATAATCCCAGCTACTCAGGAGGCTGGGGCAGAAGAATCATTTGAGCCTGGGAGGCGGAGGTTGCGGTGAGCCAAGAGTGTACCACTGTACTCCAGTCTGGGGAAGAGAGTGGGATCCTGCCTCAAAAAAAAAAAAAAAAAAAAAAAAAAAAAAAAAAAAAAGGAATTGCTTAAGAGGTTTCTTAGATACAAATTCCAGCAACCAGTTTGAAGAGCCCCAAAAAGGAACAGAATCAGCATGAGAATATAGCTTCTTCATCTCCCTGTCCCATGACTTCACCCTGGACTCTTTGACCTACCAACCATCTCCACTTTTTGGTCCAATCTAAAACTCTTAAAAATCCTAAATCTAAGTTCCTCAAGGAGATGAATTTGAGATTTCCTCCCATCTCCTCATTTGTTGACTCTATGATTAAACTTCTTTCTCTGCTGCAACCCAATGTCTTAGTGTGTTGACTTGCTGTGTACATTGGGCAACAAACCTATTATGGTTACAATTACATCTAGCATAATTTCATTTAGATGAAATTCCAGGACAGGTAGAAATCAGAACAGTGGCTACCTGGAGGGAGGGAGAAGCAGTAAGTACAGATCAATTGCAAACAGGTCATAGAGAACTTTAAGGGACAGCGGAAATGTTCTGCATTTTTTTCTTTCTTTTTTTTGAGATGGAATCTTACTCTGTCATTCAGGCTGGAGTGCAGTGGCATGATCTTGGCTCAGTCACTCACTGCAATCTCTGCCTCCTGGGCTCAAGTAGTCCTCCTGCCTCAGCCTCCCGAGTAGCTGGGACCACAGATGCGCACCACCATGCCTGGCCAATTTTTGTATTTTTGGTACAGACAGGGTTTCACCATGTTGCCTGGGCTAGTATTGAACTCCTGATCTTAAGCAATCTGCCTCAGCCTCCCAAAGTTCTGGGAGTACAGGCATAAGCCACTGCACCTGGCCCTGTTCTGTATCTTGATTGGGGTGGTGGTAACATGGGCACAAACATTTGTCAAAACGTATCCAATAGTACATTAAAAAATCTTTGCATTTATTACATGCAAATTATATCTCAATTAAACAAAGAATATTGGGGAAAATGTCATCAGAACTCCTCTACCTCATCAATAGTAGTACTCAATGTTAATGAGCATGTGGTAACATTGCTACTTTTATATAATGATGGCAGAAAAATTTAGTAGTGTCAGAGGCATTTGAAACAGAGCAACTCCATGTTGAATAAGGGATGGGTAAAATGAGGATGAGACCTGCTGGGCTGCATTCCCATGAGGTTAGGCATTCTTAGTCACAAGATGAGACAGGAAGTCCACACAAGATACAGGTCACAAATATCCCAGTGATAAAACAGGATGCAGTAAAGAAGATAGCCAAAACCCGCCAAAACCAAGATGGCAATGGAAGTGACCTCCTTTCCTCTTCACTCTTCATTATATGCTAACTATAATGTATTAGCATGACAAAAGACACTTCCATCAGCACCATGACAGTTTACTAATACCATGGCAACATCTTGAAGTTATCCCATATAAACTAAAAAAAGAAGGAACCCTCAGTTCTGTGAAATTCCTGCCTCCTTCCCAGAAAACAAGAATTTTTTTTATAATTAATAATACTTATATTCAAGAATTTATATTCAAAACAAGAATATTTATAATCAAGAAATAACCATAAAAATAGCCACCCAGCAGCCCTTGGGGCAGCTCTGTCTATGGAGTACACATTATTTTATTTCTTTACTTTCTTAATAAGCTTGCTTTTACTTTACTCTTTAGACTCGCTCTGAACTCTCTCTTGCATGAGATCCAAGAGCCCTCTATTAAGGTCTGGATTCAGGACCCCTTTCTGGTCACAGTAGGATACTTCGGAATGTTTGTCAATACATTTTAAGATCTCTAGTTCTATAAAAATAAATTTAAAAATGAAAAATATATATACCAAAATGATTTCTTCAGCATTGTTGAATATATTTATATATTGAATATATTTATATATTGAATATAAAAATATTCAACCGTTAGAGCAGCGAGTAATTCTTAACCAAATTAGGATTCTGTTGTGAGATTTAATTCCAGCATGTCTGGGATTCACCTGAACTGTTTTGCTGCAGTGCCTGTTTGGCACTGATTGTTGGTCAAGCGTGTTACAGAGTGAAATGTAACAATTAAAACAGTACGGCTTCATAACCTCACCCAGGTCCAAGTAGTACAGACCATGAGAGTTTGTACCAGTTTATCAGCATTGTTCATTGATAACAGTGACAATGATGATTTGCACCAGGTCTCAGTGAGACCCCCAAGAAGTCTCTACTCTTGAACCAGGTTACATAGCAGGAATATGCATATGTGAACAATAGAATATAAAAAGCATTTGACAAAATCTCAGCTGAGACTCTATTTTGGGCTCTCTGGTTGTGAAGTGGTCAATGCACACGAGTGGTTCCTGATCTCAGAGAGGAAGTGCATTCAGCCACGGCCCTTACAGGATGAACAGCATTCCAGCTCCTACCTGACTTTTCTGGACCCCTCGCTGTGAAACACCCATAGGCTCTAATGCATATTCTTCCTCTAATGCTGTTTCTATATTATACCCTATTCCCGAAATAATGTATACATTTATTAGCACTGTAATTTTGGTTTTTTTTAGTCTGTTAACTATTATACCCTGTTTAAATGCTGCTGTTAGTGGAAAGGCGTATCAACTTCATGAAATATTGTTTTATGAAAATAGCAAATTTGGAAACTATAGCAACAAAGCACAATGCTTATCAGATGGTATTAAAAGAAAGATGGTATAAAACTTTTACAAAAGCTATGATAATAAAAGCATAAAATTATCTTTATTGACAAGACACTAGGAGTGAACTTGGGACAATATCTGCATAAGTTTTGTTTCATTCAAAAATTTTACACTGATCACAGCAGAGGTGTGTCATAAAGAATTATGAAAAAAAATTTGCACTGGGCACAGTGGCTTACACCTATAATGGGAGGCCAAGGAAGGAAGATCCCTTGAGGCCAAGAGTTTGAGACCAGCCTGGCCAACATGGTGAGACCCACCCATTTCTATTAAAAAATTTAAAAGTTAGCTGGGTGTGACTGCATGTGACTGTAGTCCCATCTACTCAGGAGACTGAGGTGGGAGGATCACTTGAGTCCAGGACATTAAGGCTGCAGTGAGTTGTGATTGTGTCACTACTCTCAAGCCTGGGTGACAGAATGAGATCCTATCTCAAAAAAGAATTTTTTTTTTTGCAATGTTGTTTCATTATATGTGAAATAAAAAAAAATTTAACTGCCTAAAAACCAAATGTCATTTTACCTTTGGACAATGGTATTTGCATGATATACATATATGTATGTATGTATAGAAAGAGAGAGAGCATGTATTGTATCTGTAATAGATATCACCTATCATTATATATAACATCTATATAATATACATATTAGTAATATACTGTGTCAATTCTCTGAAATAAAAAAATAAAAAAGCTCTTTAAATGAGGAGAGGGTGGTTTAGGCTGAGGAAAGTATGTGAGGTGATAAAAAGTGTGAAGGCAAGTGAGAAGGGTGTATTTGGGGAAAAACAAGTTCAATACCATCAAAGCTCAATGAATGGTAATCCCCTTCTCCCTCCCTCTCTTGAGAAGAAATTAGGCCCCACATCTCCCTAGGAAAAGCCCTATGAATAGAAATTTTGGAAACCCAGGGATTTTTTGATGGCCCTCTTGAAAGGGTGCTTCAGTGAGCAGCCCACTATTTTGCTCTAGAGCTGGCTCAGCAAGAAATAACTACTCTACTTAGTTTTCTTCCAAAAAGAACTTGTCTTTGTTTACCTCACATGGACATCAAGCAGCTTCAATAATCGCACATATTCTTCACGTAGAGCTTCTTTCTCTTGCTGTAGTGTAGCCAGCTTCTCTGATAATTCCTGGTTGCTGTTGACATGCTGAAAAACATTGAAAAATAAGGAGAATTCTGACCTGACAAAGGTATAATGTTGAAGAAATGTAAATTGGCAAAGTTGTTCTGCTAAAAAAAAAACAAAAAACAAAAAACAAAAAACACACACAAAAAAACTTATAGTCACTCCTGCTTCTGAGATCATAGTAGCTTCGTGAGATACCCTATACTTCCAGATTTTCTGAAAGTCAGCAGCTATTTCCCTTGCCTTTTGCTTCCCCACTTCCCAATAATTTTGCAAGCATCTAATTCCCTTTATTAAAAATCTTCCAAGGCTGGGCATGGTGGCTCACACCCATAATCCCAAAATTTTGGGAGGCCAAGGCAGGCGTATCGCTTGAGCTTAGGAGTCTGAGACCAGCCTGGGCAATATGGCAAAACCCCATATCTACAAAAAAATACAAAAATCTGCCAGGCGTGGTGGTGTGTACCTGTAGTCCAGCTACTTGGGAGGCTGAGGTAGAAGGATGGCTTGAGCCCAGGAGGCAGAGGTTGCAGTGAGCTGAGATCATGCCATCACACTCCAGCCTGAGTGACAGAGCCAGACCCTGTCTCAAAACAAAACAAAACATCCAAAAATCTCCTAGCTTAACATATATAAAGTGAAAGCTGTTCTCTTGAATTAACTCTGATAAAGTATTTGGCTCTAGAAGTGACTACAGTGATGAGAAACTCAAAGTTGGGAATTTGGGATTGGTTATCTGACCTGACTAGCTTTGAAGGCTATATAATCTTGTCACTAGGTCTAGCAATCCATGGCAAAAGAATTAAGTTTGTACTTTCAAAAGTTTATACTTTTAGACTACTTATAGTTTCTGGTAATGAAGTGCTTTAGAAGACCACGTGAATGGTATAAAAAGTGTTTTAATGGAATTGAGGACTACAAGGATTGTGAGGTGGGCTAGCCACATCTGACCATGTTACTGAGCTTAGAAGAAAATGTCCAACTTGGGGATTTAATTACTGGAACAAGGCATTGTCTGAGAACTGGAGACCTTCTATGAGTGTCCTAAAATGATTTCTCTCTTATAGTCAGAAGGCCAATATATCAAAAAACCAAATCACAAATATCAAGTGGATTGCAGAAGTACAGCACTAATTGATTTCACAGGCTTGTCAGGTCTCTTACGTGAAAAACAGGGCTTTGGGAATGTGTGGAAACCTGAGAATTGGGAATGAAGACATCTGAGAGGACTCTAATAATGTTGAACCCCCTGGTCTCAGTGCCTCTCTTGCCAGCACAAGCAGTTCCTCTTCTCCTGTCTAAGGAGATTAAGTTTAATGATTCTATATTGATTTCACCCAAGGTACTTACCTTGTAAGGGGCTGCACACTGTCCTCAAGGCCCACCTCTATACCACCACCAATTCTCATTGTCTCCAATCCTGTAACTACAGTTGGATCCCAGCACGCCATGGTAAGCTGGCGTTAAGTGTAGGGACTGACCTGGGGACTGCCATACTGAAAGAATGGCAAGACTTCACCAACTTAAATTGGCAGAAACCCTAGGAGTATATTCGAGAATGTATTTGTAGGGAGTTATACTAGGCAGTGCCCCTAACTTTAGAACAACATGAAGGTTAGGGGCACTGACCCCCACACAGCTGAAAATCTGCATTATGATTTTTTTGACTCCCCACCAAATTACTAATAGCCTACTGTTAACTAGAAGCCTTATCAACAACATAAGCAGTTGTTTAACACATATTTTGTATCATGTATTGCACTCTTGCAATAAAGTAAGCTAGAGAAAATAAAATTTTATTAAGAATATCATAAGGTAGAGAAAATACATTTACTATTCATTAAGTAGAAGTGGATCATCACAAAGTTTTTCATCCTCATTGTCTTCATGTTGAGTAGGCTGAGGAGGAGGAGAAGAGGGGGAATTGGTCTTGTTATCGCAGGGGTTGCGGAGCTGGAAGAGGCGGAGAAAGTGGAAGAGG
Organism: Saimiri boliviensis; assembly: GCF_048565385.1. Lineage (NCBI taxonomy): Eukaryota > Metazoa > Chordata > Mammalia > Primates > Cebidae > Saimiri > Saimiri boliviensis. The sequence goes on along the minus strand of NC_133459.1, from coordinate 41,362,271 downwards.
AGGCAGAAGAGGCAGGCACATTCAGCGTAACTTTACAGAAATATACTGTAATTTGACTTTTTTGCCTTTTCATTTCCCTAAAAATCTTTCTATATGGTGCCAATCCTTGTTTGCTGTTCACATTAGTTTCAGTGCCTGTACCATATAGAAAGGTCCATATTGTAAAATAAGTCAAAAGCAGTCTTGAATGCTTGGAATCCTTCTGCCAGATTGTCTAAGGTCCATTTGTCTTCTAGTACTGCTTTTTCCGTTTTCTTCCTCATCATTTGGCACTGGTTTGAAAGTACTCATCTCCATCAAGTTGTCCTATGGTAATTACTCTGGTGTGGTGTCTATTCACTCTTGAATTTCTCCAAGATTCATATCTTGAAACCCTGTACTCCCCACTTTTTAAAAAACCATATCCACAATCTTTATCATGATTTCCTTGATAGGCTCTGCTGTAAATACTGTGAAGTCATGCTAATATTGGGACACGGTACTCTCCAGCAGGAATTTGTTGCTTTGGGTTTGATGGCTTTCAGGGCTTTGTAATAATGATGGCATCTTCATGCCTGTCACTTGCCACACAAATAAACTAAAAATGACAAAAACAAACAAGCAAACAAACAAACAAACAAAAACAATGATGGCATCTTCAATAGCGCAATCCTTCCAGACTTCCCTCTCTATCAGGGTTCTCTTCCATAGTTAACAATCCTGTCCGTAGAGTACTGTGTACAATGACCCTTAAAGGGCCTTGTGACCTCCTAGTCTAGAGGCTGAATTACAGACATGGTGTTTGGGGGCAAGTAAACTACTTCAACGTCTTTGGTGTTGAACTCATGTGGTTCTGGATGGCCGGGGGCATTTGTCCAACATCAAAAGAACCTTAAAAGGCAGTCCCTTGTTACCAAGTTACTTCTTGACTTCGGGCAGAAAGTATCGAGGGATTCCATCTAGAAAAAGAGTTCTTGTTGTCCAGACCTTTTTTTTATACAACCAAATGACTGGCAGCTGGTGTTTACCTTTTCCCTTCAAGGCTTGGGGATTAGAAGCTTCACAGATAAGGGCAGTTCTGACAACAAACTCGGCTGCATTTCCACAAAACAGTAGTCAGCCTATCTGTTCCTGCCTTAAACCCGTGCTCACTTATTTTCCTTACTATTAAGTGTCCTTTGTGACTTTTTTTTTTTCCACATAGGGCACTTTCACCTGCATGCAAAACCTGTTCACCAGATATCCTGCTTTCTCAATGTTTTTCTTTCTTTCTTTCAAATAGAGACAAGGTCTTGCTATGTTGCCCAGGCTGATCTCAAACTCCTGGCCTCAAGTGATCCTCCTGCCTCAGTCTTCCAAAATGTGATTTTCTTTTCTTTTTTTTTTTTTTTCGTAGAGACAGGGTTTCACCATGTCGGTCATGATGGTCTCGATCTCCTGACCTTATGATCCACCTGCCTTGGCCTCCCAAAGTGCTGGGATTACAGGCATGAGCCACTGTGCCCGGCCTTTTTTTTTTTTTTTTTTTTTGAGACGGAGTTTCACTCTTGTTACCCAGGCTGGAGAGCAATGGCGCGATCTCGGCTCACTGCAACCTCCGCCTCCTGGGTTCAGGCAATTCTCCTGCCTCAGCCTCCTGAGTAGCTGGGATTACAGGCACGCGCCACCATGCCCAGCTAATTTTTTGTATTTTTAGTAGAGACGGGGTTTCACCATGTTGACCAGGATGGTCTTGATCTCTTGACCTCGTGATCCACCCGCCTCAGCCTCCCAAAGTGCTGGGATTACAGGCTTGAGCCACTGCGCCCGGCCAAAATGTGATTTTCTTAATGGCATCTGGGAACTCACTTGCTGTCTCTTGGTCAGCAGAAACTGCATCTTCTGTTTTCTTGACATTTTTAAGGCTAAACCTCTTCCTAAAATTAATAAACCACCTTTCACTGGCATTATTTTTTTAGAGATTGGGTTTTTCTCTGTTGCCCAGGCCGGAGTGCAGAGGTACAATCCTAACTCACTACAGCCTCAAACTCCTGGGCTCAAGAAACCCTTCCACCTCAGCTTCCCTAGTAGCTAGCTACTTTGCTAGCTTTAAATTCTTTAACTTTAAATTCTTCACTTTCCTTTTGGATGAAATTGTTGTATCATGACTTCTCTTTTTCTTGAGTCATATTAGAGTCTATAGGTTTGGCTTTCTCACAGCAATCCTACACTAACATAAAAGCTGTACTTTCAGTATGAATAAAAAGGTATTTCACAAAAAGTGCATGGTTTTTATGCCTGCTAGCATAGCTGCAGCAACAGCTTCATGAATTTTCTTTTCTTTTTTTAAATAATGGTACTCATGTTGGATTCATTTACCGTGAAATGTCGAGCAACCATAGTTGTAGATCTCATCTGTGGTAACTACGAAGCAATTCAGCTTTTTATTGTAATGTCATAATTTTTCTTTGTTTCTTGGCAGCATTTCCAACATCACTAATGGCCACTTTGTATGGGTCCCATGCTGTTATATAAGGTTTATGGTATTGCATTAAACACAGTGAAAAATACTTGAGACCCACAGATCTCTTTTTACTTCAACACAAAATTTACTGGCCAGAGGAGACTGCTCATACAAAGAAGGTAAGTGTCAGCTGGCATTTTAAGTGGATATTTGGAACACTTGAACTCACTGCAGCCCGAGGCAGGTGGATCACTCGAGGTCAGGAGTTCAAGACCAGTCTGGCCAACATGGTGAAACCTCACCTCTACTAAAACTACAAAAATTAGCTGGGTGTGGTGGCGGGTGCTTATAAGCACAGCTACTAGGAAGTCTGAAACAGGAGAGGCACTTGAACCTGGGAGGCAGAGACTACAGTGAGCTGAGATCACACCACTGCACTCCAGCCTTGGTGACAGAGCAAGAAACTGCCTCAAATAAAATAAATAAATAAATAAACTTACTGTAATACCAAAAGGCAGTGGCTATGAAATTATTACAGCAGTACAGTATGCACTACAGTTGATTTTATGCAGTTTTGATTTAATACTGCATTTAACATTTGGTTATCTTTCTCTTCACTGTAAATTATGCTATGTATGGTTTATAAGTGTGTGTGTGTTTTCATAAATTTTAACTTTATAAGTTTATATATACTTTATGGTAGTTAAGATAAAATAATAGTATCTACATATATGTTTTCACGATGTGCCTAACTTTTTCAATATTTCTAAGCTCACCTCATCTGCATGTTTTTTAAAATTCTGGCAAATCTCCAGAAAACTTTCCAACATATTTATTTAAAAGGATCGGCATACAAGTAGACCAACACAGTCAAAACCATGTCGTTCATGGTTAACTGTAATGTTAAACAGAACTTATTAATATGAATGTATTTACTGAAATTTATGATTTAATGTGTTAATTTGAACATCTAAGAGTGACTTTGGGCCAGGTGCAGTGGCTCATGCTTGTAATCCCAGCATTTTGGGAGGCTAAGGCAGGTGGATCACTGGAGTCCAGGAGTTCTAAGACAAGCCTGGGCAACATATTGAAATCCTGTCTCTACACGCAATAATAAAAAAAAAAATAGCCAGACATGGTGGCACATGCCTGTAATCCCACTACTCAGCAGGCTGAGGTGAGAGATCACTTAAGCCCAGGCAGTTGAGGCTGCAGTGAGCCATGATGATGTTACTGCCCTGCAGTCTGGGCAACAGAGTGAGACCCTGTCTAAAAAAAATAGTGACTTTGCTCATTTGATTGACTGAAACTTGGACACAAAAATGAGTTATATCAAATGACATTAAGGTGCCAAACTTCTTCAGCATAAGGGAGAGAAAGGACTCCAAAGGTTTAAGCAGATAGGAAATTTGGAGTGGGTTTATAGTTACTCTTCATAACCATGGGAATCCAAAAGATACTCCTCTCACCAAGGCTTTACCAAATACCACTGGTGAGAAAGCACCAAATTACTTGAAATGCTCTATAATGCTAACCTATTGAGTATGAAGGTAGAGGTGCCCACATTGAAATGGCTCCCTGATTTTAATGGGGATAATGGTACTACGTAGAGTCAGAGGTCACGCGGCAGTGCTTAACATCCAGATACAAGGTATTATTAATGTTACTAGGAAATAGGGCCAGAGAGAATCAAAGGGTTTGACCAATAGTTGTCTAGTCATAGTTAATTGATGACAATGACTATAGGACTAAAATATATGGACAGCCAATTAACGTCTTACTTGAAATGTATCTTCAAACAAATAAGTAAGTAAATAAATAAAAATAACCCCTTAGGTCTGGTGAACAAAGGCCCATTTTAAATGACAAGAATAGAAAGTAATGGCCTCTTCTTGTTCAATCGTTAGGCCTGGGTCGGTTCACAGTTCCAGAGTCCTTAGAATGATGGGAATGCTAGGTTTTCTTCAGGAAAAACCCTGTGATACTGAAACAGTAAGTGATCTTCTCCCAAATGTTCCCCAAAGAGACCTGCAGTCTTTTATCAAGGTGACTGGGCATTGGAGAAAGGGAATTATATAGACTTTGGGGGAACTGCAGTACAGTGATTCCGAGTCAACACTAATATCTCGGAACCCCAAACACCATTGAATTTCGCAATTCAGAGTGTGGATCTTAAGGAAATGAGGTGAAAGATGGAGTTTAAAATCACAATGTATCTTAGAACATGTGATTCAATGGCTACATGTATGTTTTTTTTAACAGCTTTTTTAAGCATATTTTATTATTTTTTATTTATTTATTTTATTTTATTTTATTTTTGAGATGGAGTTTCGCTCGTTACCCAGGCTGGAGTGCAATGGCGCGATCTTGGCTCACCGCAACCTCCACCTCCTGGGTTCAAGCAATTCTCCTGCCTCAGCCTCCTGAGTAGCTGGGATTACAGGCACGTGCCACCATGTCCAGCTAATTTTTTGTATTTTTAGTAGAGACGGGGTTTCACCAAGTTGACCAGGATGGTCTCGATCTCTCGACCTCGTGATCCACCCGCCTCAGCCTCCCAAAGTGCTGGGATTACAGCCACTGCGCCCAGCCACATGTATGTTTCTGAATCTCTTCAGTGGTTATTTCCCTATTTCTTGAATGTATAGTCAGAATAAACAATCTGGAATAGCAGACTCCATACTGGCTTTCAACCTGAGGAGTGAGGGCTATTAGTGAAGAAATGGCCAAGTGCTCGCTTGGAGTTGCCTCTTTAGATTCTGGAATCAACATATACCACATTTGTTCCTTTAACTCATTTAAACTTAATTTTTTAAGAGACAGAGTCTCATTCTCAAATGCCTTTCTAAAATTAACAAACCATTCTTTGCTGGCATTATTATATTTTAGAGCTTGGGTCTTTCTTTCTCTGTTGCCCATACTGGGGAGCAATGGTGCAGTCATAGCTCACTGCAGCCTCAAATTCATAGGCTCAAGTGGTCCTCTCACCTCAGTCTTCCAAGCAGCTAGGACTACAGACATGTACCACCAGGCCCAGCTATTATTTAAAAAATTTGGAGAGACGGGGTCTCACTATGTTGCTCCGGCTGGTCTCAAATTTCTGGCCTCAAGCAATCCTCCCACCTCAGACGCCGAAAGTCCTAAGATTACAGGTGTGAGCCACCATGCATGTCCCTTCAACCCTTTTATTAAGTGAGAGCTACAAGTTTTTAGTGGTGTCCAAAGCAAGACATTTTTCTTGCTTCCAAGTTTTGGCAGTTATTAAAAAAGCTGCTTTAAACATCTGTATGCAGGGTTTTAGGTAGGCATAACTTTTTCAACTCCTTTGGGTAAAAACCAAGGAGCATGATTGCTGGATCATACGGTAAGAGTACATTTAGTTTTGTAAAAAAACAGCAAACTGTCTTCCAAAGTGACAGTGCCATTCTGTATTCCCATTAATAATAAATGACTGTAAGGATATTGCTTCATATGCTTACCTGCATTTGGTGTTATCAATGCTCTGCATTTCGGTTCATTCTAATAGGTATGTAGTAGTATTTCACTGTTGTTTTAATTTATGTTTCCTGGTAACATATGATGTGGAAGTTTCCCATATTTCCAGTTTGCTGAGAGCATTTAGTGAATGAATGGTGGATTTTGTCAAATCCTTTTTACACATTTGCCATGGTTTGAATGATGGTGTTCCCTCCAAAATTCCTATTGAACCATAATTCCTAAAGCAACAATATTAAGAGATATGGCCTTTGGGAGGTGATTAAGTCATGAGGGCTCTGTCCTAATGAATGGAATTAGCATCCTTATAAAAGGGCTCCCAGTTGAAGGGAGCACCCTCTTACCCTTTTGTCCCTTCCACTATATGAAGACACAGAGTTCCTCCCTTCCAGAGGGTGCAGCAACAAAGTGCCATTTTGGAAGAAGAGAGCAGACATCATCAGACACCAATACTGCTGGCATCCTGATCTTTGACTTTCCAACCTCTAGGAATGTAAGAAATAAATTTCTGTTGTTTATAAATTCCTCAGCCTCAGGTATTTTGTTACAGCAGCACAAACAGACTAAGATAGCATCTATAGATATAATCATGTGATTTTGTTGATGTGATGAGTTACATAATTTATTTTCAAATGGTGAACCAGTTTTGCATACCTGAGATCAATCACTTAATCATGGTGCATAATTCTTTGTGTACATTGTTGGATTTGATTTGGTAATATTTTCTTGAGGATTTTTATATCTATGTGACAGATATTGGTCTGTACTTTTGTAATGTCTTTGTGTGGCTTTGGTATTAAGGGAATTCTAGCCTCATAGGATTAATTAGGGAGTATTCCCTTTACTTCCATCTCTTAAAGAGACTATAGAGAATTGATATAATTTATTTCTTAAGTGTTTGGTAGAAATCACCAGTGAAACCATCTGGGCCTGGTGCTTTTTATTTTGGAAGGTTAGTATATGGATTGAATTCCTTCCTTCCTTCCCTCCTTTTTTCCTTCCTTCCTTCCTTTCCTTCCTTTTCTTTCTTTCAGATGTGGTCTCATAGCACTGTTGCCTGGGCTGGAGTGCAATGGCACAATCTTGGCTCACTGCAACCTCTTCCTACTGGATTCATCCAATTCTCCTGTCTCAGCCTCCCAAGTAGCTGGGATTACAGGTGCACACTGCCACACCCAGCTAATTTTTTGGATTTTTTTTTCTTTTCTTTTTCTTTTTTTTTTTTTTTTAGTTGAGACAGGGTTTCACTATGTTGGCCAAACTGGTCTCAAACTTCTGACCTTGTGATCCGCCCACCTCAACCTCCCAAAATACTGGGATTACAGGCGTGAGCCACTACGCCAGATTCAATTTCTTTAATAGCTATAGTTCTATTCAGATTGTCTATTGCTTTTTGTGTGAATTTTGGCAGACTATGTCAAGGAATTCATCCATCTTATTTAGGTTATCACATTTGTGGGCATAAAGTTGTTCATAATATTTACTGATGATTGTTTTAATGTTCATGGGATCTGCCTCTTTCATTTCTGATATTTGTAATTTGTTATTTATTTATTTATTTATTTTTGGTTAGCCTGACTGAAGGCCTATCAATTTTATTGATATTTTCAAAGAGCCAGTTTTAGTTTCCATTTAAACTTCATTGATCTCTTTTTTAAAAAATGGTTTTACAGAAACATCACCATATTAGATAATTTCACTGATTTCTGCTTTAATTTTTATTATTTCTTTTTTTTTTCCTGCTTACTTTGGATTTAATTTGCTCTTTTTTTTGTAATTTTCTAAGGTTGAAGCTTAGATAGTTGATTTTAGATACTTCTTTTTTCTCTTCTTTATATTTTCAAATACCCTGTCTGGAGCTCACTGATTCTTTCTTCCGCTGTATCCATTCTGCCGTCAAGAGCCTTTAGTCCATTTTTCAGTTTAGCAAATGCATTTCTCATAGTTCTAAGATTTGTTTGACTTTTAATAATTTCAATATATTTGTTGAATTTCTCTGATGAATTTCTTTTCTATGTTATCTTGGAATTCACTGAGTTTCCTTAAAACTGCACTTTTGAATTCTTTTTTTTTTTTTTTTCTTCAGACGGAGTTTCACTCTTGTTACCCAGGCTGGAGTGCAATGGCGCGATCTCGGCTCACGGCAACCTCCGCCTCCTGGGTTCAGGCAATTCTCCTGCCTCAGCCTCCTGAGTAGCTGGGATTACAGGCACGCGCCACCATGCCCAGCTAATTTTTTGTATTTTTAGTAGAGACGGGGTTTCACCATGTTGACCAGGATGGTCTCGATCTCTTGACCTTGTGATCCACCCACCTTGGCCTCCCAAAGTGCTGGGATTACAGGTTTGAGCCACCGCGCCTGGCCTTGAATTATTGATCCAAAACCTCACACATCACCATCTTATTAGGGCTGGTCACTGTCTCCCTGCTTTGTTTGTTTGGAGAGGTCATGGTTTCTTGTTTGCTGTTGCTCCTTTGGACTTACATCTTTGCCTTCACATTGAAGGATTTGTTATTTATTCCAGTCTTTGCTGACTAGGCTGTTTTGGTCTTTCTAGGGTATGCTTGCTTAGAGGTTCTTTGCAGTTCACCTGTTGAATTCCCTTTATGCTAGGTCACTGCCTCCTTTTTCAGCACTAGATGGGTGCCTTAAGCCAAGGTTTGCCTCAGTTCTCCAAAACATTTGGAGTGCTGCCCACCTTGGATTGTGGTTGGGGGTGTTCTAAAAGGAGATGCCCTGACTGTGTGGGAAGGCTAGCTAGGGGTTCAGCTAGGAGTCCCAGGGGACTCAAGGACCCTGCCTTACACAGGAACCGCCACTCTAATTTTGCATCTCCTTTGGCTGGGCTAAAGAGCAGGATTTTGTGGGCTGGTGTTGTTAGTCCCAAACCCCTCTCTTGTTTCAAACTGCCCTCAGGGGTTTTTCTTCCTTCAGACACTCACAGTGCTTCACATCTTCTTCTCTTCTAATACATGCATTCAGTGCTATAAATGTCCCTCAAAGCACCACTTTCACTTCATCCAACAAATTTTGTTAAGTTGTATTTTCACTTTCATTTAGTTCAAAATATTTTGAAATTTCTCTTGTGATTTCTTCTTTGACTCATGTGTTTATAAGTCTGTTGTTTAATCTCCAAGTATGTGGGAGTTTTCCAGCTATGTTTCTGTTACTGATTTCTAGTTCAATTCTATTATGGTCTGTATTAGTCCTTTTTCACACTACTATAAGGAACTGCTGGAGACTGGGTAATTTATGAAGAAAAGAAATTTAAATGACTCACATTTCCACAGGCTGTACAGGAAGTCTGGCTGGGAGGCGAAGGGGAAGCATAATATATCTTACTATGGCAGAGCAGAGCAGGGAGGGGGGGGAGAGAGAGAGAGAGAGAGAGAGAGAGAGAGAGAGAGAGAGAGAGAGAGAGAGAGAGAGAAAGCGCAAGCAGAGGACAAGCACAGGGGGAAGTGCTATACATTTTCAAACAACCAGATTACGTGAGAACTCTGTCATGAGACAGCACTAGGGGGATGGTGCTAAACCACCAGAAACCACCCCCATGATCCAATCTACTATCACAGGCCCTTCCTCCAACACTTGGTATCACAAGTCAACATGAGATTTGGATAGGGACACTGAGCCAACCTAAATCAGTCTGATAGCAGACATTGCATAATTTCTATTCTTTTCTGTTTATTAATGTGTGTTTTATGGCCCAGAATGTGGTCTGTCTTGATTAATGTTCCATGAGAGCTTGAGAAGAATGTGTAATCTGCTGTTGTTGGATGAAGTCGTCTGTAGATGTCCATTATATCCAGCTGACTTATGATGGTGTGGAGTTCAAGTATGTCCTCAATGATTTTCTGCCCGCTGGATCTATCCATTGCTGACAGAGGGGATTAAAGTCTGCAGCAGTAAGAGTGGATTCACCTACTCTCCTTGCAGTTGTATCAGTTTTTGTCTCACATATTTTGACACTCTTTTGTTAGGCACATACACATTAAAGATTGTTTTGTTTTCCTGGAGAATTCACCTTTTAAATCATTAAATAATGTCCTTCTTTATCCCAGATAACGTCCTGATATGATTTGGCTCTGTGTCCTCACCCAAATTTCATGTTAAACTGTGATCCTGAGTGTTGAAGATGGGGCCTGGTGGGAGGTGATTGGACCACGTGAGTGGTATCTAATGGTTTAGCACCATGCCCCTAGTGCTGTCTAGTGATAGAGTTCTCACAAGATCTGCTTGTTTGAAAGTGTGTAGCACCTCCTGCCTCACTCTTCCTCCTCCAGCCATGTAAGATGTGCCTTGTTTCTCCTTTACCTTCTGCCATAATTGTAAGTATCCTGAGGTCTCCCCAGCCATGCAGAATGGTGAATCAATTAAACCTCTTCCCTTTATAAATTACCCAGTCTCAGATATGTCTTTATAGTAGTGTGAGAACAGACTAATACACTTCCCTTGCTCTGAAGTATGTGCTGTCTGAAATTAATTTAGCTACTCTTACTGTCTTTTGATTAGTGTTAGCATGTTACATCCTTCTCCATCCATTTACTTTTAATTTACATGTGCCTTTATATTTAAAGTGGGCTTCTTGTAGACAACATGTAGTTGAGTTTTGTTCAACTTTGACCAACTTGGACATTCTATTTTAACTGGTGCATTTAAACCACTGATATCTAAAGTGATTATTAATATAATTAGATTGATATCTACCATATTTTTTACTGCTGTTAGTTCTTGTTCTTTGTTATTTTTGTCTTCCATGATTTTTCTACCTTTTGTGATTTTAATTGCGCATTTTATATGATTCCATTGTCTCTCGTTTCTCAGTGTATCAGTTGTACTTTCTGCTTTTTTTAGTGGTCTTAGAGTTTATAATATACAACTAACCCAAGTCTACTTTCAAATAACACTATACCACTTCACAGGTAGTATGAGTACCTTATGATAAGAAGATAATCCTAATTCTTCCTTCTTGTCTCATATCATTGCTGTCATTAATTTCACTTACACATAAGCATACCTAAGTGTATGTGTGTGTATGTATTTATACACACAGTTATATACAACACACATAATCAAATACATTGTTGCTATTTTTTGCTGAACAACTTATCTCTTAGATCAACAAAAAATTTTAAATGAAATTTAAAATGTATTTAAATTAAATAAAGCAACAATGTTGTTGCTATTTTTTGCTGAACAACTTATCTCTTAGATCAACAAAAAATTTTAAATGAAATTGAAAATGTATTTAAATTAAATAAAGCAACAATGTATTTGATTATGTGTGTTGTACTTTACCTTCACTTATTTCTTCTGCAATGCTTTTCCTTTCTTACGTAGATCCTGTTTTTTTATCTATATTTTATTTCCCTTCTCTCTAAAAACTTATTTTAACATTTCTTTTTTTTTTTTTTTTTGAGACAGAGTTTCGCTCTTGTTACCCAGGCTGGAGTGCAATGGCACGATCTCAGCTCACCGCAACCTCCGCCTCCTGGGCTCAGGCAATTCTCCTGCCTCAGCCTCCTAAGTAGCTGGGATTACAGGCACGCGCCACCACGCCCAGCTAGTTTTTTGTATTTTCAGTAGAGACGGGGTTTCACCACGTTGACCAGGATGGTCTCAATCTCTTGACCTCATGATCCACCTGCCTCGGCCTCCCAAAGTGCTGGGATTACAGGCTTGAGCCACCGCGCCCAGCCTATTTTAACATTTCTTGTGAGGTAACAGATTCCCTTAATTTTTGTTTGTCTGAGAAAGTATTTCTCCTTCACTTAGAAAAAAAAATTTTTTTTAGAGACAGAGTTTCATTATGTTGCCCAGGTTGGTCTCAAACTCCTGGTCTCAAGTGATCCTCCCATCTCGGCCTCCCAAAATACTGGATTACAGGCATGAGCCACCACACCTGGCCCTCATCTTTACTTTTTTTTTTTTTTTTTTGAGACAGGGTATCACTCTGTCACTCTGGCTGAACTGCAGTAGCACGATAATAGCTCACTGTAGCCTCAACCTCTTGGGCTCAAAAAATCGTTCCACTGCAACCCACTCCCAGTCCCCTGCCCCCATCCCCAGTAGCTGGAATTACAGATGCATGGCATCACATCCAGCTAATTTTTTTTTTTTGTAGTGACAAGATTACCACTATTGTGATAACCTTATCACTATCTCTACTGGCCTTGAACTCTTGGGCCTAAACTGGTCTTGAACTCTTGGGCTCAAGTGATTCTCTTGCCTCAGCCTCCCAAAGTGCTGGGATTACAGGTATGAGCCACCATGCCCAGCCTCCCTCACTTTTGAAGGATAATTTTGCAAGGTACAGAATTCTAGGTTGCTAATTTTTTCTCTCATTACTTTACTATTTACGTATTTATTTATTTATTTTTGACACAGGGTCTCCTTCTGTCACAGGCCAGAATGCAGTGGTACAATCCTGGTTATTTCAGCCTTGAACTCCTGGGCTCAAGCGATCCTCCCACTTCTGCCTCCTGTGTAGTTGGGACCACAGGTATGCTCCACCACATCTGGCTAAGGTTTTGTTTTGGTTTGGTTTGGTTTTTTTTTTTTTTACATTTTTTGTAGAGATGAGAGTCTCATTATGTTACTAAGGCTGGTCTTGAACTCCTGGCCCTAAGAGATCCTCCTGCCTCAGCCTCCCAAAGTGCTGGGATTACAGGTGTGAGCCATTGTGCCTGGCCTTTTTTTTTTTTTTTTTTCAGACAGATTCTTGCTCTGTCCCCAAGGCTGGAATGCAGTGACATGATCACAACTTACTGCCACCTAGACCTCCTGGGCTCAAGCGATCCTCCTCCCTCAGCCTCCTGGAGTAGCTGGGACCACAGGTGTGTACCACCATACCCAGTTAATTAAAAAAATTTTTTTTTTGTAGACATGGGGTTTCGCCATGTTGCCCAGGCTGGTCTCAACTGATCCTTCCACCTCGGCTTCTCAAAGTGCTGGGATTATAGGTATGAGCCAGTGTGCCTGGCCTCAGCACTTTAAATATTTCACTCCACTCTTCTCTTGCTTGCATGGTTTCTGAAGAAAAGTTGGAAGTAATTCTTACCTTTGTTCCTCTCTGCGTCAGGTTGTTTATTTTTTCCTCTGTCTTTCAGAATTTTTTCTTACTCTTTGATTTTCTGTCATTTGAAAATTTTATGCCTAGATGTAGTTTTTCTGGCATTTATCCTGCTTGATGTTCTCTGCGCTTCCTGGATCTCTGGTTTGGTGTCAGACATTAATCTCAGGAAATTCTCAATCATTATTGTTATTCCAAAGATGTCGTCTGTTCCTTTCTCTATTTCTTCTCCTTCGGTTATTTCTCATGTGTCTGTCATACCTCTTACAGATCTAAGATCCACAGATCTTAGATACTCTGTTATTTTTGTTTTAGGATTTTTTTGTTTGCTTTTCAGTTTTGTAGGCTTCTATTAAGATGTCCTCAAGGACAGAGGCTCTTTCCTTAGTTGTATGCAGTCTATTAGTAAGCCCATCAAGGTATTCCTTTCTGTTACAGTGTTTTTGATCTTGACTTAAACATCAGAAACATGGTAACAGAATTTCTATGTGGTTCTCTCTTAGAATTCCCCTCTCTCTCTGCTGGCATTGCCCATCTCTTCTTGCATGTGGTCTACTTTATTTGTCAGAGCCCTTAGCACATTAATCATAGTTATTTTAAATTTCTGGTCTGATAATTTCAATATTCCTGCTGTATCTGAACCTGGTTCTAATGCTTGCTCTGTCTGTTCAAACTGCACTTTTTGTCTTTTAGTGTGTCTTGCAATTTTTTCTTAATAGTGAAACATGATGCACTGGGTAAAGGAAACGGCTGTAAATGAGCTGTTAGTGAGGTAGTGGTCAAGTATTGTGGTGGATGGGTGGCATTCTATAGTTCTATGATTAGATACAGTCTTTTAGTGAGCCTGTGTCTCTGGACTGCGAACTTCACAAGTGCTTATTTTTTTCTCCGCCCACCTTCCTTATGTGGGACAAGATGGCTAGAGTTGGCTGGAGTTGGTTATTTCTCTTCCTCTAGGTCTGTGAGCCTCTGAAAAAACCTCAGCAGCTTAGGCTCTGGTTAAATAGTGTCTCCTGCAGGCAGATCTTGTTAGGAAGTTTCAAATGTTCCCCTTCTCTCCTCCCCCTGCTGGAAGCCAAAGGGGATTTTCCTCAGATATTCACTATAAGAACCTGGTATGCTACAGGAGGTAAAACTCACAAATGTGTCTAAGTCCCTTAAGTGACTGGGTTCCTCTGGAGTTTCTCTCTCTCAGACTTGATACACTGAGCCTCCCGCAATTCAACATTTACAGTTGAGGTTTCCATACCCGGGCACTGGTCCTGATGAAGGTTTTGCTCCAGTAAGTTGTGATTGTCTGTATGCATCTACAGGTATCTCTAATTTTAGGGGTAGCAGTTTGGACTGTGACTTCTCTTTTCTGAAGGATCTAGGGAAATATGTTGATTTTTCCATTTGTTTGGCATTTTTACTTGTTGTCACGATACAGTGACAGCTTCCAAGCTTCTTTTTATTTTTTCAGAGTCTCCCTCTGTTGCCCAGGCTGGAGTGCAGTGGCACGATCTCGGCTCACTCCAACCTCTGCCTCTCAGGTTCAAGTGATTCTCCTGCCTCAGCCTCCCGAGTAGCTGTGATTACAGGCGCCCACCATCATGCCTGGCTAATTTTTGTATTTTTAGTAGAGCTGGGGTTTCTCCAGGTTGGTCAGGCTGGTCTTGAACTCCTGACCTCAGGTGATCCACCCACAGTGCTGGGATTACAGGTATGACCAAGCTTCTTATATGCTGGATCAGAATGCAGAAGTCTGTTTCACACATTTTTGCTCACCACAGGGCATTCGCAGCAGAGGCGTCTCTCAATCAGGTGGAACGAACAGTACTGTCTGCACATATCAATTAGCCTCTTTCTAGCACTCATTTGCCTGCTTAGTGGGCTCACGGACAAAGTGCATGATGTATATATTTTTCAAGGAGTCACTAAGGCTAATCCACTCAATTTGCCAAATGCCAAGATCCCAAGATAAATGCTAAGCAAGTAATATGGAACCGTCTCCTGGGAGAACGAGCAAGCAACCTGGTAGCAAGTTCATTACATTTCTGTCACGGATAGAATGACAATTTGCTCTCAGTGGACTAGACACTTGTTTCAAATATGAATTTTTTTCCTTTTTCTCTTTTTTTGAGACAGAGTCTTGCTCTGTCACCCAGACTGGAACGCAGCAAAATCTCAGCTCACTGCACCTCTGCCTCTTGGGCTCCAGTGATTCTCCTGCCTCAGCCTCCCAAGTAGCTGGAATTATAAGCATGCACCACCACACCCAGCTAATTTTTGTACTTTTAGCAGAGAGGGGATTTTGCCATGTGAGCCAGGCTGGACTTGAACTCTTGACCTCAAGTGATCTGCCTGCCTCAACCTTCCAAAGTGTTGGAATGACAGGCTGAGCCACCACGCCCAACCTGGATTTGCTTTTTCTGTCCATAATGCTTTTGTCAGGACTACCATCTGTGGACTTACCAAATTTCATATTTCTTGTCATGATCTATGACTCAGATCTAGACTTTGTAATAATAATAATAATAAACAACCAAAACATTGCTTCTGACCCAGAAAATCCTTTTACAGTAAGAAAAGTGAAACAATAGCTCATATAAATATATGATTCATTGGTCCTACCGCATATCCCATTATGCAGAAAAACCAATCTGAAAAACAGTGAAATTACCTATGGAAAACTTAGCTATGATGCTGGCCAGGTGACAACACTTCAGAGGTTTGAGGTGCTGTCTTACAAGATGATGTATAAACTTTTAACTGTGATTGATATATGATATTATTTCTCCCCTATCCAGAATATATGAAAAGGGACCAAAAGATGAAATTGGGGGTGGCTTCTTATGCCAATACAAATTAGTAAAATGTGTGCTATTGTATTACTGGTAGTTAACTTTATAATTAAGTTTTTCCTTTTTAATTCTTTAAATTTTCTTTTTTTTCTTTTATTCAGAGCAGAAGACCATGATGTTTTAATTTTTTTTTTTTTTAAGAGACGAGGTCTTGCTATGTTGCCCAGGCTGGAGTACAGGGGCTATTCACAGGTGCAATCAGCATACTGAGCCTTGAACTTCTGGCCACGAGCAATCCCTCTGCCTCCCTCAGCCTCCTAAGCAGTTAGGACTATAGGCACATGCTTAATTATAAGTTCCTGGCTTCTTTTTTTTTTTTTTTTTTTTTTTGAGATGGAGTTTCGCCCTTGTTACCCAGGCTGGAGTGCAATGGCACGATCTCGGCTCACCGCAACCTCCGCCTCCTGGGTTCAAGCAATTCTCCTACCTCAGCCTCCTGAGTAGCTGGGATTACAGGCACGTGCCACCATGCCCAGCTAATTTTTTGTATCTTTAGTAGAGACGGGGTTCCACCATGTTGACCAGGATGGTCTCGATCTCTCGACCTTGTGATCCACCCGCCTCGGCCTCCCAAAGTGCTGGGATTACAGGCTTGAGCCACCGTGCCCGGCCCTGTTCCTGGCTTCTTATTAGGCTTTTTCTTTTTTCACTTTCGGTCTCACTCTGTTACCCAGACTGGAGTGCAGTGACACAAACACAGCTGACTGAAGCCTTGACCTCCTGGGCTTAAGCAATCCTCCCACCTCAGCCTCCCAAGTAGCTAGAGCTGCAGGTGCACACCATCATGCCCAGCTAATTTTTAAAAAAGTTATTTTGTAGAGACAGGGTCTTGCTATGTTGCATAGGCTGGTCTCGAATTCCTGAGCTCAAGCAATCCTCCAACCTCAGCCTCCTATATCATTGAGATTACAGTAGTCAGCCACCACACCTGGCCTATAATTAAGTTTTAATGTTATAGTATATCCATGCATGTGGATTGAGACTGAAGTAGAAATTAACAAAACCCCAAAATAATCATAGATACTGATTGAGCTTTGAGTATTCTCCATTTTTATGTAGACAGTGTATATTTATATGAATTATAGTGCATCATGTTAAATGGAAACATGATATTCTTCTTGTGGTTTAGAAGCCACAAGGTAAAAGTATTTGTATGGATGCTGAATATCCAGAGTGGACTGTGCTAGAAGTCAACATGACCCCACTCTTCTAAGCTATCCCCTGGGCCATGAGTTTGGAAGCCCGAAAACTGCATTTCCCAGACTCCCCTGCTAGCACAGATCAAGTGCAGTTTCTGCAAATGAGAGGAACTTACACACAATTTGGAAGGCATAAGGGAAGGAAAGGCAATTTTTCTTGTGCTATTGTGGTACAATACATACATATTTTGATCTTTGTTATTTCCTGGCATACTGCTCCTAAAACTCTTGGAATTTCTAAACTGATATATGTCTTTTTGCAAAGTAATGAGAAGACTGATGGCTAGGGGGTGGAGAGACTCTTGGGTAGCTTCAGGATGTGGGCAGGTTTCCAGGGGTACCACTATATGATTAGAGGTTTGGAACTTTCAGCCTCACCCAGACTTCCCAGGAAGGGAGAGGGACTAAAGGTTGAGTTAATCACTAATAGTCAATGGTTTAATCAATCAGACCTATATAATGAAGCCTTCATAAACCCCCAAAAGGACAGGGTTTACAGAGCTTCTAGGCTGCTGAATATGTGGAGGTGCTGGGAGGGTGGTGTGATGGAAGCTCCACATCCCTTTCCATATGCCTTGTCCTACGTATCTCTTCCATCTGGCTGTTCCTGAGTTGTATCCTTTTATAATCAATCAGTAATCTAGTAAGTAAACTGTTTTCCTGAGTTCTGTGAGCCATCCTATCAGAAGATCAAACCCAAGGAGAAGGTTGTGAGGACCAGACCACTGAATTATAGCTGGTTGGTCAGAAGTATAAGCAAAAACCTGGACTTGCAATTGGCATCTTGAATGGGTGCAGTATTGTGGGACTGATACCTTAACTCATGGGATCTGATGCTATCTTCAGGTAGACAGTGTTAGACTGACTTACTTTTTTGTACATCCAGTTGGAGTCCACAGAGAATTGGAGAATTGCTTAGTATGGGGAAAAACTCATATAACTGGTGTCAGAAGTTGTATTCAGCCATTTCTGCATTGCTATAAAGGAATACCTGAGATCTGGTAATTTATAAAGAAAAGAAGTTTAATTAGCTCATGGTTCTGCAGACTATAGAGAAAGTATGGTGCCAGCCTCTGCTCAGCTTCTGGTGAGAGCCTCAGGAAATTCATAATCATGATGGTAGGCGAAGTGGGAGTAGACATTTCATATGGTGAGAGGGGCAAGAGAGCAGGGAGAGGTGTCACATACTTTTGTTTATTTATATTTTAAATTTTATTTATTTATTTATTTACTTATTGTGACAGGGTCTGGCTCTGTTGCCCAGGCTGGAGTGCAATGGCGTGATCTCAGCTCACTGCAACCTCCACCTCCCAGGTTCAAGCCATCCTTCCTCAGCCTCCTGAATAGCTGAGACTACAAGTGCATGCCACCACACCCAGCTAATTTTTGTATATTTTTTTGTACAGATGGATTACTCCATGTTGCCAAGGCTGGTCTCAAATTCCTGAGCTCATAAGATCAAACTGCCTTGGCTTCCAAAACTGCTGGGATTACAGGCATGAGCTATCATGCCTGGATACATACTTCTAAACAACCAGATTTCATGAAGTGCCCACTCACTAACATAAGGAGAGCACCAAGCCATTCATGGGGGACACATTCCTATGACCCAAATGCCTTCCCTCAGGCACCACCTCCAACAATGGGGATTACATTTCAATATGAGATTTGGAGGGAACAAAGATCCAAACCATATCATTCCACCTACGACTCCTCAAATTGCATGTCTTTCTCACACTACAAAATACAATCATCCCCTACCAATAGTCCCCAAAAGTCTTAACTCATTCCAGCATCAAGTCCAAAGTCCTAAGTCTCTTCTGAGACTTATCTCCTTCCACTTATGAGCCTGTAAAAATCAAAATAGTCATTTACTCCCAAGATACAATGGTAGTACAGGCATTAGGTAAACATTACAATTCCAAAAGGGAGAAATTAACCAAAAGGAAGAGTCAACAGGCCCCATGCCAAGTCTAAATCCTAGCAGAGCAGTCATTAAATCTTAAAGCTCCAAAATACTCTCCCTTGACTATATGTCCCACATCCAGGGCACAATAGTACAATGGGTAGGCTCCCAAGGCCTTGGGTAGCTCTTCTGTGGCTTTGCAGGCCACAGCCTCTGTGGCTTATCTCACTGGTTGGAGATGGGTGTCTGAGGTGCAGAGTGCAAGCTGCCTGTAAATCTACCATACCGGGGTCTGAAGGGCAGTGGCCCATTTCTTATAGCTCCATTAGGCAGTGCCCCAGTGGGGACTCTGTGTGGGGACCCCAACCCCACATTTCCCCTTGGCATTGCCCTAATAGAGCTTCTCTGTGAGGACTCTGCCCCTATGGCAGTGTTCTGCCTGGGCACCCAGGCCTTCTCACAAATCTAAGTGGGAGCTTCCAAGCCTCCTCCACTCTTGCGTTCTATGTGTCGATAATACCACATGGAAGCCACCAAGGCTTATGGCTTGCATCCTCTGGACAGGCAGCCTGAGCTGTATCTGGGGTCCTTTGAGCCGCAGCTGGAGCTGTAGTAGCCAGGATCCAGCGAGCAGTGTCCTGAGGCTGAGTAGGGCAGTGGTACCCAGTTCTTGGCCCCCTAAACCATTCTTTCCTCCTAGGTCTGTGGGCCTGTGATGATAGGGGCTGTCTCCAAGGATTCTGAGGTTGCCTTTTAGGCCTTTTCCCCATTGTCTTGGATATAAGAGCTTGGCTCCCTTTTAGTCATGCTAGTTTCTCTAGCAAGTAGTTGCTCCATACCCTGCTGGGATTCTTTCTGTGCCACATGGCCAGGCTGCAAATTTGCTGAACTTTTATGCTGTGCTTCCTTTTTGAATTTAAGTTTCAACTTTAAGTCATTCCTTTGCTCCCACATCTGATCATAGGTTGTTACAAGGAGTCAGGCCACATCTTGAATGCTTTCCTGCTTAGAAATTTTTTCTGCCAGAGACCCTAAATCACCACTCTTAAGTTCAAATTTCCACAGATCCTTGGTACATAAACACGATGCAGGAATTCTTTGCGAGGGCGTAACACGAGTGACATTTATTCCAGTTCCTATTAATTTCCTCGTTTCCAACTGAGACCTTACTAGGCTGGCCTTCACTGTCTATATTTCTATCAGTATTTTGTTTACAACCATTTAACCAGTCTCTAAGAAGTTCCAAACTTTCTTTTTTTTTTTTTTTTTTTTTGAGACAGGCTCTTGCTGTGCCACCCAGGCTGTAGTGTAGTGGCATGATCATGGCTCACTGCAACCTTGACCTCCCAGTTCAAGTGATCTTCCCACCTCAGCCTCCTGGGTAGCTGGTACTGCAGGTCCATGCCACCATACCTGGCTAATTTTTTATTTTTTTGTAGAGACAAGGTCTCACTATGTTTGCCCAGGCTGGTCTCGAACTCCTGGCCTCAAGCAATCCTCCTGCCTCAGCCTCTTAAGCGCTGGGATTACAGTTGAGGGCCATTCATTGCTCCTGGTCCTCCTGTCTTCTTCTGAGCCCTCCAAACTTTTCCATTCTCTGCCTGGTACCCAGTTCCAAAGTTTCTTCCACATTTTCAGGTATCTTTATAGCAATGCCTCACTCCTCAGTACCAATTTTCTGTGTCAAGCTGTTCTTGCACTGCTATAAAGAAATACCTAAGCCTGGGTGATTTATAAAGAAAAGAGGTTTAATTGGTTTACAGGTATGCAGACTATACAGGAAGCATAGTATCAGCATCTGCTCAGCTTCTGGTGAGGGCCTCAGGAAGCTAACAATCATGGTGGTAGGTGAAATGGGAGCAGACATGTCACGTGGTGAGTTGGAGCAAGAGAGAGCGGAGAGGTACCACACATTTTAAACATCTAGATCATGCAATAACTCATTATCAGATCTGAGCCATTTATGAGGAACACATCCCCATGATGAAAACACCTCCCCCAAGCCCCACCTCCAATGATGGGGATTACATTCCAGCCTGAGATTTGCAGAGGAGAATCATCCAAACTAGATCAGAAGTGAAGTATTAAGAGTGGTATAAGTATAGAAAGAAGAAACAGGTTTGTTTGTTTTTTACCGCCCAACAGTTCTCTAGCACTAGCAGATGGCTAAAAGGGCAGACAACAGATGAGACAGGAGCTTCAGGAGAGTTGCTGCAAATTCTCTACTTTGATGCTGCAAGAGGTGGCTTCTCTGTGATTTCTGAACTTCTGGACTTACTGAAAGCCAGCAGCAGTCCTTTCTGACTCTTCTCTCCCCTGGTCCCTTCAAACTGTTTTGTAAGCTCTTATTCCCTGTGTTAAATCTCTTCTTGTTTGAAATACCTAGAGTAGCTTCTGCTCTCCTGACTGAACCCTGACTAAACAACAAAGTTTAGTAAAGTGGTAGAGACTCAAGAACAGCTAACTATTACTCAGGTCTATGGGAATAGGAAAAGTGAGAAGCATGTCTATTTACTTTCTTACCTCATCATATTTTCTTTTCTCATTTTCCAGTTGTGAAAGTAGGGCCTCTTGTTGCTGAATTCTGGATTGTTGCTGAGAACAGGTCATTTCCAGGAGATTTTCTTTATCTTTTAAGGTTCTCACTTGCCTGTGTAACTCATCTACATTCTGATACAGGAGTTTCCTAAGGGCAATTAATGTACATTAAATCACACTATGAATTGCATATGAAACTTAGACCTAAAAATTGTGTGGCATCAAAATGGATTTTTTTTTTTTTTTTTTGGTTCAATGAAGTAGGGTATGTGTCTGTAAGTTAAAGGGACCAACACAGGGAACCTCTTTTGTGATAGAAGCTTTTCTATGAGGAAAAAGTAATTGTTCTTATTTCAGAGATAAGGAAGTTGTGTACAGAGAACAGTTAAAACAAGGTAGAGGTAGGGCTTGAATCCTGAATCCCATATTCTTTCTTCCTTACTAGTTTACTAGCTGAGCCCTTTATCTTCTGGGTTCAAGATAATGTTAGTTACAAACACTATTGATACTAATGAGCACACATTAACACTGCTACAAATGAATCATAAATGAGCCTGCATTTTATAAATTTACCATTTTCCAAAAGAGGGTAAAAGAATTCAGAGAATTTTACCCCAAATACGGTATCCTGGTATACTAAATAGTTTGAATGAAAGACCCTTAGAGATCAGCAGATACTAGAAGAGGCTTTTCTCTTATCTGCATGAAGACTGGACTTACCAAGGAGAACAATTATCTCCCATCACCTCCCTGAAATCTCATTATTTATCTATCTTCGGAAAAGAAGATTGAGGAATGTAACAACACCTCCACAGACCTTTTCACAAGATAATAGCTGTCTCTGAAACTAATTCAAATTCCAAGGAGAATAATTTATGAATTAATTTCTGTCTCCAGGGTCCCTTCATTCTCCTGAATGAGCTACTGTCCCTTGGAATTGTCTGCATTCCCCGTCTCCCTCTCCCTGGAAACAGGTATATAAGCTTCTGTAACACAGTTGGATATTGGGTCTTCACACTTGATTTTCCCCAGCCCATGTTAACAAAATTGTGTTTGCTTTTTCTCCTATTAATCTGCCTTTTGTCAGATGACTTTTTTGATTTATTAAATAAATTGTGACATATCATTAAAATAGTATTCTAGAAAAAATGTAAGATAAATGGATCATAATATTTTAAGTGAAAAAGTAGATGACAATCTAACTATCTAAATCAGGGTCACTTTCTTCCAGATTATAAAACAACATAAATTATAGAATCCCCTTTTGGTGGGAGAATTTCCCTATATATTTTATTTTCCTGCACTTAGATAAATAGTGCATACATATTTTTTCTTAGCAAATCTTCACAAAAGATATATAGAACTGGTGTTACAATTCCCACTTTAGAGATAAGGAGGACAGTCTGCCATCCTGCTAGAAGTGGCAGTTGAGACAAGTATTTTTCCAAAGCAGCTCACGGAGTGAATTCATTGTTTATTTATACATAAATTAATTCATTCACTTAATCAAACATTCATTCATTCATTCATTCAATAAGTATTTATTATCTATTGAGTGCCTTAGGCTAGAGTTTTCGACAAGAGCTGAAAGTAAGTTTCTGAGCTACAGCGTATATGTGAACACCAGCACATCTTTTTAGTGGCTAAAATCATATTTTTTCTTAAAATATACATGGATCGGGGAGCCACGGTGGCTCTGGCCAGTTGTCCTGCCACTTGGGGAGGAGAGGCTATGCGTTCAAGGCCAACCTGGGCAAAATTAAGAAACTCTCATTCATTAAAAAAAAAAAATAGATAGATAGATAGATAGATAGATAGATAGATAGATAGATCACAATGGAGTACTATTCAGCCATAAAAAAGAATGAAATCCTGTCATTTGTAGCAACATGGATAGAACTGGAGGTTCTTATGTTAAGCGAGATAAGCCAAGCACAGAAAGCAAATATTGCATGTTTTCACTCATATATGGGAATAAAAAAAGTTGATCTCATGGAAGTAGAGTAGAATGACAGTTACCAGAGGCTGGGAAGCAGGGGAATGAAGAGAGGTTGGTTAATGGATACACACATACAGTTGGATAAAAGGAATATGTTTTAGTGTTCAATAGCACAGTAGGATGACTAAAGTTAACAATAATTTATTGTATATTTCAAAAGCACTAAAAGAAAAGCTTTGAAATGTTCCCAACACAAAGAAATGATAAATGTTTGATGTGATGGCTATCCCAAATACTGTGATTTGATCATTATACACTGTATACATGTATAAAAATATTATATGTACCTCATAAATATGTATAATTATGAATAACAAGCAAAGCATCAGTTACTGAAGTTTAGGGCATCCAAGAAGATGCTTTAAGTAAGAATCATCATAATAATCATAATCATTTTAGAAAACAAATATATGACAGCTCTTACCTGGTAGCAGTTTGTTGATGGTTAAGACACCTATAAAGTACCTGTAACTGTTTTGAAGAAAATCAGCTTATAAATATGAGGGGTCTTTAAAAAGTTAACGGAGTGCCGGGCGCGGTGGCTCAAGCCTGTAATCCCAGCACTTTGGGAGGCCGAGGCAGGTGGATCACGAGGTCAAGAGATCGAGACCATCCTGGTCAACATAGTGAAACCCCGTCTCTACTAAAAATGCAAAAAATTAGCTGGGCATGGTGGCGCATGCCTGTAATCCCAGCTACTCAGGAGGTTGAGGCAGGAGAATTGCCTGAACCCAGGAGGCGGAGGTTGCGGTGAGCCGAGATCGTGCCATTGCACTCCAGCCTGGGTAACAGGAGCAAAACTCCGTCTCAAAAAAAAAAAAAAAAAAAAAAAAAAGAGTTAATGGAAAATGAATATTATGAAAAAACTATGCGTGGATTTAAATTTATTTTGCACCAAAATAAATTTGTACTAACCTGTCATAACATGTCTGAACACAATCCAGTTTAAGGCACTAAGGATAAGGTATCAGTTTGAAAAGAGCTACTATCAGAGCAACATGAATTCTGCTAAAACTGAAGCAAGAACAAACATTAAATATATGAAGAAATTAGGGGGAAGAATGGTGACACTTTAATGAAAAGTTTAAAGAGACAGTACCTTAAAGAAATCAGCAGTTTACAAATGGATGTCATTTTAAGAAGAGATGAGATGATTTTGAAGATGAAGCCTACAGTGCCAGACCATCCAAATCAATTTACAAGGAAAAAAATTAATCTTTTTTTTGTGCCCTAATTGAAGAAGACTGATGATTAGCAACAGAAACAATAGCCAACATCATAGACATCTCAACTGATTCAACTTACTGAAATTCGGACAGATAAAGTTTGGCAAACTTTCCACTTGATGGGTGCCAAAACTGTTGCATTCAGATTAGCTACAGACAGGAGCAAAGCTTTCAATAGGAATTTTAAACTAGTGGGATGAAGCATTTCTTTGAAGAATTGTAACAGGAGAAGAAACATGGCTTTACCAACGATACTGAAGACAAAGCACAATCAAAGAAATGGCTACTAAGAGGAGGAAGTGGTCCAATCACAGCAAAAGTGAGTCAAGAGCAGAGGTCATACCAACAGTTTTTTGTGATCCTCAAAGGATTTTGTTTATTGACTTTCTAGAAGTCCAGATACCATATTTATTATAAGAGTGTTTTGAGAAAGGTAGCCAAAGCTTTATTTTTTAAAAATGTCTAGGAAATCTTCACCAGAGAGTCCTTCTCTACCATGACAATGCTCCTGCTCATTCCTCTCATCAAATGAGCAATTTTCCAAGAGCTTTGATGGGAAATTAGGCATCCACCTTACAGTCCTGATTTGGCTCCTTATGACTTACTTTTGTTTTCCAATCTTAAAAAATACTTAAAAGGCACTCATTTCTCTTTGCTTAATAATCTGCAAAAGACTGCAATGACATTGCTAAATTCCCAGGATTCTCACTCAGTTCTTTAGGGATGGACTAAATGGCTTGAACTATCACTTACAAAAGGGCCTGGACCTTAATGGAGCTTATGTTGAGAAATAAAGTGTTTTTTTTTTTTTTTTTTTTTTTTTGACAGGGTCTCATTCTGCCACCCAGGCTGGAGTGCAGTGTTGCAATCACGGTTCACTGCAGCCTCAAACTCCTGGGCTCAAGTGATCTCTTGCCTCAGCTTCCTGAGTAGCTAGGACTACAGGACTGTACTGTCATGCCTGAATAACTTTTTTTTCCTCCTACCTCAGCATCCCAAAGTGCTGGGATTACAGGTGTGAGCCACTGCATCAGGCCAACATATTTTTTTATTTTATCTTTCAATTCAATTTTTCCACAAACTTTCTGAAGTCCCCTTGTATAAAACATCAACTTCATTGTAGTCTAAAGTTTGTCAGAGTACATGTTAGAGCAAATTCCAGAGGGTTTCATACGCACGTCAGTCAAGAATATTTACTGTTACATTAGGTGTGTCCCAGAACAAATAATCTCTGCCTTTAAGAATCTCACACTTTAGTGCCAAAAATAAATTAGAAAATGAACAATTAGGTGCCAGGTGCAGTGGCTCACACCTGTAATGCCAGCACTTTGGGAGGCCGAGGCGAGCAGATCACAAGGTCAGGAGTTCGAGACCAGCCTGGCCACTGTGGTGAAACCTCCGTCTCTCCTAAAAAAAATACAAAAAATTAGCCAGGCATGTGGTGTGTGCCTGTAATCCCAGCTACTCAGGAGCCTGAGGCAAGAGAATTGCTCGAACCCGGGAGGCAGATGTTGCAGTGAGCTCAGATCGTGCCACTGTACTCCAGTCTGGGCGACAGTGCGAGACTCCATCTCAAAACAAAACAACAACAACAACAAAATAAAACAAACAAACAAAAAAGAAAATAAACAATTAGAATACAGTGCGATAAGTGCAATACATCAGGAATTGTGTGGCCGAGTTTACTTCAGTGGGGACAGAACAGAAATACTCTCTGATATTTTGTTAGAGTAAATGATATTGCTGATTAACTCGGTCATGGCTAAACCCACAGGAAACAGATCTGTGCTCCTCTTACCTCTTCTGTTGTTCTTCTTGATACTGTTGCTTTACTTTAGCTTCATTTTCTGTTGCTTCTTTTATCTTTTCCTCTAGCTGCTTCTTCTCTGAAATACAACTGTCTGTGAGACAGACTTTATGAGCATGTTCTAATTTCTGCTGCAGGTCCAAAATCTTGGAAGGAAAAAAGTTTACAAATAGAGCATTAAGAACAGTGTGACTTTTTCCAAATTAGCAGAATACCAAACAAATAGTAAACATAGCAGTGCTAACATATTAATCTGACCTGAAGTAAAGAGAGTAGCTAGATTTAATTTTAAAATAAATTGTTTAATTTTGCAGTATGTAACACATTCATATGGTGTGTATAAAAGAAGCTATAGGCCAGACATGGTGGTTCATGCCTGTAATCGCAGACTGTGGGCAGCTGAGCTGGGTGGATCGCTTGAGCCTCAGGAGTTCGAGATGAGCCTGTGCAACATGGTGAAACCCTATCCCTACAAAAAAATATAAAAATTAGCTGGGCATGGTGGTCAGTGCCTATAGTCGCACTTACTCAGGAATCTGAGGTGAGAGGAATCAACTGAGCCCAGGGAAGCTGAGGCTACAGTTAGCTATGATTGTGCCACTGCACTCCATCCTGGGTGACAGAGTGAGACCCTATCTCAAAAACAAACAAACAAACAAACAAACAAACAAACAAACAAATAGAAGCTATATAGTGAAAAGTCTCCTTCCCATCCCTGTTCTACGTCCTCCAAATTTTCCTCCACCAAACAGATGACTGTGGTTTTTAATTTCTTGTGTACCCTTCCAGAGATTTATTTATACACATATAAACACATATAGTTATCACGCATACACATAAATTTTATACAAATGATGACATACTATACTATATGTAATTAGGCACCTTGTTTTTTTTATAGCAATAAGCATTTGGTCATTTTTCCATATTATATGCACATATTGAGTTGTCTTCTCTTTTATAGTTGCATTCCACTCCACTGTAAGGATATACCATAACTTATTTCACCAGTGCCCTACTGGTGAACATTTAAGCTGATTCCAAACTTTTTCTATTATAAACAATACTATTACAAACAATGTCTGTAGATTAAATTATGAGATTTGAATTTACTAGGGCAAAGGTTATGAGTATTTGTTTGTTGGATAGATAATGCCAAACTGCCTCCACAGGTATTAGATCAATTTATGCTTCCAAAAGCACTGTGTGAGTGCACCTAGTTTCTCCACAGTGTGGCTAGATTCACGAATAACACCACAAAACAAAGCAAAAGTCCCTTATAAAGCAAGCACCTATTAGCATATTGCTTAGCATCAATAATAGGTTCTTTAAGGCTCTGGGAAAACTAAAAATATGACGCATGAATTTGAAAGAGAGACAGATAGTTATATTTCAGAGTTTATATGCTAGATTTAAAGTGTCATTTAAAAACATTTTTTCTTGCCTTTTTCATGTAGTAGCAAAAAACCACCACATTTTTGTTAATTTTCTTTAAATGTGTTTTTAGTTATTTTTATAAACACTTGTGTCACCTTAAATAGTGTCTGGTACATAGTAGGTGCTCAATAAATACTTGTTGAATGAATAAATTTCAGCAGGGTAGCTGTTATCCCTCTAATGTATTCCTGACCCAATAAGGAATCCTTTACAATGGCTTGGCATCACATTTCCCATGAATATTCAGTGAATGCCAGTGGGTGGCACCTGTTTTCTAAGAGAGGGGCTTTCTGCATCCATCCCAAGCCCTTGTGCATAGGTCTCTGCATAGCCTGCACAGCTTGAGAGAGGTGAAGATGCAGAATGATTCAAGGGCAATGGCAGTAGGCAGCCAGCCATCTGAGGCCAGCTCAAGTTCCCTGGCACTGTTCTATTTGGTTCTGTCTAGGGAGACTTCTTACTTAAGGAATGCAGTACTAATTCCACAGACAAAAGCATCACCTCATTGGCTTCTCTGTCAAGGATACATGCCAAACTTTTGAACCTGCCACAAAATTTAAGAAAGGGAACATTTCCAATACTTTTGAAGCCCCTCGGTGACCCTCTTTGATTATCCCTCTTCCCTCCCAACCAGAGAAAACCAATATCCTGCTATGTTAATCACATCCTTGCCTTTTCTTTTTAATAATCTCTCTCTATATAGATATATGAATAGATATATGATAGGTTTTTTGTTTGTTTGTTTTGTTTTTTGAGACAGGGTCTTGCTATATCACCCAGGTGATCACCTGCCTTAGCCTCCAGAATAGCTGGAACTACAGGCACACACTACTATGCCCAGCTAACTTATTTATTTTTGTAGAGTCTCACTATGTTGCTCAGGCTGGTCTTGAACTTTGGGCTCAAGTAATCCTCCCACCTCATCCTCTCAAAGGGCTGGGATCATAGGTATGAACCACCATGCTAATAGTTTTTATTTTGACTTTTTAAAATCTATGGAATCATACTGTATTTTTGGTGACTTAAAAATTTTTATTGTATTGAACTACAATATGTACCTATAGTTCACTCATTTTCATTGTTGCATGCTATTGTTACTGGGGCAGCCCTGATGAAATAACTGAGAAAGTTCTTTTTTTTTTTTTTTACTGTTTTTCTTTAGTCCCTTTATTTAAAGGCATAATTGCTTAAAGAAACTGACAGCCTGAATGGCACCAGAATATATTGACCCCTAATGAGATACAAGAGGAAGATAAGAACTTGCAAATTAGAGCAAACTGAGGACCCCTAGTTGCCTTTAAGTCATTAACATATCATTATAATGCTCAAATTCCCGCCTCTAAAAGAAAATATCCTCCAGTTTGTATACGTGTTGTATGAAGATGTGTGTTTATACATGGAGCCTGTGCATCTGCAGTCCCGCCCTGCACATGCTAACATTCCTCTTCCACCCTGCACCCAGTCCTTAAAAACCCTATGCCTTCTCTTGTTCAGGGAGAAGGAGCCTATCCTCCATTCCTGGCCAGTGAGTAAAACCAGTCTACCTACCTTCTTTTCTTCCTTCCTTCCTTCCTTTTTCTTTCTTTATTTCCTTTTCTTTTCTCCTTCCTTCCTTTCTTCCTTCCCTCCTTCCCTCCCTCCCTCTTTCCTTCCTTCCTTCTTCTTTCTTTCCTTTTCTTTTTCTTTTCTCTCTCCTTCCTTCCTTCCTTCCTTCCTTCCTTCCCTCCCTCCCTCCCTCCCTCCCTTCCAACAGAGTTTTGCACTTATCACCCAGACTGGAGTGCAATAGCACAATCTCAACTCACTACAACCTCTGCCTCCCAGGTTCAGGTGCTTCTCCTGCCACAGCCTCCCAAGTTGTTGGGATTAAAGGTACATACCACCACACCTGGCTAATTTTTGTATTATTTTGCATTATTAGTATTATTTTTATATTATTAGTAAAATGTATAATTTAAACATTTTGTCCAGGCTGGTCTCAAACTCCTGATCTCAGGTGATCCACCTGCCTCGGCCTCCCAAAGTGCTGGGATTACAGGCATGAGCCACCGCACCTGGCTATTCTTTCTCTTTTCTTTTTCCTTCCTTCCTTTGTTCCCTCCCTCCCTCCTCCCCTACCTCCCTTCCTTCCTGCGTGCCTTCCTTGCTGTTTTTTCTCTTTTCTCCTTCCTTCTTTCCTTCCTCCCTCCCTCCCTCCTTTCTCTGTCTCTCTTGCTCTCTCTCTCTCTCTCTCTCTTTTTTTTTTTAATAAGTTAATTCTAGGGAAATGGCTGCTACATAGACAGAGCAGGGCTACCCCACCTGCAGAGTAGCCTGAATGCCCTTTCTTTGCCAATGATAAAAAGTGAGGGAAAGAACTCAGCTTACCAGTAATGCTACTGTATAAATATACAATTTATTTTTTTGATCTTGTGTCAGGGACATTTGGGTTGTTTCTAGTTTTCTGCTATTCAGAACAATGATACTATGAACATGACTGTATTCCTGTCTT
Source organism: Saimiri boliviensis (assembly GCF_048565385.1). Taxonomy (NCBI): domain Eukaryota; kingdom Metazoa; phylum Chordata; class Mammalia; order Primates; family Cebidae; genus Saimiri; species Saimiri boliviensis. Next base: position 41,331,832 of record NC_133459.1, on the reverse strand, counting down.
CTGATACATACATGCAGTGTAAGAGTTTTTCTTATGCCTAGAAGTGTTAAGATGTATGACCCATACATCTTTAAAACATTTATACTAATTATCTCTTCCAAGTGAAGTCAATATATATGAGGTCTTCTTGCACCAAATCCTCACCAATAGTATTGCTGAAGTTTTAAAATCTTGCCCATCTTTACCAATCTTACCAATTGTTTTTTAATGGAATAATAACATCCATATGGTAAAGTAACATCCATATATACATATGGTAAATAACATACATATCTTAAGTGTACTCAATGAAATTTGACTTGTATAACTGCTTCCCAGAGCAAGATACAGAATACTTGCAGCACCACAGAGGGTTCCCTCGTGCCCCCTTCAGTCAATACCTGTCACAAGAATAACCACTATCTTATCTCCACAGCTTAGTTTTATCTATTCTTGAACTTTATATACATGGAATCATATAGTATGAACTCTTTTGTTGTGGTTTCTTTAACTTAACATTAGATTTTTTAGTTTAATTCAGATTGCTGTCATCTATTTTTTGATGTTTGCTTCATATTGTATGGTCTGATGAAATTATTTTTTAATCCAATTTAACTCTCAAACTTGCACATCAAAACGTACAACTGTTACATACTACTGCCATCTAGTGTTGGGCAATCTAAAATGAAGGGGCAATATTTCAAAATGGTTCATTTCACAACACAAATCCCCCTACAAAATTATAAAATATGTTTGATGTGATAAATATAATTATCCTGGTCTGATCACTGTACATTATATGTATTGAAATATCACTATGCACCCATTAAACATGTACAACTGTTGATGAAAAAAACAAAATTAAAACAAAATTTACATTAACAGCCAATCCAAATGAGAGAATAATAAGTCTTCTCAAATGCCAGAGTATAAAACAAAAGTCATATGGGCTCAGTCAGTTCTTCAAGCTCATGTTATAGCTTTAATAAAGCTTACCTTTTTAAGTCCATGAAGTTTTTACAAATACACAAAAATTACTGAAATTGTAGGAACAGGTGAAACCAAAGCAGAAGAAAACATGGGAGAGTTAAAAAAAAATTAAAATTCTATCAAGTCTGCATCATATTTATTTCTTAAAATCCTCAGGGAAATAAGATTTCAGTAGTGGCATTCAGTGTATGCTATTTATTAAGCATGAGGATAATTACCTTTTCCTCTGCATCAGCAACTTTAGATTTCTCCTGAGCCAGCTTTTCCTGTAGGTTGTTCTGTGATTTAATGCTCTGAGTCTGTTTAAGTACTTCCAACTCCAGTTCCTTGATTTTCTGCTGACAATGCTTGCACTCTGCTGTGAGTGAAGAGCACATCTTTGTACTGTCTAATAACTTCTGTTGGGCATGCTTTAGTTCAATCTTTATCTAGAGGTAGAGGATAAATAAGAATAATACAAATAAGTGTGGAACGAATGTGAACGACAATAAGCAGCTTTCACAGGAGTATAGTCCCCTAAAAGCCAACACACACCAACATCATATGGTTGAGTACCTCTCTGGAGGTGCCGTATGTTAGTAAGAGTTTCCAAAGTTTAGTCAGAGGGCAGCCAGACAAAGGAATTTTCCTGATTTCTATATATGCACGGTCTAAAAATTTTCCATCCTTTCTTCAATCTACTCCAAACTGGCTTTCATCCCCACTACTCCAGTGAAACTTTCCACCAAGGATACTAACTGACCTCTTCATGGCCAAATAAATCCAAATGGACAAGTTACCTCTCAGTAGCATTCTGTGATACCAAACTTTGCTGGTTTTCACTTACTTCTCTGCTGCTCTTTCTTGGTCTCCTTTGTAGACTCTTCCAGTGCCAGCTAACATGTAAGTATTATTGAACTCCTCTAGGCCTAGAAAGCGGATGATTTGCTATCCATTTCTATAATATGAAATGCCATTTTATGCCAATAATTACCAAAATGAAACTCCTTGATTCTGCCCATGTCTCCAAAGTCTTTTTTTCCCTGTCTTCCCAATTTCACTAAATAATGCCACCATCCAAACTTCTGTACAGGTCAGTAATCGCTGAGTCTTCCTTTTCCACCGTGAACCAATGCCAACCATGTAGCACATGCTGTCAGTCTATTCCCAAATATACCCTACACTGATCCATTTGGGTGCTCTTTGCCACCACCTTAGTCTAGAGCATCATCTCCAACCTGGGCTATAGCAATTGCCTCTGCACTTGTCCTACCACTTCCATTGTTACTTCCTTCTAATCTATCTTTTAATGCTATGGCCAAATTTTCTTTTAAAAACATAAATTGGACTACTTGACACCCCTGCTTAGAATGTTTCAGTGGTCCCTTACTCCGAATCCCGCCAGCTCACCTGGCTTTGTAAGCTCTTGCCCTTGTCTATCTCTTTAAAACCATCTTATTTCTCCTTCTCCCACTGAACTCCTGTCACACTGGTTTGTATTTAGAGTTTCCGACACACCAAACTTTTTCCACACTTCCCTCTGCCAGAAATGCTTTCCCTTTTCCCTTCTCATTGCATGGTTGCCTGCCTAGTCTTCAGGTCTTAGCTTAAATGTCACTTTGCGGGGGACGATTTTCAGAATCATTTAATCTGAAATGTCCTTACTCATGATATCACTGTACCACATTTACTGCCTTCATCAAACATACCATGATTTATAATTTACCTGTTTATATCCCCTTTTCCCACTTTAAATTCAAAGAAAGCAGAGACTAGGTTTTTAATTCATTTCTTAATACCAATGCCTATCGAAGCACCTACTCACCTACCAGAGAGTAGGTGATTAATCAATTATTTACTGAGCAAGTAAATGAATGATATTCTAAGAAATATCAAAACATGGTGAATGTATATACTGGGCAGGGAAGGCTTATAGACAAAAGTGGTGAGAGAGAATTTACTTTGTTTTATTGGTAAATAGAATTCCCTGTTCTCAAAGCTTTTCAACTGAATTAATAGGGATGATAACTATAATGTCCTTCATCTGTGCTTTCTCTATTTTAACCAGTCAGATTATATAAAGTGAATCTAAAAGTTAATTGTGTTCAACCTCTTTGAGTATCAGTTTCTTCATCTGTAATATAGGGATAATAACTGCTTACCTCAAAAGATAGTAGTGAGGCTGCATTAAATGAGACAAAGCAATTAAAGCATCAAGAATAGAGCCAGACACATAGGAAACACCTAACAAAAGTTAAATGTGGCTATTCAAGAATCGCTTTCAGAATATCTACCGCATTTGAAATACAGAGCTGAGTCATATACTAATATTACTATATTACATTTATTAGACTTTCACATCTATAAAGTGGCTGGGACTGGTATTTTAGCCCATTTTAGAGGTAAAAAACTGAATCTCGAATAGTTGCCAGATGATAGAACCAAGGTCTGAATATAGTTTTCTGATTCTAAGCCAGTACTCTATATTTACTCTAAACTGTGAAATATGTATATTTATTATTTCTCTAAAAAGAATACAATAGAGGCTGGGCACGGTGGCTCAAGCCTGTAATCCCAGCACTTTGGGAGGCCGAGGCGGGTGGATCATGAGGTCAAGAGATTGAGACCATCCTGGTCAACATGGTGAAACCCCGTCTCTACTAGAAATACAAAAAATTAGCTGGGCATGGTGGTGTGTGCCTGTAATCTCAGCTACTCAGGAGGCTGAGGCAGGAGAATTGCCTGAACCCAGGAGGCGGAGGTTACGGTGAGCCGAGATTGCGCCATTGCATTCCAGCCTGGGTAACAGGAGCGAAACTCTGTCTCAAAAAAAAAAAAGAATACAATAGAGTAGATCAATACAACCTTTTGAGAATTCAATATAATTCCAATTGAATTCTCAAAAGGTTGTATGTGAATACATGTGTGTTCTATGTGAGTTCATGCGAGTATGTGTTGTGGCTTAACAAACTGATTATAAAACTTATACAGGAACCCCAAAGGCCTGGATAGCCCAGATATGCCAGAACAACGTAAAAAGATTTGATCTATCAAATGTCAATATTTATGTAAAGCTAAAATTATCTTGACAGCATGGTAGTGGCACAAGGGCAGATGGATAGAACAATGGAGCAGAATAGGGAGCTCAAAAATATACCATAATAGGCTAGGCATGGTGGCTCACACCTGTAATCCCACACTTTGGGAAGCTGAGGCAGGGGGGTGGATCACCTGAGGTCAGGAGTTCCAGACTAGCCTGGCCAACATGGAAAAAACCTGTCTCTACTAAAAGTATTAAAAAATTAGCCGAGTATGTTGGTATGTGCCTGTAATCTCAGCTACTCGGGAGGCTGAGGCAGGAGTATTGCTTGAACCCGAGAGCCAGAGGTTGCAGTGGGCTGAGATCATGCCACTGCACTCCAGCCTGGGTGACAGAGCGAGATCCCATCTCAAAAAAAAAGTAAATAAATAAAAAATACATACATACATACATAGAGGATAATGTAGAATAGCTTTATGACTTTGAAGTAGTAAAAAATTTATTAAATCAGACCCCCAAATCACTAGTTATAATGAAAAATAATGATTATTAAAATTCAGGCTGGGCACGGTGGCTCATGCCTGTAATCCCAGTACTTTGGGAGGCCAAGGCAGGCAGATCATGAGGTCAAGAGTTTGAGACCAGCCTGGCCAACATAGTGAAACGCCATCTCTACTAAAAATACAAAAAAATTTAGCTGGGCTTGGTGGCGGGTGCCAGCTATCCCAGCTACTTGGGAGACTGAAGCAAGGAGAATTGATTCATCAAAAGAAATTTATGGAGAATGAAAATGCAAGCCACAGAATCAATGTCTGTAATACATACCTGATAAAGGATTCATGTATTTTTAAAAACTCTATAAATTAATGAAAAATTAAAATCACAGAAACTCAAATTAAATATGAACAAAATCTTAACAAGTACTTCACAAAATAGAAACTCAAATGCCAAATAAATGTATAAAAAGCTGCTCAACCTTGTTTACAAACAGGCAAATGCACACTAAAACCACAAGGAACTACCGCTGTGTATGTATACTAGGCTTGCAAACATTTTAAGTCTGACAGTTCCTCGAGTTGGTGAGGATGTAGAGCAATGGGAACCTTCAGACACTGCTGGTGGAAGACTTTAGAAAGAGCTGAAATAATACATATGCTATGATAAAATAATTCCACTCCCAATTTCTTCCTAGAGGAATGTGTACTTATGGACATCAGGATACACATGCATGAATGTTCTTTGCAGCAGTCTTTAAAAAGTAGAAACATTGCTCAATTCTATTCCTCTATCTTGTGACACAGGAAAGAATCTGATATTCATTAACTGAATATATCTGAAATAATGTGCTGTTATACCCTCTGTTCAAAGGCAAAACTCCTTCAGTAAAAGCTGCTTGACTGTGTAGAGTGCTTAGCTTATGGAACTTCCTTTCCTCATTTTGCATTAATTTTTGAAGACCAGAAATGCCATTTCCGAAAATGTTAGTGGACACATAAAAATGGTCATATGCTTTGTTAAACAGAATGAAATGAACGTATGTAGAAGTAAAGAATGTATGTAGAAGTAAAGAAATTAAACCTTTGGCAAAATGCCTTAATATCATTGGTGGATCAATGTAGTTCAACAGGAAAAAAACATAATAAGCTTATCTCATTGATATTACCAAAAAGAAATTCTCAATCAAGTTTTAATACATTTCCTATTTTTCCAGTGAAAACCCCTTTCCTACCTTGCCATTCTAAACCAGTTCACCTTCTCTCTCTCTCTCTTTTTTTTTTTTCATTTTATTTTGGAGGGTTGGTATAGCTTTTGAAACTTTAATGATAAGAACAAATCTATTAGCTGTTGATTTCTTCTCAAAAGGCACTCTAACCTTTTAGAAAGCCTAGAAGTTTCATTTTTCAAGAACAATCTTACCATAAAAAACTCAGTAAGACACAGGCAATGAATAGATAAGAAACAAACCAAAGAACAAGAAGAAACCAAGTGTTTTGGAATATTTGGTGCACTGAATTTGTTTAAGATTAAGAAGCCTAAAGTTCTCATTGTAAATAGAAAGGGTACAAGTCTTTTCACAATATGCTGCCTATTTACTCCACAGGCCAAGAAAGGTAAAGGCTTTGGGGCCTATGATCAAAGAGTCAACACTTAGGGTTTTGGTGATACTGGTAACGATTAAATAAGACAACGCTGGGGCAAACACTGTTAAAGCCAATGACCTGTGCATCCCAGGCAGTTTCTTCAGTTTCAAGTTGGGTCAGTGGAGCACCAAGCAGAGGATCTAGAACAGCATCCTGGTACCGGTGGTGGCAGAGCAGCAACCTGCCTGAAGCTCTGCAAGCCTACAACATTCTTTTTAACATCCTCAAGCTGGAAACATGTAAAATGTCCACAAGCCATATAAAAAATAAAGTATGGTATTTTCTTATGGTAGAATACTACACTGCAAAGAAAATGAATGAGCAATGGCTATACACTACAACATGGATGAATCTTGCAGACAGAGTTATCATAAGGCAGACACAAGGTATATATACTGATTATTTTTTTAAAATAGGGAAGACAACTATATTGTATAGGATTCATAAATAGTTGATAAAACCATAAAGTTAAGCAAGAAAATTATTACCGAAATTAGTGGTTACTACTGGGGTAGAAGGTGATGGGATTATGATGGGAACAAGGTATGCAGGAGACACTAGTGTGCTGGCATTGTTCTATTTCTTGTCCTGAGTAGTGTTTAGATGTCTATTTACTTTATGATGACTAGGTAAACTGTATGTTTTATGTACTTTCTAAGTGTTATATTTCACAATGAAATGGTTTAAAAGCAATAAATTAGCATTTTAATTTCTTTTTTAAAAAGAAAAAGTAAGTTGGGCACGGTGGCTCATGCCTGTAATCCCAGCGCTTCAGGAGGCCGACGCGGGCAGATCACGAGGTCGGGAGATCGAGACCATCCTGGCCAACAAGGTGAAACCCTGTCTGTACTAAAATATAAAAAACTAGCTGGGCATCGTGGCACGTGCCTGTAGTCCCAGTTACTTGACCCAGTTACTTGGGAGGCTGAGGCAGGGAATCGCTTGAACCTGGGAGGCAGAGGTTGCAGTGAGCCAAGATCGTGCAACTGCACTCCAGCCTGGAGTTTTTTTTGAGACTGGGTTTCACTCTGTTACCCAGGCTGGAGTGCAGTGGTGTGATCATAGCTCACTGCAGCTTCAAACCCCTGGGCTCAAGCAATCCTCCTGCCTTGGCCTCCCAAAGCACTACAATTGTAGGCTTGAACCACTGCACCCAGCCAATATTTTTATTTGTTTTTCTTATTTTTAAATTATACTTTAAGTTCTGGGATAAATGTGCAGAACATGCAGGTTTGTTATATAGGAATACATGTGCCACGTTGGTTTGCTGCACCCATCAACCCTTTATCTACATTAGGTATTTCTCCCTTTGTCCCCCACCCCCCAACAGGCCCCAGTGTGTGATGTTCCCCTCCTTGTATCCATGTGTTTAACTTCCACTTACAAGTGAGAACACACAGTGTTTGGTTTTCTGTTCCTGTATTAGTTTGCTGAGAATAATGGTTTCCAGCTTCATCCATGTCCCTGCAAAATACATGAACCCATCCTTTTTATGTCTGTATAGTATTCCATGGTATATATGTGCCATATTTTCTTTATCCAGTCTATCATTGATGAGCATTTGAGTTGGTTCTAAGTCTTTGCTATTGTGAATAGCTCTGCAATAAACATACATGCACACATGTCTTTATAGTAGAATGATTTATAATCCTTTGGGTATATACCCAGTAATGGGATTGCTGGGTCAAATGGTGTTTCTGGTTCTGGATCCTTGAGGAATTGCCACACTGTCTTGCACAATGGTTGAACTAATTTACACTCCCAACAACAGTGTAAAAACGTTCCTATTTCTCTACATCCTTGCCAGCATCTGTTGTTTCCTGGCTTTTTTTTTTTTTTTTTTTTTTTTTTTTTTTTTTTGAGACAGAGTTTCATTCTTGTTGCCCAGGCTGGAGTGCAATGGTGTAATCTCGGCTCACCGCAACCTCTGCCTCCCAGGTTCAAGCGATTCTCCTGCCTCAGCCTCCCGAGTAGCTGGGATTACAAGCATGCACCACCACACTCAGCTAATTTTTTGTATTTTTAGTAGAGACAGCATTTCTCCATATTGGTCAGGCTGGTCTCGAACTCCCAACCTCAGGTGATCTGCCCACCTCAGCCTCCCAAAGGGCTGGGATTTTAGGTGTGAGCCACTGTGCCCAGCCATATCCTGATTTTTTAATGATCATCGTCCTAACTGGTGTGAGATGGGATCTCATTGTGGTTTTGATTTGCATTACTCTAATGACCAGTGATGATGAGCTTTTTTTCATGTGTTTGCAGACTGCATAAACGTCTTCTTTTGAAAAGTGTCTGTTCATATCCTTTGCCCACTTTTTGATGGGGATGTTTTTTTCTTGTAAATTAGTTTAAGTTCTTGTAGATTCTGGATATTAGCCCTTTGTCAGATAGATAGATTATAAAAATTATCTGCCATTCTGTAGGTTGCCTGTTCACTCTGATGATAGTTTCTTCTGCTGTGCAGAAGCTCTTTCGTTTAAAAAATATGGAATGCTTCATGACTTTGTGTGTCATTCTTGGGCAGGGGCCGTGCCAATCTTCTATGTATTGTTCCAGTTTTAGTATATGTGCCGCTGAAGCGAGCATGTATTTTGGTTTCTTAATCAGTCTCCTAACCATGTCTAACATTAGAGACTCAAGTTTGATAATTTGAATGGATTTATTTATTTTTTTTTTTTGAGACAGAGTCTCACTCTGTCACCCCAGCTATATTGCAATGGCCTGATCACAGCTCACTGCAACCTCTGCCTCCCGGGTTCAAGCGATTCTCGTGCTTCAGCCTCCCGAGTAGCTGGGACTATAGGTGTGTGCCACCACATCCAGATAAGTTTTTGTTTTGTATTTTTAGTAGAAATGGGGTTTCACCATGTTGGCCAGGCTGGTCTTGAACTCCTGAGCTCAAGTGATCTGCTCACCTTGGGCCCCCAAAGTGCTAGGATTACAGGTGTCAGCCACTGTGCCCAGCTTCGAGTGGATTTTTAAAAGTGATTTTTAAAACTTTACACTAAGTTTGTAAAGCTGAGGTTCCAAAATGACCCAAATTCAGGAGAGGTATAATATGGAAAGATGTCTACACAGGAAAGAGAGAAAAAGACTTATGTTTAAATTCTGACTCTACAATTTGCTAGCTTTGCAATCTTGAACAGTTTCCTCATCCAAAAAGTGCTGATCTATAGGGTTGTGAGGATGTTCATAAGAGATAAAGTGGACAGGCTGGGCCTGGTGGCTTACACCTGTAATCCCAGCATTTTGGGAGACTAACCCAGGAGGATCACCTGAGGTCAGGAGCTCAAGACCAGCCTGGCCAACATGGTGAAACTCTGCCTCTACTAAAAATATAAAAATACAAAAATTAGCTGGCTGTGGTGGTGTGCACCTGTAATCCCAGCGACTCAGGAGGCTGAGTCAGGAGAATCTCTTGAACCTGGGAGGCGGAGGTTGTAGTGAGCAGAGATCAGACCACTGCACTCCAGCTTGGGCATCATAGTGAGACTCTGTCTCAGAAACAAACAAACAAAAAGAGATAAAGTGGACAAACTCTCAGTAAAGGATACTTATTGTATATAACTTTCTTAGGTGCCTGGCCTAAGGAGCTAACCAAGAGGCTGATGTCTCATTCCTAAATGGCCAATAAGTTATCTCACCATGGAGATTTAAAATAGACAAAAAAAACTTCTCTTTTTTTAAAAAAAATTTATTGTATGCTCTTTACAAACTGTGAAAAATAAAAATCTTCTCTTGTTACTAAGCTATCATTTATCCATCCCTGAAAGACTGTTCATTAATCCAATAAATATTTATAGGGTACCAATCATATGTAAGGCATTATAACCTGTATAGTTCTGGCCATTGTTCCTTAAGAAATATGTAGTATTGTTAGAATATGTTCAGAGTTAGAAAGTTAAAGTGATCTAAGAAACGTCCTTGAAGGGAAAGTGAAAGGCTGTCTTATGAGAACATGTGATAAAGATTTAGAATTTAATTTAAAACTACAAAGACTTGAAGGAATATGATCAGTCTTCAAAAACTCATGAAGGGTGAGGATAGGGAAGAGTTTTATTCAAATAATCCTGAAATACTAGAACTCCCTAGAAGGTCTTCCTTGAAGTTTGGGATAAACAAATATTTGTTTTCCTCTATATCTCTCCTGCTGGACTGTGGGCTCTTGAAAAGCAGGGACTTTCCTTATCCATGTTTATGTCATTTTTCAAATAAGATCATTTTAACCCGCTAGGCCAGGAGTGGGCAAACTTTTCTCATAAAGGGCCAGGTAATAAATATTTTAGACTTTGTGGGTCATATGGTTTAATCACAACAATCAAATCTCTTACTGTAGCACAAAAGCAGCCATAATATGTAAACAGACAGATCTGGCTGCCAATAAAATTTTATTTATAAAACAGAAGGCAGACAGAATTTGACCTACAGGCCAAAGTTTGCTGACATGGGGATAAGGATTATGTCTATTGTGCCTATATTAAACTCTTAGTGTCTACAAAATTGCACATGAATATTTATTGATTATTGAATTTCAGAACCTTCAATAGAGGCTTACAGAAACTAAGACCTTAAGACCTTAATATATATTTACAGAACTAAGCCATAATTAAAAGTACTATTTAGGGCTGGGCGCGGTGGCTCAAGCCTGTAATCCCAGCACTTTGGGAGGCTCAGGCGGGTGGATCACGAGGTCAAGAGATCGAGACCATCCTGGTCAACATGGTGAAACCCTGTCTCTACTAAAAATGCAAAAAATTAGCAGGGCATGGTGGCGCATGCCTGTAATCCCAGCTACTCAGGAGGCTGAGGTGGGAGAATTGCCTGAACCCAGGAGGCGGAGGTTGTGGTGAGCCGAAATGGCGCCATTGCACTCCAGCCTGGATAACAAGAGCGAAACTCCGTCTCAAAAAAAAAGTACTATTTAATATGGAGGTTAATTTTAAACATTTATGTGGTTCATAAACTTTAGATGAATCCGTGTGTGGCAGTTCTACACATATTATTTTAAAACAAACATTTGGGAGATGTTGCCTTAACTATTTCATGCTGTCGTATTAGGAAGAACAACTTTGCTCTTCCACGAATTGTACCTTGATGCAGTTGAGATTTGCCTGAACCAATAATAATAGATACATCTAATAGGGATAAATAAGTCTAATGATACACAGGGCAGGACAGCTGAGGTTTAGGCTCAGGTCACTAAAGCTTAGTAAGTACTAAAGATTTTAGATGATATTGTCAGAAGATTATGTAATTTAATGCCTTTTTCTATTTACAGGTTGATAACATACACATCCTTACTTAGCAGGGACAAGTTAAAGGAGAAAGTTATCAGACGGTTCACATTGTCCACACATTTATAGATCCTATCATGAATTATCAAGTAGAGAAATTTAGATTCGTTTCTTCCCAGGGCCAAGTGAAACCCTTCCATACAGGATGTGCCCACAAGAGTTACCTTGATGTTTTCTTCCTGAAGTAAGCTATTATGTTGCTTCAAGTCCACGTTCTTCCCTCGTTCATATCGAAGCTCATTTTCAGCTGAGTTGCATAGAACCTGGAGCCGGTGCAAATTCTGGCGAAGTTGCTGTACTTCCTCTTGCTGGTTGTATTTTAGTTTTTCTCCAGATGATGGATGCTAAAGCAAACATTTTAAAAGAGAAACATGGACAATTAGAGGGAATACTGGTAAAACATGGGTTCAAGCTGTCAAAACCAAAATTGTAGAATGTGATTATTCACATGTAAATGTTTTTGGAGTTGGCTTATCTACAACAAACTACTATTTTATATTTATGGATAGTTGGTACATGTTCATATAATACCTGTCATATTAGAGTGAAAATAACAAGAAAATTATGTTAACGAAAGCAGTTAGGCACAGAAAACTAACCTTATTTTTTATATCAATGATAGAAGCACAGACAATTTTAGAGTAAAACACATTTAAAATGGGAAGTTCAAAGACTCTATATGGTAAGAAGTAGGATGAGAGAGTGTGTGCTTGTGTGTAGTGTCTGTTGGAAAAAAAAAAGAAAGAGGAAACTTAGTAAGATACCTAAGTTTCTAGCCTTCCTCATCAGTTTCCTTTTATTATCCTATGATTCTTCTCCCATAAACACACTCCCATAAAACACACCCTTTTAAGGCTGAATAGTATTGCATTTTGTACACACATAGACACACACACACACAAACACACACACACACACACACACACACACACACAACTTCTGCAGATATCTCTTTGACATATTGGTTTCAAATCCCTTGGATATATACCTGGAAGTGGAATTACTGGATCATATGAGTAGCTCTACTTTTAATTTTTTGAGGAACCTCCATACTGTTTTCCATACTGGCTGTACTAATTTACATTCAGACCCACAGTTGTGAAGTGTTCTGTTTTCTCCACATCCTTGCCAATACTTACCTTTTGTCTTTTTGATAAAAGCCATTCTAATAGGTGTGAAGTGATATCTCCCTGTGGTTTTAGTTTGCGTTTCCCTAATAATTCACGACGTTGAACATTTTTTCACATACCTGTTGGCCTTTTGTATGACTTCTTTTGAGAAATGTCTATTTGCATCCTTTGCCTATTTTTTGACTGGATTATTTGTTTTCTTACTATTGAGTTGTTTGAGTTCCTTATATATTTTGGATATTACTCCCTTATCAGATGTATGATCTACAAATATTTTCACCCATTCTGTAGGTTGTCTCTTTACTCTATTGACTGTTTCCTTTGCTGTACAGATGCTTTTTAACTTGACACAACCCCATTTGTCTATTTTGCTTTTAGAGTCACATTCAAAAAATCTTTGTCAAGAAAAACGTGAAATATTTTCCAAAAGTGTCAATCAATGGATGAATGGAAAAGAAAATATGGTATAGACACACACACACACACACACACATGCACACAATGCAATACTGTTCAGCCTTTAAAAAGACAGAAATTCTCTTGGCCCCTAATCTCTTCTGGCTTATAGAGAGTTTCTGCTGAGAGGTCCACTCTTAGACTGATAGGCTGCCCTTTGTAGGTGACCTGGCCATTCTCTATGGCTGACCTTAACAGTTTTTCCTTCGTTTTGACCTTGGAGAATCTGATGATTATGTGTCTTGGGGTAGATCTTCTCATGGAGTATCTTAATGGTAGAAGAGCCCTCACTTTGGAATTAGATACACCTGTGTTTCAATCCTGACTCTACTACTTATTAATGGGTGATCCTGGAAAGATTACTTCATCTTTCTATACTTCAATTTCCTTATCTTAAGATGTGGATAATAATGATTACTGCTGGATGGGGTGAAGAGTTAGTAAGATAACACATGCAAGCACTTAGCACAATTTCTGGCACTTAATAAGCACTCAATAATGTTACGCATTACTGTTTATGCTTCCTAAATTTACTTTAACTGTCTTCATTTTCCATCTACAAACAACCTGGAATGCCTTGATCACCATTCTACCTTCTTGTTTAACCATTATATAACAGCTTTTAACAATTAATTCATAATCAATAGCCTATAGGACCATTTAACATACCAAAGCAGAGATACTATATACAAGAGATGCACCCCATTTTTACCAAGGGAACAAAGGCCCAAAAGTTTTAGCTTCTTTGGAAGGCTGGAAAAACCAGAACAGCAGTTCTTCCCATCTATATTTTCCAGGTCAGCTACTCTGCCAGAGTAGAAATGCAAATTAGTTTTCGACACAGTCAGCTGTTGAAGCAGCTAGACAAGCAGCCAACAAGAGTCTCTATTTTTTTTTCCCACCATATAATCCTGGTAGAAAGTTACTTCAGAGCATATGTGCTCAATCAGGTTACCAGAAACCACATAAAAGAGAAAGGTAAGTACACAGGGGTCTTTTTTTTTTCTCAATCAACAGATCTATTATGCCAATTAATTCATAATCAACAGCCTATAGGACCATTTAACATATCAAACTTCATTTATTCATCTGTAAATTAAAGACTTAAGACCAGATGATGCCTAACATCTTTTCCAGCTTCCTTAAGAATTAAAATAAAACAAGTTGGAACTAGCCTTAACTATCCTGATTTTATCAGCTTTTAATATTTTAAAATAATAAATATTAAATACAAATGAACTTCATAGACTGGTGTAGGGATCCATGAGCCCCACACGTTGGGCGCCAGAATGAAGGGAACCAGCCCTACATCACCCATGGGTACCCTGAGTTCAGTGGGACAAAGGAATGAGAAAAAAATAGATTAAGAGAGAAAGTGGGACCAGGGGGCTCTCAATTTTTTACTTTGGAAGAGACAGTAAAGGCCCCTAACTCTGATCATCCACACTATTTATTGGTTATAATCACTTTGATCTACAGGGTAGGGGTGGATGATGGTGGAGTGAATTAGTGAGCCAGAAGTGAACCAGTGAGACAGAATTAGTATGTCATCCTAAGGATTGATAACAGTGGCAATTTGGGAGTTTCACAAAACAAGAACATGTGGTTATCTTTAGCCTATTATCTATGTGCAGCTGATGGAATGCAGGCCTTACCTGGAGCCTACAAGTCTGGCTACACTATAGTGCTACGAAGGGGTTTTACATCCTTGAGCACAATGTTTATGGTAACAAAGCCTAGGTCACCCTGCACTGGAACATGAGGCATGGAGAGGCCTTCCTCCTTAGAGGAATTGGTTATGTTACTCATACCCAATTTATGTAGGCACTCTATAAGTCCTTTCTCCTTTGCTTCTTTTTCCAACACACTGGTCCCAATGGCAAGTTCAGTCCTACAGTGACAATAGATAGGGTGAAGACCACTGGCTAAGAAAATATTTGATCATCTTTGTGACCACAGTGTTCAGCTTCTGCTCAAGCTTCCCACACTGACCAGTGTCCACTGAGCAATGTCTATCTAGAGCTGGAAAAGTAATCTCTTCTTAAATATTTGATGTCATGCTCCCCTTTGGTCTTCTGAACAAACTGAGTGACTCCTTTTCCTTTCACAGGTGTATCTAAATCTCCTTACAGGTATATATTTTCCTCTTTTACAGTGACTTGTCTAGTTTTGAAACTCTGTACCTGAATTCTTTCAAATATATTTTTGACTTCCTTTATTGTTACACTTTCTTTTTCTAAATGTATACTTGAATCACATTTCAAATGTGTATTATCAGCCTTCTGCAGTAGGTTTACTTATGATTACAAAGGCTTCCTTCTGTGGACCTTAAAATAATTTCTGGAAAGGTATATGTAGAGAAACCTTAATTGTATAAGAGAGAACCTGCAAAATTCAGGTATAAGAACTGAAGTGGCTGTAGTCACTCCCTTTATTTCTCCTACAGACAGATCCCTAGTAAAATAGCAAAAGCCATAATTAAAATAATAAAATGTCTGTCATCTTTTCCCCACTAAAACAAAGTACTTTGTCTACTAAGCTACATACTAGAAATGGAAAATGTGGCACATCCTACCATCCCCAATCCTACCTGGCTAGGGCAGACATCAACAGTCAATCAGCAATTTTTCTGCTAAGCTTAGATGGCATTTAAGAACATTTTATAACAAACGACATCAACTGACAGACTTAGTTCAGATTTTATTTGCTATTTTCCTGCTCACAAATATATATATAACTCAAAGAGTGAAACTGGATTGTTTGTAATACAAAGGATAAATACTTAAGGGGATGGATGCCCCATCCTCCATGATGTGGTTTTTATGCATTGCATACTTGTATCAAAACAAATATATATACCTACTGTGTACCCATAAAAATTTAACAATTTAAAAAAATACACATATAAGAATGATGGTATTTAAAATGATGCTTATATCCACAGCCAATCAGAGGAAATGAACCCAGTCAGTGCCTGTGTTTATATTACCTACCTGGGCACCACTGTCATCTGAACTATCCCCAGAGCTCTGAGACTGAAGGAGGCTCTGATTTATATGGCTCAGCTCTTCTCTATGCCTCACAACCTCCTCAGTCTTAATGGTCAACTGCTGTTCTTTTTCTTCATCTTTCATATCTCCATTCTGTTGTGAGCCCTCCTCCTTCTGCCCCTCTTTTGGGAAAGTGCCCTCCTTTACTGACTCCTCTGGAATTTCCTTCTGCTTTCTTTCTCCTAATTTGAGACTTGGTGCAAATATAAAAAAAAAAATCTATCAAAATGCTTATTATAGTAGTAGAATCTATAGTAGTAGGAAAAAAGCTACAAGTCAAGACAGTATTGCAAACAAGATTTTCAACCTAAATTCTATGGCGCAGCAGTCATTTTATTCTTAAAAATAAACTTTAAAAACAGATAAGTAGGCCAGGTGTGGTGGTTCACACCTGTAATCCCAGCACTTTGGGAGGCCGAGCCATATAGAGAAAACACAAAGAATTGTATCAACTGGGCACAGTGGCTTATGCCTGTAATCTCAGCACTTTGAGAGGGTGAGGTGGACGGATCACCTGAGGTCACGAGCTGGACACCAGCCTGGCCAACATGGTGAAACCCCATCTCTACCAAAAATAAAAAAAATAGCCAGGCATGGCGGTGCATGCCTATAGTCCCAGCTACTCAGGAGGCAGAAACACAAGAATCACTTGAGCCTGGGAGGCGGAGGTTGTAGTGAGCCAAGATTGTGCCACTGAATTCCAGCCTGGGTGACAGAGCGAGACTCCATCTCAAAACAAAAATAAAAACAGAAACCGATAAATGAGTCATATTTTTAACTTACATTCAGGGAGATGATCCATAATAGGTTTTCATTTATAGCCAAACCACCACTTTAAATGAAATTTATACTTTTTCAACTTAGTATGGCATTGAGCAGACACAGGTTATAAAGATTTTAATAAGCACTAGCCACTTTGGTAGGCACTAGGGCTTCAACAGGACATGATTCCTGCCCCAAGGAACTTACAATTTAGTGATGAATGAGGATAAGAAAGGAGCTTACAATTAAGTGAGGAATGAGTAGTAAGTAATACAAGGCCTGATGGATGAGTAGACGCAAGCTAGACAAATGTAAAAGGAGGAAGGAGTGTGTATGTACTTGCATGTGTGTATGGATTTTGGGGAGGGTGGGTGTTGGTAGAGAAGAGAACATGAACATACAAAGATGTTTCAAAATGCTTTAATAAATAAGATGTATAAAACCCCAGCAGCAAAAGAGAGAATGTGCTTTAGAAAGATTATCTGGATGCCATGTGGCAGGGAAACCATTTGAGAGACTGTTGTAATAATCCATATAATAAATAACAGTGAATAGAACTGTGATGGATTCTGGAGATATTTAAAAGACAATATTGATAAAGTCTGTCATTTATTGGATGTGGCAGGTAAGGGAGAAAAAGGAATTGCCATGACACCTGGATTTCTGACTGGGTCAAATAGGCAAGCAGATGGCAGACCAACATGGGGTAATGTGGCTGTAAACTGACTACAGTGATGTTGGTGGTGAAGACACAGATACAGAAAAATGTGAGCAGAAACACTGGGGTTGGATAAACGGAATCAGGGAGAAGGGGGAAAGTAACAGGAGGAGGATCATCATAAACAGAAGCCTAAAAACTTGTAAGGAATAAGCAGAGGAGGTAAAAGCCACGGAAACCAAGAGGAGGGAATGCACCTTCAATGGTCGGAGAGTGTGGATGACAAGGAGAATGAACACAAATATGCTGGTTTTAGTTTTATTCCTTCAGTCTTAAATTTTGTTTTGAGTACCTTGAAACCTAGCACAGCACACTTCACAGATTATAGTTGGTGCTCAAATTCTTTAAGAAATCAATTTGGCAATACAGATCAAGAGCCATGCCCAGGCACGGTGGCTCACTCCCGTAATCCCCAGACTTTTGGAGCCCGAGGCGGGTGGAACACCTGAGGTCAGGAGTTTGAGACCAGCCTGGCCAACGTGGTGAAACCCTGCCTCTACTAAAAATACAAAAATTAGCCAGGTGTGGTGGCACATATCAGTAGTCCCAGCTACTTGGGAGGCTGAGGCGTGAGAATAGCTTGAACCCAGGAGGCGGAGGTTGCAGTGAGCCAAGATCACACCACTGCCCTCCAGCCTGAGTGACAGAGGGAGACTCTGTCTCAAAGAAAAAAGTGCCATAAAAATCTTCAGACTCTGAATAATTGCATATCAATGAATTTATTGCAATAAAATAATTCATAAGAAAAAAGACTGTACAATAATGCTCATATTAAATAAATAGAGATCTGGAAATGGCTAAGAGAATTAAAAATGCTTCAATTTAAAAGTGACATTCAAGATATTCATAAACAAGAAAAATACTTATCAAAGTTAAAACGTGGCACAAAACTCAATAAACACACACACACACACACATATATTCATGTGTGTACATACATATATACATACTATGGAAAAATGTCTAGAAAAAGCTGGAAAGCAACAGGGAGAAAAATTGTGTCTAGGGAGTGTCTTATTCTTTTTAAAATTCCTATAAAGAAACATTTTATTTTGAGTTTAGCAGTTTTTAAAAGATAAATGATACAGAACAGTATAAGATAAATTTGATTACTCATACGTCCTTTAAGAATATTTTCTGGAGCCAGGCAAGAAAAAGAAATAAAGTGTATTCAAATAGGAAAGGAGGAAGTCAAATTGTCTCTATTTGCAGATGACATGATTGTATACCTAGAAGACCCCAATGTCTCAGCCCAAAATCTCCTGAAACTGATAAGCAACTTCAGTAAAGTCTCAGGATACAAAATCTATGTGCAAAAATCACAAGCATTCCTACACACCAATAACAGACTTAAAGGGAGCCAAATCAAGAACAAACTGCCATTCACAATTGCTACAAAGAGAATAAAATACCTAGGAATACAACTAATAAAGAACGTAAAGGACCTACCTCTTCAAGGAGAACTACAAGCCACTGCTCAATGAAATAAGAGAGGACACAAACAGATGGAGAAACATTCCATGTTCATGGTTAGGAAGAATCAATATTGTGAAAATGGCCATACTGCCCAAAGTAATTTACAGATTCAATGCTATCCCCATCAAGCTACCAATGAATGACCTTCTTCACAGAACTGGAAAAAAACACCTTAAACTTCATATGGAACCAAAAGAGAGCCCGCATAGCCAAGTCAATTCTAAGCAAAAAGAACAAAGCAGGAGGCATCACACTACCGGACTTCAAACTATACTACAAGGCTGCAGTAATCAAAACAGCATGGTACTCGTATCAAAACAGAGCTTTAGACCAATGGAACAGAACAGAGGCCTCGGAGACAATACAACATATCTACAATCATCCAATCTTTGACAAACCTGACAAAAACAAGCAATGGGGAAAGGATTCCCTGCTTAATAAATGGTATTGGGAAAACTGGCTAGCCATGTGCAAAAAGCAGAAACTGGACCCCTTTCTGACACTTTACACTAAAATTAACTCCAGATGGATTAAAGACTTAAACATCAGACCTAACACCATAAAAACCCTAGAAGAAAATCTAGGCAAAACCATTCAGGACATAGGCATAGGCAAGGACTTCATGACCAAAACACCAAAAGCATTGGCAACAAAAGCCAAAATAGACAAACGGGACGTAATCAAACTCCACAGCTTCTGCATGGCAAAAGAAACAGTCGTTAGAGTGAATCGGCAACCAACAGAATGGGAAAAAATTTTTGCAGTCTACCCATCTGACAAAGGGCTGATATCCAGAATTTACAAAGAACTAAAATAGATTTACAAGAAAAAAACAACCTCATTCAAAAGTGGGCAAAGGATATGAACAGACACTTTACAAAAGAAGACATATATGAGGCCAACAAACATATGAAAAAATGCTCATCATCATTGGTCATTAGAGAAATGCAAATCAAAACTACATTGAGATACCATCTCACACCAGTTAGAATGGCGATCATTAAAGAATCTGGAGACAACAGATGCTGGAGAGGATGTGGAGAAATAGGAACACTTTTATACTGTTGGTGAGAGTGTAAATTACTTCAACCATTGTGGAAGACAGTGTGGCAATTCCTCAAGGACCTAGAAATAGAGATTCCATTTCACCCAGCAATCCCATTACTGAGTATATATCCAAAGGATTATATATCGTTCTACTATAAGCACACATGCACATGAATGTTCACTGCAGCACTGTTTACAATAGCAAAGACCTGGAACCAACCCAAATGCCCATCGATGACAGACTGGACAGGGAAAATGTGGCACATATACACCATGGAATACTATGCAGCCATCAAAAATGGTGAGTTCATGTCCTTTGTAGGGACATGGATGAAACTGGAAACCATCATTCTCAGCAAACTGACACAAGAACAGAAAATCAAACACCGCATGTTCTCACTCATAGGCAGCTGTTGAACAATGAGAACACATGGACACAGGGAGGGGAACATCACACACTGGGGTCTATTGCAGGGAGATAGGGGAGGGATAGTGGAGGGTGGGGAGTTGGGGAGAGATAGCATGGGGAGAAATGCCAGATATAGATGAAGGGGAGGAAGGCAGCAAATCATGCTGCCATGTGTGTACCTATGCAACAATCTTGCATGTTCTTCACATGTACCCCAAAACCTAAAATGCAATTTTAGAAATTTAAATTTAAATTTTAAAAAAAGAATATTTTTTGGCTGGGTGCAGTGGCTCATGCCTGTAATCCCAGCACTTTGGGAGGCTGAGGCAGGCGGATCACCTGAGGTCAGGAGTTCAAGACCACCCTGATCAACATGGAGAAACCCCATCTCTACTAAAAACAAACAAACAAATTAGCCAGTGTGGTGGTGCAGACCAGTAATCCCAGTTACTCAGGAGAGTGAGGGAGGAGAATTGCTTGAACCCAGGAGGTGGAGGTTGCAGTGAGCCGAGATTGTGCCACTGCACTCCAGCCTGGGCAACAAGTGTGAAACTCCATCTCAAAATAAATAAATAAATAAAAAGAATATTTTTTGATTCATTAGTCTGGGCCAGGGCCCCTGCTTTGTGTTTGCACAGTACCCAGTACTGCCTTATTTAACCATCTTTCTCCATCAGACGATGTGGACCATAATGATAAGAAACTGTGTCTTATTGTATATCCTCAGTACCTACCTACAGTGCCTGGCACATCGTAGATACACAATGGCTTGCTGAATGTGGTTGTGTTATGGACCCATGATGAGGGGAGGCTGTGAAGAGGGGAATAGGAGATAAACAAGCTGGAAAACATTATGAGAAAAAAAGAGGAGGAGGCAGAGGGTAAAAATTTAGACTTTTCAGAGTCCCAGTTATGGGAAGCAGATTGGACCAAGTCTTGGAAACAGGTGGCATCAAAGAGGTCTGAAGAGGGAAGGCCATAATCTTTCTCATGGCAAAATTTCCCACCCCTAGATGAATTAAAGCTACATCCTTGCTCCCCAAGGCAAGTATCTCTGCCAATTACCCAAAATCACCTGGGTGGACTTTTGTCAGATTTGATCATTTATGTCAGCTCCTTCTTGAAGAACTTTCAGATTGACCATTTCATTTTCATTGCCACTTACTCAATGTAGGCAACTATTTCTTCATCTATCACTCATATATAGATTAATTGGTCTATCTTCCATCTCCATTTTATCTAATATAGATACTAGAACAATCTTCCTCAAAAATCCTGTAATACACTCTTCCAGTGCTCAAGAACTAGACTTTCTTTTTCCCAACACAAACCTAAATCTAGCTTCTTGGCTCTCTGTTCTTGTGACCATTATCATACCCCTTCCCCATCATCTCCCAAGATACTCTCCCACATCTGCAACTAGGTTTTACAATTGTGAATCTTGGGCTCAAAGCTTACTCTAAAGTTAAAAGCAACAATTTTTTTTTTTTTTTTTTTTTTTGAGATGGAGTCTCGCTCTGTCACCAGGCTGAAGTGTTGTAGCACAATCTGGGCTCACTGCAACCTCCGCCTCCCAGGTTCAAGTGATTCTCCGGCCTCAGCCTCCCAAGAAGCTGGGACTACAGGTGCACGCCACCACACCCGGCTAAGTTTTTGGATTTTAGTAGGGACTGGGTTTCACCATGTTGGCCAGGATGGTCTCAATCTCCTGACCTAGTGATCTGTCCACCTTGGCCTCTCAAAGTGCTGGGACTACAGGCATGAGCCACCATGCCCAGCCAAATGCAACTTTTAAGAGGGCATAATATTCAGAGACCCCAAACTGGCAAAACAGTCTCCTTCTATCTTTAGAACATTTACAAAGATATAAATTTGTCTACTCCTAGACTATATTTTCTCACTTTACTGATGAATGTATCCTTTAGTATGGTATATGCCAAAATTGACATCTATTGTTTCCTTTTGGTTATTTCATTCTAGACTTTTTCCAAGACAAAATTTGATTGCAACTATTAGCTTTTGTGCCCAAGCAGAGTAGTGCACTTGCCAAAGCCTCATGTTTCTGTGAAAGGTACTTTTGGTTAAAAAAGTAGAAGTACAGGAGTTAGAGGGCAAAATTAATAAGATAGATAAATAAAAGAAAGGTGCTCAAAAAAGTATCAAATGCAACGTTAAATAAAGACAGCAAAAAAAAAAAACTCTGTAGAGTATAATCTTAATTATGTAAAAATATACATATATGTGTATGTATACAAAAAAAAAAAGGAAAAAAAATTAAGGTAACATCTTTCCCTGGTGAGAATTGAGGGTTGTTCTAATCTCTTTATACTTTTGCATGCTTTCTAAATCTTCTTTTAAAAAGCATATATTCTTCTTCTTCTTCTTCTTTTTTTTTTTGAGATGGATTTTCACTCTTGTTGCCCAGGCTGAAGTGCAATGGTGTGATCTTGGCTCGCCACAACCTCTGCCTTCAAGCGATTCTCCTGCCTCAGCCTTCTGAGTAGTTGGGATTATAGGCCTGTGCCAACACACCTGGCTAGTTTTATATTTTTAGTAGAGATGGAGTTTCTCCATGTTGGTCAGGCTGGTCTCAAAATCCCACCCTCAGGTGATCTGCCTGCCTCAGCTTCCCAAAGTGCTGGGATTACAGGCGTGAGTCATTGTGCCCAGTCACATATATTCATTTTTTAAAAGCAGGAAAAAAGATTTAAAATGTAATAATATATCAAAAGACAAAATTTTTGGAGAACGTTTATAACTAATTTTTCCACTCACATAATTTGGAAATGAATATCAAATTATTATTATTATTTTGAGACAGGATCTGACTCTGTTGCCCAGGCTGCAGTGCAGTGACACAATCATGGCTCACTACAATCTCTGCCTTCCAGGCTCAAGCAATCCTCCCACCTCAGCCTCCTGAGTAGCTGGGACTACAGACACAGGCCACCATGCCTGGCTAATTTTTGTTATTTGTAGAGACGGTGTTTTGCTATGGTTCTCAGGCTGACCTCAAACTCCTGATTGAGCTCAAGTGATCTGTCTGCCTCAGTCTCCCAAACTGCTGGGATTACAGAAGTAAGCCACTACACCCAGCTAAATGTCAAATTCTTAATAATGATCAAGCCAAATAAAATATATGCCCTCCAAATAATTAATGTGATATATGATATTTCCAATTTACCAGAATTCCTCTCTCTCTTCCTTTGGGGTTTGAATTTCTGCTTCCAAAATTGGCTTGTTAGACTCAGGATCTTTACAGATATTTTCACTTTTAATTAAATTAGCAGTTGTAGTTTTTTCCCCTAGAGTAAAATTGTTTAATTGTGCAAATTCTTGTGAAAGCTTCAAGACCTGTAAAATTAAGTGAAAAGACAAATATTCTATTTTGCATACTTTTATTTACAGCTGTGAAAAAAGTATACTGATTTCATTAAATTCTTAGCCGTTGGCTTATATAAGATAAAATTACATCCTAATTGAAGTCTTATTCCAACTTAATACTTTGCAGTGTTATATAACTTAATCAATTTTTTACCATAGGCATAAGGGTAATGTAAATTCCTTTTTTTTTTTTTTTTTTTTTTTTAAATATTTTTGGTCTCTGGAGTTGGCTTCTCAGAGTGCTGTTTAGCATTTGGTTATACCTTTTAACAAGCACAAATATGGGATCTATCAAGTTTTACACTATTACCACGCATTTTTATTTTCAAGTTTTGAATGCACTTCATTGATTCATAAAAGCAATAATATATAATAAAAAATCAATAATATCCTGCTGCCAGTAAACATTATAAAGAATATTAGATATATCTTGCAGAAAAGAACTTTCTTCCATAGTGGTTCTGAAATCACTATAATATAAAAGCATCACCTGAAAAATTTATTAAAAATGTAGTCTTGGCCGGGTGCAGTGGCTCACACCTGTAATATCAGCACTTTGGGAGGCCAAGGCAGGTGGATTTCTTGAGTGCAGGAGTTCAAGACCAGACTGGACAACATGAAAAGACCCTGTCTCTAAAAAAAAATTAGCCATGCATGGTGGTGTGCACCTGTAGTGCCAGCTACTTGGGAGGCTGAGATGGAAAGATGACTTGAGCCTGGGAGGTGAAGGTTGCAGTGAGCCAAGATCAGGCAACCACACTCCAGCCTAGATGACAGAGTAAGACTATCTCAAAAGTAAAAATAAAAAATAAAATATTTGTTAAAGAAAATGCAGTCTTATAGCCCCTGCCCTGAGATTCATTATTAGTGGTCTGGGGGACGCGGGAATGGAAATCCGTACTTTAAATAAGCCTCCCAGGTAATTCTGCAAGTAGATGCTTTGAGAGTCACTGCCTTGCATGATCTGGCAAATCATTTGTTCAGTATTTTTGTTTTGTTTTGGCAAACACATTCTAAAGATTTCCTTTCCTGAAAGGTTACACTATATCTTCATATAAAATGAAAAAACATCTTCCGGGAGTAGAAAGGATGGGTGGGGAATGATTCTAAGAAAGAAAGATGAGCTAGGCACAGTGGCTCATCCCTTTAATCCTAGCACTTTTGGAGGCTGAGGTGGGAGGATTGCTTGAGGCCAGGAATAGAATAGAATAGAATAAAAAATAAAAATAAGGAGGCTGAGGCAGGAGAATTGCCTGAACTCAGGAGGCGGAGGTTGCGGTGAGCCGAGATCGCACCATTGCACTCCAGCTTGGGTAACAAGAGCGAAACTCCGTCTCAAAAAAAAAAAAAAAAAAGAATAAAAAAATAAGAATAAAAAATAAGAAAGGAAAATAGATTCCCATCAGAGTATTGTGCTAAGGTAAACAATAGCCTGCCTGATTCATATCCTGAGCCTCTCTGAAAATGCAAAGCTTCTACATGTTTGATTCTAAGAACACAATGGACTTAATTATAAAGATCAATTTAAGTTTAAGAGATCCCTTCGGTTTTCTGTGCCTTTTCAGTTCTCTGAAGAGAAACTACAGTGTGTAAAATGGATTATAATATCATAAAATCCATACAATCTCATGTGGACTATAACCTTTCTTTCTAGGGGAAAAGGTTGGTCTTGAACTGGTCCTCTCAAGTTGGGAAGATACGGATAAGAGAAGAGACTACAAATGGCACATTTTAAGTATGGGGAGCAATATGGTCAAAGGCATTGATGTAGAACTGAGTATAGAGTCATTTGGGGGAAAGTAAAGAAGATGATCTCATTGAAATAAAGGCTACAAAATAAGGAGCTGCAGAAATAAGGCAAGATTGCAGGAGTGTGAGACCAGCTTGGCCAACATGGTGAAACCCCATCTCTACTAACAATAGAAAAATTAGACAAGAGTGGTGGTGCATGCCTATAACCCTAGCTACTCAAATGGCTGAGGCATGAGCATCACTTGAACTTGTGAGGTAAAAATTGCAATGAGCTAAGAGTGTGCCACTGCATCCCAGCCTGGGCAACAGAAACTCTGTCTCAAAAAAAAAAAGAAAAAAGCCAGGTGCAGTGGCTCATACCTGTAATCCCAACACTTTGGAAGGCTGAGGCAGGTGGATCACAAGATCAGAAGTTTGAGACCAGCCTGGCCAACGTAGTGACACCCTGTCTCTACCAAAAATACAAAAAATTAGCTGGACATGGTAGCTGGCGCCTGTAATAGCAGCTGCTCAGGAGGCCAAGGCAGAAGAATCACTTGAACCTGGAAGGCGGAGGTGGCAGTAAGCCAAGATAGCATCATTGTACTCCAGCCCTGGGGACAGTGTGAGACTCTGTCTCAAAAAAAAAAAAAAAGGAAAGAAAAGAAATAAGGTAAGATTGAAAAGAGAGGTCAGATTATAAAGGAACCTAAAAAACAATTTTCTTAATGAGCTTGCATTATTTTTGTAAGCAGGAAAAAAGATTCCAAAATGCTACTTAATCATTAACCTTTATGGTCATTGTAAAAATGTAAACATTACAGATAATAAATGTTAGTCTCTTAAGAAGTAAACAAAGACAGCCTGGCAAAATAGGGAGACCCTCTCTCTATAAAGGAAAACATTCAAATTAGCCAGGTGCGGTGGCATGTGTCTGTGGTCTCAGCTCCTTGGGAAGCTGAGGCATGACAATCACTTGAGGCCTTGAGGCCAGGAGGGGGAGGTGAGCTATGATCTTGCCACTGCACTCCAGCCTGGGCGACAGAGAGACCTCATCTGAAGAAAAAGAAGAAGAAAAAAAAGATAATTGTGGTTCTTGCCATTAAAAAAGAAAGAAAGAAAGATAAAACAGTGGCGTTTAGATATGATCTTATAGCACACTGAAACCTGCTGAGGGTTTCTGAAGAGGATGGTGACACTAACACAGAGCATTTTCTAGGTATTCTGAATTCTCACATGACAAAATAAGTGTATATCTTACGTGAGCAGAAGCTTTACTCTTTATAACAAAGAAAGTTAAAGCCATCAGACTCTCCATGACATGGATATTGTGGAACAGGACAAACTCTGTTCCATAGATTTCTTCCTATCAAAATTGTATCTTAGTGGTATAGCTCAATTTAATGATCAGTCATGTTTAAGTAGCATAAGAATTAAGCTGATGGTTCTGCTTTCTGATTGAGGCCTTAGGGTAGGGTAAAAACAGCATAGGCCAAGAATCACTATGTAACTTGGCAGCAGTTTAATATCCCTGAGCCTTGGTGTTCTTATGTATAAACTGAAGGAGTTGGCCTGCATGATCATACTCCTTTCAGCTCTAAAATTCTGTATGAGTCTAGATGTTGTGATCCAAACAAAATGACAGCCTGTAAAATGGGGGCTTCAGGAAGTACATACAATACAACCTCTTTAGCAAGACATCTTTAGATCTAAAGCACTCTATATTCTGAAGAAAACTAGAATATAACCTAAAAATCAAAGATTCAAAATGGAAACTTTTAATGAGTAAAAGTTTGATGGGAAATAGAACACATGTAGTCTCAAAGCATCTCCCCACAAGATATTTATGAATTGCAAAGGGGAAAGTAATAACTTTATAGTGGACAAATCTAGCAGACAGTACCTTAACCAAATGATCAAAGTTAATATCATGAGTAATAGAACAAACATGTCATGTTTCCTGATAAAATACACTGAGAAGGATACAACATTATCTCTGTAGTATTCCTGCTAAAAATAGGTAACCTTAATTACATTGTGAGGAAACATCAGACAAATCCAAATTAAGAGACATTCTTCCAAATCAATGGTCTTGCTATGCACTGCATGTCTGTGTTGACTCAGAGCTCATATGTTGAAAGCCTTACCCTCAATGGGATGGTAGTAGGAAGACACTTTAGCAATAATTAATTCACAAGGGTGCAGCCCTCATGATGGTAGTAGTGCCCTATGAGAAGAGACGGGAAAGAGCTTGCATTCTCTCTCTCTCTCTGCTCTTGGCCATGTGAAGATACAATGAGAAGACAGCTGTCTGCAAATCAGGAAGAATGCCCTCACCAGACACTGGATATGCCAGACATGCCAACATCTTAATCTTTGACTTCCCAGCCTCTAGAACTGAGAGAAATAAATATTTGTTGTTTAATCTACCTAATCTATGGTATATTATAGCAGCCCAAACTGACTAAGGCAGTACTCTTCAAAAATATCAAAGTGGGCCAGGCGCGGTGGCTCATGCCTATATCCCAGCACTTTGAGAGGCCTAGGCAGGCAGATCACGAGGTCAGGAGATTGAGATCATCCTGGCCAACATGGTGAAACCCCATCTCTACTAAAATACAGAAAAAAAATTAGCCAGGCATGGTGATGCACACCTGTAGCCCAGCTCCTCAGGAGGCTGAGGCAAGAGAATTGCCTGAACCGGGAGGCAGAGGTTGCAGTGAGCCGAGATTGCATCAAAAATCTTTGACATGTAAATATTAAAAAATATATATATAGTAAATATATATATATTTTTTATATATATTTATATTTATATATTTATATTTATTTATTAATTATATATATTTTTTAATATTTACATGTCAAAGATTTTTAGGATTTGTGTCTTTCAATGTGTATACATTTGACTTCACAAAAAACAAAACTGAAAAAAATAATGGAGGATGGACAATGGGTTGATCAGAAATGGCTGAAGTAGAGAACTACAGGTGAAACAGGAATGGCACATGATTAGTAGTTCTTGAGGCCTCATGACATATCTATTGAATTCTTTTTGTTGTTTTGCATTTGTTTAAATTTTATGTAATAAAACACTTGAATAAAAACACAAAATTGATCCACTATATATATATATACACACACACACATATCAAAGTCATGAAAGACAAAGACTTTTTTGGATTGAAGGACTTACAGAGACATGACAATTAAATGCAATGTATGATGCTGGGTTAGATCTCAGACTAGGAAAAAAGTTATTTTCTTGCTATAGAGGGGAATAATTGGTAAAATCTGAATACGAGCTATAGATTATAGTATTGTGTCAATATCAATTTCCTGATTTTGAGACTTGTACTGTGATAATATGAGATGTTATAGTTTTTAGTAAACACACATGGAAATATTTAAGGGTAAAGCAGATTATGTCTCCAACTTACTCTGAAAGGGTTTACAAAAAAACGCGTGTGTGTGTGCCAGCGTGTGTGTAGATAGAGAAACAATGATTAGGTAAACACGATACCATGTTAACATTTGGAAGAGTGAAAGTATATGGGAATTCTTTGTACTTTCATAATTTTTTCTGTGAGTCTGATACTATTTCAACATAAAAAGTTTAAGAAAAAAGGAGACCAGATCACCAGAAGAGTAGATCTGGATCTCTTCACTTTATATTATATTCTTCTCATTTCAGCTCATCTGTTAACTTTTTCATTGATACCTTAAAAGGCATGGTCCTTTAACTGTACAACGTGATGATAATTTACCTTGCTGACAAGGTCCCACAAAAAAGTCTTAGTTGTATATTGTGCCTTACATATCTACCTACCCTCCCAGGCAGCAAACCTTATGTTCTGGACTTTTCCTTCCCATGTCACATGCTATCTGATTGATGTCCCAATCCCTCAGCAACCTACTCCTGATTTTCTGGTGTAACAACTACATCTAGGTAAATTAGGCTTTTATTTAGTTATTCACCTTATACATGGTGTTAAAATACAGCCTAATATATTTTCACTGCTGTGTTCAAGACTCCTTAATCTTTAGTCTAGATCAAAAGAGTGACTGAGGAAGGGAATTTTCAGCCAGGAGGAGATAGTGATAACCTAATAGGTGGGACTCTAGAAATCATACAGACAAATTTTCAATCTAGTATTGGGCTAGATGGGAATTCTTTGACGTGGTCAGGCAGCCTCTTTTTTTTTTTTTTTTTTTTAAGAGATGGGGTCTCACTATGCTGCCCAGGCTGAGGTACAGTTACTATTCACAGGCACATCATAGCACATTACAGCCTCTAACTCCTGAGCACAAGCAATCCTTGCTGGAAGCCATTTTTAAACTTAGGGGACAAGCTTGGATCAGGACATTTGAACATTTTCCTAATTCTAAGCCCAGTTTTCAGTGTAACTGAGAATGATGCATTGATCCTAAATTTTTAAATTGAAGATATTTAAATAAATCTTTTACATTATAGAGAAATGCTTTGATCCTAAATTTTTAAATTGAAGACATTTAAATAAATCTTTTACATTATAATGTGTGCTCCAAAAATTAAGTTGGTGGGAAGCTGATTTAAAGTAAAAATTCACTGATGAATCCTAAGTGCCAAATATTAGTTGAAGCCTGAATATTTAACCTGATATATACCTTAACTGATAATCCACAGTATATGGTAGTATATGGTATATGGCAATTTATGCTGTAATAATAAAAGAAACTCCAATTCCCAAATCATCTCTTGCTTAATTTCCTTTTATCCTATCCTCATAAAAGCTATGTTAAATATTGAACATTTAAATAGCTAACTCAGTCTCACCTTTGTTTCTAATTCAGAATTCTCTTTTTGCAATAGGTCCCATGCTATTAAAAAATGGTCTCTGCTTTCTGATGCCCCTGGAAGATTGTGAACTTCATTATAAAGGCATATGAGCTCTGACTTTGATTTTTGCAATTCCTGATTAAGAAATGAAGACATTTAGTAGAATAAAATAAGATGATTTTCCCCATAAAAGACATAATGCTTTAAGAATGAATCTTGAAATGGTCCTGATAAATATTTTGTTTTAAATATTCCAAACTATCCTTCTGGCAGACCAATGCCTTCCTTAGTAGTTAAAACAAAGTTTATGTAAATCAATTAAATAAACTGAGCATTCTTAGTTTCTATCATTCACAGGTTTAAAGATTTAGTTTCTAGAGTCCTTCCTACTTTGAGCAAGTCTTATATGGAGGTAAACTCTTTAGCAATGCTTGCAATGACTGCCAATAGTTATATTATGTTTCTAAAATGTATCATTTTAGAAGTACCATTTATAGAACAAAGTGCTATGTGGTTCACCTTTAATGTTCTGACAACCTTATAAGAGAATTGTTTAAAGTAAGGCCGAGAGATCTTAAGTGATCTGCCTAAATTCACATAGCCAGGAAGTATAAAGCTGAGATTCCAAATCCATAAATCTGTCTGACTCTGAACTCTGTGGTTTATTTTTATTTTAGAGATGGAATCTCGCTATGTTACCCAGGCTAGAGTGCAGTAGCTATTCACAGGTGTAATGTAAACTGCACTACAGTTCTCAACTCCTGGGCTCAAGCCATCCTCCTGGCTCAGCCTCCCAAGTAGCTGGGACTATAAAGGTGCCATGATGCATAGCTTAAATTCTGTTTTCCTAACTACAAATTATGCTTATTTAATTATATTTAGTGACTTAATTAACCAGGGTTTTCTTTTCTTCTTTCCTTCTTTCTTTTTTTTTCTTCTTTTTTTTTTTTTTACAAATGATGCATCAAATGAGCTTCTTTATGCACTGGCCTTAGTCTGATTTTAAGATTTTTATATATATATATATATATATATATATATATATATATATATATTCCATTATATATATATATATATTCCATTATATATATATAAATCTTACATTATATATATATATATATATATATATATATATATATATATAAATTCCATTCCAACACCATTTATATATATATAAATTTATATATATATAAATTGCGTTTTAGGTTTTGGGGTACATGTGAAGAACATGCAAGATTGCTGCATAGGTACACACATGGCAAGGTGGTTTGCTGCCTTCCTCCCCATCACCTATATCTGGCATTTCTCTCCATGTTATCCCTCCCCAACTCCCCACCCCCCGCTGTCCCTCCCCTAGTTCATCCCGGCAGATCCCAGTGTGTGATACTTCCCTCCCTGTGTCCATGTATTCTCAGTGTTCAATACCCGCCTATGAGAGAGAACATGTGGCGTTTGATTTTCTGTTCTTGTGTCAGTTTGCTGAGAATGATAGTTTCCAGGTTCATCCATGTCCCTACAAAGGACACGAACTCATTGTTTTTTATGGCTGCATAGTATTCCATGGTGTATATGTGCCACATTTTCCCTGTCCAGTCCATCATCAATGGGCATTTGGGTTGGTTCCAAGTCTGTGCTATTGTAAACAGTGCCACAATGAACATTCGTGTGCATGTGTTCTTATAATAGAACAATTTATAATCCTTTGGATATATACCCAGTAATGGGATTGCTGGGTCAAATGGAATTTCTATTTCTAGGTCCTTGAGGAATCACTACACTGTCTTCCACAATGGTTGAACTAATTTACACTCCCACCAACAGTGTAAAAGTGTTCCTATTTCTCCACATCCTCTCCAGCATCTGTTGTCTTCAGATTCTTTAATGATCACCATTCTAACTGGCGTGAGATGGTATCTCAATGTAGTTTTGATTTGCATTTCTCTAATGACCTGTGATGATGTGCATTTTTTCATATGTTTGTTGGCCTCATGTATGTCTTCTTTTGTAAAGTGTCTGTTCATATCCTTTGCCCACCTTTGAATGGGCTTGTTTATTTTTTTCTTGTAAATCTGTTTTAGTTCTTGGTAAATTCTGGATTTCAGCCCTTTGTCAGACGGATAGATTGCAAAAATTTTTTCCCATTCTGTTGGTTGCCAATTCACTCTAACGATTGTTTCTTTTGCTGTGCAGAAGCTGTGGAGTTTGATTAGGTCCTATTTGTCTATTTTGGCTTTTGTTGCCAATGCTTTTGGTGTTTTGGTCATGAAGTCCTTGCCTACGCCTATGTCCTGAATGGTTTTGCCTAGGTTTTTTTTCTAGAGTTTTTATGGTGTTAGGTCTGATGTTTAAGTCTTTAATCCATCTGGAGTTAATTTTAGTATAAGGTGACAGGAAAGGGCCCAGTTTCTGCTTTTTGCACATGGCTAGCCAGTTTCCCCAACACCATTTATTAAACAGGGAATCCTTTCCCCATTGCTTGTTTTTGTGAGGTTTGCCAAAGATCAGATGGTTGTAGATGTGTGGCGTTGCCTCCAAGGCCTCTGTTCTGTTCCATTGGTCTGTATCTCTATTTTGGTACCAGTACCATGCTGTTTTGATTACTGTAGCCTTGTAATATAATTTGAAGTCAGGTAGCATGATGCCTCCTGCTTTGTTCTTTTTGCTTAGAATTGACTTGGCTATGCGGGATCTCTTTTGGTTCCATATGAAGTTTAAGGTGTTTTTTCCCAGTTCTGTGAAGAAAGTCATTGATAGCTTGATGGGGATAGTGTTGAATCTATAAATTACTTTGGGCAGTATGATCATTTTCACGATATTGATTCTTCCTAACCATGAGCATGGAATGTTTCTCCATCTGTTTGTACCAGGATTTTCTTTAATCCTCTCATGTTTTTTCTCTTTCTCTTTTTTTTTTTTCTGTTTTGAGACAGGGTCTCACTCTGTCACCCAGGTTGGGGTGCAGTGATGTAATCAAAGCTCACTGCAGCCTTGACCTCCTGGGCTCAAACGATCCTCCCACCTCTGCCTCCTGAGTAGCTGGGATCACAGGCATGCAACACCACACCTGGCTAACATTTTAATTTTTTGTGTGTGGAGACAATGTCCCACTATGTTGCTCAGGCTGGTCTCAAACTCCTAGTGATCCCCTTGCCTCAGCCTCCCAAAGTGCTAGGATTACAGGTGTGAGCCATCATGCCCAGCTTGATTTATATGTATATATACACGCACATACTATATATACACATATACATATATATACACATACATACAATATATATGTATGTATATATCCATGAGAGAAAACACTTTGGCTAAATGCAGATTTTTATCAGATTTTTACATTAATGACACAGGATGTTCACTGATTGGTTGGTGAAAGAATGTGGGTTGCGAGTCAGTCTGTGCTGCTCAATGAAGGGAATAGGCTATATAAAATTCACTTTAGGATAGGAGCTACTTGGTATTTTCCCAAAGCCTTGAGGTCAACGTGGGAGGTAAACGCTGATTAGAAAGGCTTAGACAAAAAAGGCAAGAAGGTAGGCGGTGGCCTCCCAAAACCACAGGAAGAGGGTAAATTGCATCGATTTCCTATCTCATTTCACTGAAAATTCCTGTAGGTCATTAGGATGAGATTAGGGGCACTGCAAACTACAAACTGATTGAGTGTCACTGTCCTCTAAATTACTGATTTAGACTTCCATGAACTCAGATCCAGGTCACTCTTCAAAATATAGGCTGATTATGTCTCCTGATTGATCTTTCCATGATGGCAGGACAAGAGGTTAAAACGAGAGATAAGTCTGTGACTCTATGAACACTGTAACAATCAAACATCTGCTAATTAAAGTACGCTTTGATTAGTGCTGGCACTCAGCTTGGAGAAACAACAGAGCTACCCCATTATTATTATAGAAATACATATTCTATACTGTTATAGACTGGATTGTGCTCTCCCTCCCTATTCATATTGTTGAAGCCCTAATCCCCAATATGAATGTATTTGGAGATAGATAAGGTTGATAAGGAAGTGATAAAGGTCAAATGAGGATATAAGGGTGGGGCCTTAATGCAATAGGGTTAGTGCCTTTATAGGAAGAGGAAGAAACACCAGAGCTTGCTCACTTTGTCATGTGAGGACACAGCAAGAAGGTGGCCATCTGCCAGCCAGGAAGAGAACCCTCACCAGGAACTGACTTGGCTGGCACCTTGATCTTGGACTTCCCATCCTCCTGTGAGAAAATAAAGTTCTGTTGTTTGAGCCACCTAGTCTGTGGTATTTGGTTATGGCAGCCCAAACTGAGATACACAGTTATACTTTATTTTAAAATGATAACATGAAATCCCTAAATTAGAACTACAACAAGAAGAAAACAACTTCCTGAATGGTAATACCTCACTTTCAACTTTCAAGGCCTTCTCGGCAGTGTCAAGACCAAATGCCAACTGCTTCTCTCTCTCTCTCTCTTTTGACCACTTACTTTCAAATATTTCATTTTTTTCTTGGCTCATTTTCAAGATCTGTAAAAAGCATTTTAAATAATTAATTATATATATAACAGCAGTGTTTGCAACACATTCTGATAATAACTTTCTAACTCAACAATAAAATCATCTAGGGGATTTATGAACCTAGGAAAACTAGTTTATAGCTCAAAAGATATGTTTTTCTCTCCAAGTCTTAATTTACACAATGGTAAAATGTAGTAACACTTGTTCTACCTATATTATAGCCATCATAGTAGGAATAAAATGTGATTTTAAAAGTATTTTATAAAATTTAATCACCTATCAAATATAAGGCATTATTGAAATCTTTCCAAATTATTTGAAAATAATAAAAATTGGAATTGTAATGATAACAGCTACTTTATATTGAGGACTGACCATATGTCAGACACTACGGTAAGTACGTTACATGCATCACTTCATTTTGTTTTCCAGGACCCCTATGAGATTAGAACTATTACTACATTATTTTTACAGAGGAAACATGTGAGGCTCAGATGTGTTACGTAATTTGTCCAACTTCACACAGTCAGCACTGGGATTCTAACTCAAGTCTAACTTAAATTCCTTACTTTTAATAGCTACCCTATTTAGCCTTGCCAAAGAGAATTTTTTCTTATGTACAAAAACCTATTGGGAGATACAATTGAGATAAAAATGCGACTTAGGAACACAACGAAAACGGCCAATTTCTTTGATGATCACCCTATCATCAAGCAGTGGACTCCTCTCCATTGTTTATTTTTTACATTTTTTTAAAGTTTTATATATGTATACACATACACACACACACACGCACGCACACACAGAGTTATACTTTATTTTAAAATGATAACATGAAATCCCTAAATTAGAACTAAAAGAAGAAAACAACTTTCTGAATGGTAATACCTCACTTTCAACTTTCAAGGCATATATATATATAATGTGGTAATGGGGTTTTGCTGTGTTGCCCAGCCTGGTCTAAAACTCCTAGGCTCAAGTGATCCACCCACCTCGGCCTCCCAAAGTGCTCGGATTACAGGCATGAGCCACTGTGCCCAGCTGACCCCTCTTTACATAAAAGCACACCTGTCAAATGAACTAATTGCACATTTGGTTTGACTAGTCAGGAAGCAGCTGAAATTGGCACATCTATACCCTGTAACTTGGGAAATGCAGAACGGTATGTAGAAACAGCCCTCCCAGTCCTGTTCTACTGGTTTCCAACAGTGGGATCCTGTGCTAGTTACCTCACTTTTCTTAGCCTTAGTTCCTCATATTAAAAATAAGGAGGCCGGGCGCGGTGGCTCAAGCTTGTAATCCCAGCACTTTGGGAGGCCGAGGCGGGTGGATCACAAGGTCAAGAGATCGAGACCATCCTGGTCAACATGGTGAAACCCCGTCTCTACTATAAATACAAAAAATTAGCTGGGCATGGTGGCACGTGCCTGTAATCCCAGCTACTCAGGAGGCTGAGGCAGGAGAATTGCCTGAACCCAGGAGGCGGAGGTTGCAGTGAGCCGAGATCGCGCCATTGCACTCCAGCCTGGGTAACAAGAGCGAAACTCTGTCTCAAAAAAAATAAAAATAAAAAAATAAGGATAATGATGCCAGGACACATGTGGGCTCCTCGCTCATAGAAAATGCTCCATGACAGTGTATATTATTATTGGATTGTCCCGAATTTTTACATTCATTCATTGGTAAGGCAATACCTTTAAATCATCCTTATAATTTCAACACACTAGTTTATCCTAAATAAATTTGTAATGGGCTCCTTACTGATTGACTACTCCCGGCAAGGTTTTCTGTAACCACTGGTCACAATCATAGGATATATATTCCTGGATCTGTGCCTTCTCCTTTTGCCTATTTTCAGTTATTCTTGAGCATCCTCCTGGTGTCTGTCTTACCTGTATTAGAAAACGTAACTAAAAATTATCCGTTTTTTCTTACCTCATTCAAATCTTGTACTTTGTCCCTTGATTTTTGTACTGGTTTCCCTTCTATCTTCCTATGTTACTGATAATCCAGGCTCTAAAATGGAAGTCTTAATCCAAATAAATCACCAGATACAAAACATCAATCTAAAAAATACTGAAACAACAACAACAACAACAACAACTACATATCTTAAGCATCTTCCTCTGAGGTAACAGCCCTGAAATCGCTACCTAGTAACAAGTTCCACTTCCTGTCTGGTCTTGGATCCTTTAGAGATTTGCTTTATTATGGATTTGAGCCTTTGCTATTGTTTGGTAGCTGAGTCAAAGGGATCAAGTATTAGAAAAATACACTACAGAGTCCTGATCATTCTGAATTAAACTACTAATTTACCTTTCTTATGTTTAAGGTTAATAAAACAAAAATAACAATCCCAAGCTGATGAGTTGGACAGAATGGGGAATGCTACTAGAAAAATGGATACTAAAATTTGAGTGTAACTTTTACAATTCCTCCTGTCTAGTGGTATGAACAAAAGATGTAACCAAGAATCCTGTCCGCTTAGTAGCACCGCACAAGGATATGGAGAAGAATATGTATTTTTTCCCAAAGTAACTTCTCACATCAGCCACCGTCTGCACTGGTGAATATTTTTTCAAATTCACACGTGACATGCTGATGCATTCAACACTCAAGGCAAACATTCCTTTATCCCACCCTTATGTCACCTGAGATGCTTCAGTACAAGGTAGAAGAAACATCTCAACTCTTAACTATGAAACTCCCTTCATTTTCTTTGTCCTTTCCTAGAGTAAGAATGTCACGCATTTTGATGCTGTAATTTTTAAAAGATGCTTTCCCAAAGAATATATATTTAGAATTTACCATAATTTGTGGCACATTGAATATAGTTATGCCTTTAGGCAATTTATGTACTTAATGAGCCCAGTAACAAAAGTTTAAACCAGAAAAACACAAGAAAGGAACGGCAAATAATGTGAGAGATGAGCAATGGGATACTGAGATCTCTGGGTAGCTGAGGGAGCCTACCTGACCTGCCAGACAGCAGTAAACAAAGAGGACTAATGACTTAGGATGGGCTGCCACCAACGACTCTGGAGATGGTGTAACAGCTCAGAATTTTCCACTTTCAATGTTCTACTCTCTGAAAGGTGGAGATCCCCTACTGCTCTGAACTAAACTGTGCTTCCTCAACAAATTTTATTGTTGTCCCACTATGTGCTTGCATTATGCTGTGCCCTCTCACAGGCACAATCAAATGAAATGATGAAGTGCGTTTGTGTGATCATAGCTCACTGCAACCTCTGTCTCCCCACTCAAGCAATCCTCCCACCTTAGCCTCCTGAGTAGTTGAAACTACAGGCACAGGTCATCACACCTGGCTAATTTTTGTATTTTTTGTAGAGGTGGGGTTTTGCCATGTCACCTAGGATGGCCCCAAACTCCTGGACTCAAGCAATCCACCAGCCTTGGCCTTCCAAAGTGCTAGGATTACAGGTGTGAATCATCATGACCAGCCCAAAAATAATGTTTAATTGGATATCCGGCCATTCCAAACCTCAGTCAAGGTGACATATAAAGTTAACCAGTATACCATCTATGCTAGTTCCTTTTTGCATTTATAATAATATGAAAAACTACCTGAGACTGGGTAATTTATAAAGAAAAGAGGCCTAATTGACTCACAGTTCCTCAGGCTGTACAGGAGGTATGGCTGGGGAGGCCTCCGGAAGCTTACAATGATGGCAAAAAGGGAAGAGGAAGGAGGCATGTGTTACATGGCCAGAGCCATAGGAAGAGAGAAAGGGTGACGTGCTACACACTTTTAAACAGCCAGATCTCATGAGAACTCACTCACTATTATTACAAGAACAGCAAGGAGGAAGGTCTGCCCCCATGATCCTATCACCTCCCAACAGGCCACTCCTTCAACATTGGGGATTACAATTCGACATGAAATTTGGGTGGGAACACAAATCCAAACTCTATTACCACCCTTCTACTTTCTTTTTGTAAGAAACAGAAAATAAAGTACAGTAGTCCCCCTAATCTTTGGAAGATATGTTCCAAAACCTCCAGTGGACATCTGAAACTTCCAATGGTACCAAACCCTCTATATACAGTCCTCCCTTGGTAGCTGAGGGAGATTGGTTCCAAGACCACTGAAGACACCAAAATCCATGGATGCTCAAGTCCCTCATATAAAATGCTATAGTATTTTGCATATAACCTACATACATCCTCTCATATACTTTAAATCATCTCTAGATTACTTACAATGCCCAATACAATGTAAAAGGTATGTATATAGTTGTTATGCTATTTTAAAAAAATTTTTTAATAAATTAAGAGATAGAGTCTCATTATATTGCCCAGGCTGGTCTCAAACTGCTGGGCTCAAGCAATCCTCCTACCTCAGCCTCCCAAAGTGCTGGGAGTAAGCCACCATGCCCAGCTGTTCCATATTTTAAATTTTATATTATCTTATTGTCACATTGTTATTTTTTATTTTAATATTTTCAATTCATGGTTGGTTGAATTGGGAGATGTGGAATCTATAGAAATGAAGTGCCAACTGTACTGTTTTTTCCATGTATACAACTAAGATGAAGTTTAATTTGTAGATTAGGCATAGTAAGAGATTAGCAGCAATAAGTTATGTGAATGTGGTCTCTGCCTCTCTAAATATCTCACTGTAGTGTACTTATCCTTCTTGAGATGATGTGAAATGGTACAATGCCTAAATAATGAGGTGAAGGTGAATGTCTTAGGCATTATGACATGGCATTAGACTAATATTGACCTTCTGATGATACATGAAAAGTAGGATCAACTGCTTTCAGTAATCTTGGATCCTCAGCCATGATGACGTCCATGGTTGGATGTCAGGAGTAGGCTAACTAATGCCCATGACTAATGAGTGGACAGTATAAGTACACTGGTTGAAGGGATGATTCCCATCCCAGCAGGACAGTGTAAGATTTCATCATGGTACTCAGAATGGTTCACAACTTAAAACTTATGAATTGCTTATTTCTGGAATTTTGCATTTAATATTTTCAGTCTTTGGTTGACTGCAGGTAGCTGAAACTGTGGAAAGCAAAACTGAGAATAAGGGGGGACTACTGTAGTCAGAGATAAGGAAGGAATGACTGAAGGAAAAAACCCATGCCAGCAATAGCATGTTACTAGGTCAAGGTCTGGAAACAAGTTCATAGGAATGGGCTGTTACTCCTTACCTGCCACTTACAGTACTCAGTTCACTGAATTCCTCTGCTAAGAACGGTTCTTTCGTTAATAGTTTTTGCTATCACCATGATCTAGCTGCCTAACACAATCAATGAATCTTGTCCTTTTCCTCATGAAAAATTAAGAGAGAGCTTGGAAAGCAAAATCTATTTAGTTACCACATCTTTCTTTAGGAGACGACTTTAGAAGGTCATTTAACTCTAATAGACTACTATTCACTGAGACCCTTTTCCAGTTTTAAAGATTTCTACTTGCTAACATCTTTAAAGAGAAGAAATATTTATTTACAGTGTCCTTCATTAGTCCAATCCAGCTTGCTTTATGTGGGATGAAGTAAGTGAAAGGATCATTAGAGTCAATATAAAGCCTTATTTTCTAATTTTAGAAATCCACACACACTTCAGTCTTGATGACAAGGGGGAAAAAACTGGTTTACAACACAGCTTAGAAGATGGGGATTAGACACACACACACAATTCTGATACTCAATGTTAAATATTAAGGAAAACCGTGTGATCTTTTCTGAACATCTTTTGAAATAAAACAGATACTCATTTATCCAGAATGTCAAGGATAACATTTGTCACAGAGGGAGGTAGATTAACCAGATATTTTCCAACAATCTTCTCCAAGATTAAGAGTTCTGCAATGCAGAGAGCCATGTTGAGGAACATCACTGATATCTCCCTTCAAGAAAGTACTTGCCACTCTTCCCAGACAGCCTCCAGTGAATGACTGAGCATGTTGGGGATATTAAGGCTTGCCCAATTCTGCCCAATGTGTCATTTCTCTACAGGTTATCAATGTTCTAAAACTCTCTGTTGGGCTGACAGAGACTTTCTTAGAGCGACACTATGGTCTGAGGCTCTTCCTATCCAATCGATCTTCCTTCTTTCTCCCTCTCTTTTAAAGGGTGTCAGACCTGCATTGTGATTTGAAGGCTTTTGCTGGCCATATCTGCTCCTTTCCTTTATTTGTCACAGATAACTCTTGCAATTCTGTATTCATCTTGGGGCCTGCTTCTCACATCAGCCTCCTTCACATGGATATATGAATGACAGAGCAAGGTGTGGGCCACAATCATGGTCACCATGAAAAACAAAAGAAGTCAAAGAGCTTAAGCCATTGTGACACAGGTAGTCTTTGAAAAAATATCTCTCTTTTGGAAGACAACTTATCAGAGCTATCATACCCTTCTATGTTCCAATTGATTTGTTCTAGACTTCATTGTCACTAGAGAGAGTAGAGGAGGCTGGGTGTGGTAGCTCACGCCTGTAATCCCAGTACTTTGGGAGGCCAAGGCGGATGGATCACCTGAGGTCAGGAGTTCAAGACTCGCTGGTTAGTAGAGATCATCCTGTCTCTATTAAAAATATAAAAATTAGCTGGGTGTGGTGGTGGACGCCTGTAATCCCAGCTGCTCGGGAGGCTGATCCATTGCTGAGGTGGAGGTTGCAGCCTGGGCGACAAGAACTAAATTCTGTTGAAAGAAAAGAAAAGTAGGGAGAGAGGGAAGGAGAGAGGGAAGGAAGGAAAGAGGGAGAAAGGGGGGGAGGGAAAAAAGGAAGGAAAGAAAGAAGGAAGGAAGGAAGGAAGGGGGTAGAGGAGATGAGATGAAAAGATCAGAAAACACAACTACTCGGCCAGGCACTGTGGCTCATGCCTGTAATCCGAGCACTTTGGGAGGCCGAGGCAGGTGGATCACCTGAGGTCCAGAGTTGGAGACCAGCCCAACCAACATGCAGAAACCATCTACTAAAAATACAAAATTAGCTGGGCATGGTGGCACATGCCTGTAATCCCAGCTACTCTGGAGGCTGAGGCAGGAGAACCACTTGAACCCAGAAGGCAGAGGTTGTGGTGAGCTGAGATCACATCATTGCACTCCAGCCTGGGCAACAAGAGTGAAACTTTCTCTCAAACACACACACACACACACACACACACACACACACACACACACACAAACTACTGTCCTTCCCAGATTCTCAGATACCACAGGAAGGGGGAATATTCAACATCATTAATCTTTTTCCTAGAATATGAGAAGGAAGAATGGGAGGTTAGTGAGATTTATGTAAGAGATTCAGTCTGGTTTTCTTTATGTTTTGTTTGAAAAACTTTACCTTTTAAAAACTATAATGTTACATGTGTACAGTAGTTTCCTTCAATAATTCTAAAGAAAATGTTATCCTGTTAAATATTTAAAATCACCTTTCTTCTTATTGATTTGTTTGTATATTTACTCATTCATTCCTTCAACAATTATTGAGTATAAAATATGCCTTCATACTTTACTGAGTCCTAGGGACATTATTTTTCTCATTTTACAGATAAAGAAATTAAGGACAGAGAGTTAAGTAATTTGTTCAAGGTCACAATGTAATTGATAAGAGCTAGGATGTAAATCCAGGCAGACTGGTTCCAAAGTGTGCTCCAACATCTAAACTAAACTTGCTTGATCATATCTTTTTGTGTTACAAACAGCCCTGTGGTCCACAGTGGGAAAGCATAGATATGCAGGCAGATAAATTACCCTGTAAAGTTATCAGCTCTGTAGCAGGGGTGTACACCAAGTACTGAGACAGTCAGAGGACATTATGTAGTGACCCAAATCCTTATATTTGCAGGACGTTTTACTAGAAACACATGTATTTATTTTCAGGTAACCTTCCTGGT
Source organism: Saimiri boliviensis (assembly GCF_048565385.1). Classification (NCBI taxonomy): domain Eukaryota; kingdom Metazoa; phylum Chordata; class Mammalia; order Primates; family Cebidae; genus Saimiri; species Saimiri boliviensis. Next base: position 41,289,046 of record NC_133459.1, on the reverse strand, counting down.
CAGATTTAAACCCTTTAAAGTAGTTATTCTGAAAAATAATGCAAACAAAGTATGTTGGAAATCCATGTTTAAAATTACCTCTGAAATGCTGAATGCACACACACACACACACACACCCCCCTCAGATAATACGTAATAATCTTTCTGAGAAAGGTTGATTTTAGGGGAAACAGTTAACATTTATTCAGAGAAAAATTTGAAAATTTACTTGTGTAACAGTTTGGGGAAGTTTCATTCTATAAGACAAACTATTTGTCTTATGTAACTATGCAGTCAGTTTGTAAAGAGAAATTTAAAAATAGTTTTTATCCAGTGCATGTGGCAAACATGACAAAGCACCCCAAGAAAACTATTATACTGAAGGATGTACAATATTAGGGTAGATAAATTTTGGTATATTCACTTAAAAAATAAAATATAATTGATTTTAAACCATAGAACATTAAGTCTAGAGACTCACTCTGACACAGAGGACAAAAAACATCACAATGGGATGTTATGCTGTTCCTAAGCCAAACCCCAACTGTGGTTGAAAAACAGGCAGCTCTGCAGATAGCAGAGAATTTCTGAGATGAGCAATATGTCTCCTACGGTAGGTCGAAAGGAAAAGAGAAATTAGGGAAAGTGAAGAGATAGGGGAACCATCATTCCCAATAGGAAGAGAAGCAGTACTTCTTGATAACCCTAACTGAAACCCTCAAATGCAACTTCTAGACTTCTGGAAAGGGTAGAGGAGGCCCTGGTCCTTCCTGCCCATCATCCACATTGTCAGCTCCTCTACTTACACAACACAAACCCCCAGACTTTTCTATGGTATTTTTTCTTCCTTCTTTCATGGTTTATAATGTTCCTCCAAGCTGGGAAAAGTTAATTTCCCTAAACCTCAAAATGCTTGGCTTAGAGTTGAGCTCGGGGGAAGGGAACCCAGAAGCTTGACATGCTAGCAAAGGGTAAAAGTGTTTTTTTGTTGTTTGTTTTTAATCAGTTGGGCTTTTGGCTTCTCTCTCCCTGTGCAAACTGGCAAAAGGAATAATAAAAATTACTGTTTATATTCTCTGTAAAGTTTTAATTAATGAAAGAGGATTTGTGGTCTTAAGCTGCAGCCAATCTAGTGTGCTTTGTGTGTCTTTCTGTAAGAAAGGGTACCTTAGATTAGGATGCAGGCCCAGGACCTCATAAGCCAGGTGATCAAGCCAGCGCAACAAAATGTTAAGTAACAAACTTTGCTACAGGCCTCCATCTTGTTTTATGTCATTGGGAACATGGCCTGTAACCACATGGCAATACTTTTAGTCTCCACCATTATAAAATGGTGACTGTCTTCTGGTGCTAAGTCAGTTCCTGGGTGGGGGTCACAAAATCAGATATGGATCTGGGTGGTGCCAGTGGATCCATCAAGGGCAAGGTTTGCAAAATATCTTAAGCACTGACCTTGAGAATAGTTTAGGGAGAGTGGAAATCTTGTAGCCTCCAGCTGCATGACTCCTAAGCCATGGTTTCTAATCTTGTGGCTAGTTTCTTGCTCTGTTCCCCAGGCAAGAGGGATGGTTATTATCTTTGTTTTAGACTATAAACTGTAAACCAGATTCCATCCAGAGTTGGTTCAGCCTTCGAACCAACTTTGATTGAAATCAAACTTTCAATCAACTTTCAATTAAAAGTTGATTCCCTTGCCCAGGGATAGGCAAGGACAGCTTTGGGGCTGGAAGCAAGATGGAGTTGGTTGGGTCAGAACTCTTTCACTGTCTCAAGCACAATTTCACAATGACGGTTTCAAAAGCTGCTTACCACCCCTTTGAAAATATACTGGTAGTAAAGTCATAACCTAATTAAGGCTTGTTGGTTTCACCTGTGAGGTTACTTTTTGTAAAGTTCAAAAGCTGAAAAACTTGACTGCTTGGTGTGGCTAAAGTTAAGTAACAAGGGATTTTCTGGCACAGTGGCTCATGCCTGTAATCCCAGCATTTTGGGAGGCCGAGGTGGGTGGATCACATGAGGCCAGAAGTTCGAGAACAGCCTGGCCAACATGGTGAAACACTATATCTACTAAAAATACAAAACTGAGCTGGGCACGGTGGTACATGCCTGTAATCCTAGCTACTCGGGAGGCTGAGGCAGGAGAATTGCTTGAACATGGGAACAAGAGGTTGCAGTGAGCTGAGATTGTACCACTGCACTCCAGCCTGGTGACAGTGAGACTCCATCTCAAAAAAAAAAAGAAGAGTGCTCAGCTTAATTAAAAGTTGATATCCAAGCAATAGGTACATTTAAAAAGCCTTTATGCTTTTCTCTTCTTGGGTCTTGTTTTTTGGAAAAAGTGTTTTTTCTTCTCAGTTGAGTGAATTATTTTTCTCCATTTTTTTTTTTTGTCTTGCCACTCTTTTTTTTTTTTTTTTTTTGAGACGGAGTTTCGCTCTTGTTACCCAGGCTGGAGTGCAATGGCACGATCTCGGCTCACCGCAACCTCCGCCTCCTGGGCTCAGGCAATTCTCCTGCCTCAGCTTCCTGAGTAGCTGGGATTACAGGCATACGCCACCATGCCCAGCTAATTTTTTGTATTTTTAGTAGAGACGGGGTTTCACCATGTTGACCAGGATGGTCTCGATCTCTTGACCTCGTGATCCACCTGCCTCGGCCTCCCAAAGTGCTGGGATTACAGGCTTGAGCCACCGAGCCTGGCCTTGTCTTGCCACTCTTAATGTACACATAAGAGGCCCTAAGATAACTTCTGATAGTCTGGAACTCCTCGCAAAAAAAAAAAAAAAAAAAAAAGAGGCGGTACCACAGACCCTGTTTTGGGGGAAAAAACCAAAAACAAACCAAAAAACTCCTGTTTTCCTCATGAAACTACAGGAATTAAAAGCAACTAGAGCTCTCTCAAAATCAAAGTTGCTGTTCTGTTTTGCATTGTGTTATCTGATGGTTTTAAGTTTTGGGGGTATCAAATTACTACACGTTGTGAGAGAGCTTTGTGTAATAACCAGGTAAAAAATATACATTAAGGGATGGCTATTAGTAGTTATAGAGGGATAGTTAACTCTTTGTACATCTGGATCAGAGAAGCATGCTCTTGGCCACCTGGAAGATATGGAAACATACCCACCCCCAGTTAAGGGATAAGACTCCCATGGGGAATCGGCTGATTACAAAATGGGCTGATTGGCTTTGGGTTGCCTTGCAATGAAATACATGGTAGAAGCACTATACTGTCTTCTCTCAAAGTACTTCCCTCCTTTTGGGATCCAAAATTCACTATAAAATTGCATGCTTAATTTTGAGGTTCTGTCTTTGCCTTCAGCTATGCCAGCTTATTAAGCCCTAAAACTGCATGCTTTCCTGGTCTTGTTCCCCCTAGGTCTCCATCCTGAAGCCAGTAATCCAAATAAGAAACAGGCAAATGAGGCCGAGGTGGGTGGATCACTTGAGGTCAGGAGTTTGAAAACAGCCTGGCAAACATGGTGAAACCCAGTCTCTACCAAAAATATAAAAAATTAGCCAGATATGGTGGCACACACCTATAATCCCAGCTACTCAGGAGGCTGAGGAAGGAGAATCACTTGAACCTGGGAGGCAAAAGTTGCAATGAGCTGAGATGGTGCCATTGCACTCCAGCCTGGATGACTGAATGAGACTTCGTCTCAAAAAAAAGAAAAAGAAAAAGAAAAAGAAATGGGCAAATGAAAAATCTTACAAGTACTGAATCTTCTGTCTGTGTAGTTATATATGTGTTGTGTTTAATATCTACAAAAAGAGCTTTAGGCGGGTGCAGTGGCTCACACCTGTAATCCCAGCACTTTGGGATGCTGAGGCAGGTGGATCACACGGTCAGGAGTTTGAGACCAGCCTGGCCAATATGGTGAAACCCTGTTTATACTAAAAATACAAAAATTAGCTGGGTGTGGCTGTGTGTGCCTGTAGTCCCAGCTGCTCAGGAGGCTGAGGCAGGAGAATCACTTGAACCCTGGAGGTGGAAGTTGCCAGAAGCCCTGGAGGCAGAAGTTGCAGGAAGCTGAGATTGCACTACTGCACTCCAGCTTGGGCAACAGAGCGAGACTCCGTCTCAAGAAAAAAAAAAAAAAGCTCTAATTAATTGGCTTAAATAAAAATAAGTGCTTAAATCAAATATTTTTTAAAGGAAAGATAAAAGCTGTAATGCCTTCTAGTTAACATGACTGACTTTTAAGAAATAAAAATCGCCGGGCACGGTGGCTCAAGCCTGTAATCCCAGCACTTTGGGAGGCCGAGGCGGGTGGATCACGAGGTCGAGAGATTGAGACCATCCTGGTCAACATGGTGAAACCCTGTCTCTACTAAAAATACAAAAAATTAGCTGGGCATGGTGGCGCGTGCCTGTAATCCCAGCTACTCAGGAGGCTGAGGCAGGAGAATTGCCTGAGCCCAGGAGGCGGAGGTTGCGGTGAGCCAAGATGGCGCCATTGCACACCAGCCTGGTTAACAAGAGCGAAACTCCATCTCAAAAAAAAAAAAAAGAAAGAAAAATCATCTTAAAGATGATTGGTAAAATACAAGTGTTATCAATATAAATAGGTGAGCCATATCATATAAGTCAAATACTAGGTTTGCTAAATGTTTCAAAACTGTAAACTACCTGCTTCACAATTTGGGAAGGCCTGGGAACATATGAAAGTAACCACTCCCCTAGCTATGGTGGAAAAAGTAAGTGACTTTCTCTGTGCCTAGTACATAATCAAAACAAACTTACCAGGTTTCACATTAAAGTTAAAAATTGCTAAGAATTACTATAATAATATGTAATTTAGACTAATAGATTTACATGCAAGGTGTGTAAAAACAGTAAAATGTGATTTTTAGTAAAAGATTATAAGAAGGCATGGAAATGTAAATTTTGCCTAGTCATAAAAAATTGTCTTAAATTCGACAAGCTAAAGCTGATGGTTTAAGCAAGTTATGGAAAGACTGTAAAAATTAAGCTGGCAAAAATCCCATGTGTAAATCTTAACTGAATTCAAAAGGGTATTATATGGGTTTTTTTTCATAAATTGAGCATTGAAATAAAAGCATAACAAAGTTATCTTAAGATGCTAATTTGCCTTTTAGAAAAACAGTTACAAAAGATTTGTAAAGATTTCACCTCATGGTTGAATTGATTAATATTAGATGGTATTGTCAATGAGGTTTCATTTAAAAATTGAGGCTGGGCACGGTGGCTCATGTCTGTAATCCCAGCACTTTGGGAGGCCAAAACGAAAGGATCACCTGAGGTCAGGAGTTTGAGACCAGCCTGACCAACATGTTAAAACATCATCTCTACTAAAAAATACAAAAATTAGCTGGGCATGGTGGCATATGCTGGTAATCTCAGTCACTTGGGTGGTTGAGGCAGGAGAATCACTTGAATCTGAGAGGCAAAGATTGTAGTGAGCTGAGACCAGCCTGAGCAACAAGAGCAAAATTCTGTCTCAAAAAAAAAAAATTGAGGTTCACAATAATGCAAGGATAAAATCTGGCTTTGAACAGGATTTTCATGTAATTATAAAGGCTAACAAAAGATTTTTGCTTTTTGAGTTGTCATTTTGGCAAAATAAATAATTTATGGCAATCTAGACATCTATTTCATAACAGCAAGTGTTTTAAACCTCTAACATATTTATCAGGCTTCCCAAAATCAAACTTTAAGTTTCAAAATTGTCTCTCCTGATGCCTGACTTTCTGAATGGTTCACTGGGCCTCTGAAACATCTACAGAAGAGGCAAACAGGATTATCTGACATATTTAATTACATGGAATTGCCAAAATGATGTCCAGTCTTCTTTAGGTTGTATCTTGTTGAACAATACTAATATATGTGCCAAAATTATATGGCATTTCTAAAATTCTAATGTCTAAGTATATGTCATCAATCATAATTAAGATTGAAGTGATTATAAACCACAGAGATAACCAAATCTGTTTGCCAGTCATGCTTTTAACTGTAACTACTCTGAAAATTTTGTCATCTGCAGACAATTGTCTTCCTTTGTTCCTTTTCAAAGGATAGTATATAATCAAGCTATAGGACTTTAACAGGTGTTCTTAAATGCAGGTTTCTAACATTGGAATAGAGAAAAAACACAAGAATTGATGAGGAGCTGAAATGTTCACACATATCAAACAGGAGTTAACTGCATGAACAACACTAATGGACGTCTGACATAATGTTTTTTAACTTTTTGCTTGAAACATTGCTAATCCTTGTTTTGTCCTTCAATGCATAGGAAACTTTGAAGCTATCTCCAACTTTCAACAATTAAGTAAGGTATACTTTCGGGAACAAAATTTAAGGCATACTTCTCATTGCCTGGTTCCTGTAAAGTTTGGAAACTATTTGTGAGTATTCTTTTTCTTTTTCTTCTTTTTCTTTTTCAGATGGAGTCTCACTGTGTCACCAGGCTGAAGTGCAGTGGCACAAGACAGGGTTTCACTATTTTTGCCAGGATGGTCTCAATCTTCTGACCTCATGATCCACCCACCTTGGCCTCCAAAAGTGCTGGGATTACAGGTGTGAACCACAGTGCCTGGCCATGAGTATTCTTAACTTATGGCTATATAGTTATTTGCATCAGTGCAGTAAGAATCCATTTTCTTTTTCAATAGAACACAATTAGAGAAACTGGTTGTTTTTACCAAGGTTTTGACTAGAAGGCTGCACTTCTTTTTAAGAAATCAAGTTTGACTTGCAGAGCCAATAAAAGTCCTTTGGGGAAGATTGGCCTCATACTCTTGCCTACACAGTACCCCAGGTAGTTTCCTCACCTGTCGTCAGTAAAGAATGTCACTTTCTAACAGGTCCAGGTGGTCCAAGCTTATCTTGGGACCTTAAGACGAAAAGATCACCCAACTCACAGGTATTTAAGGATATAAACCCATGGCTGGACTTGGCTTTTTTTTGTTGTTGTTCTGGGGTACATGTGCAGATCTTGCAGGATTCTTGCAAAGGTACACACATGTATGGTGGTTTGCCTCCATCCCCCCATCACTTACATCAGGCATTTTTCCCAATGTTATCCCTCCTCAACTTCCCCACCACCCACTGTCCCCTCCCAGTCCCCCACCCCCCAACAGACCCCCAGTGTGTGATGTTCCCCTCTCTTTTTTTTTCAGATGAAGTCTTGCTCTGTCACCAGGCTAGAGTGCAGTGGCAGAGTCTTGGCTCACTGCAACCTCCATCTCCCAGGTTCAAGCGATTCTTCCACCTCAGCCTCCCAAGCAGCTGGGACTACAGGCGCGTGCCAAACGCCTGGCTAATTTTTGTATTTTTAGTAGAGACAGGGTTTCACCATGTTGGCCAGCATGTTCTCGATCTCTTGGCCTCATGATCCATCTACCTCGGCCTCCCAAAGTGCTGGGATTACAGGCACGAGCCACTGTGCCCGGCCGATGTTCCCCTCTCTGTGCCCATGTGTTCTCATTGTTCAACATGCACCTATGAGTGAGAACATGTGGTGTTTGGTTTTCTGTTCTTCTGTTGGTTTGCTGAGAATGATGGTTTCCAGATTCACCCATGTCCCTACAAAGGACATGAACTCAGCCTTTTTATGGCTGCATAGTATTCCATGGTGTATATGTGCCACATTTTCTTTGTCCAGTCTATCATAGATGGCCATTTGGGTTAGTTCCAGGTTTTTGCTATTGTAAACAGTGCCACAGTGAACATACAAGTGTATTTGTTTTTATAGTAGAATGATTTGTAATCCTTTGGGTATATACACAGTAATCAAATTGCTGGCTAAAATGGTGTTTCTATTTCAAGGCCTTGAGGAATCGCCACACTGTCTTCCACAATGGTTGAACTAATTTACACTCCCACCAACAGTGTAAAAGTGTTCCTATTTCTCCACATCCTCTCCAGCATCTGCTGTCTCCAGATTTTTTAATGATCACCATTCTAACTGGCGTGAGATGGTATCTCAATGTAGTTTTGATTTGCATTTCTCTAATGACCAGTGATGATGAGCATTTTTTCATGTTTGTTGGCCTCATATATGTCTTCTTTTGTAAAGTGTCTGTTCATGTCCTTCACACACTTTTGAATGGGCTTGTTTGTTTTTTCCTTGTAAATTTGTTTAAGTTCTTTGTAGAGTCTGGTTATTAGCCCTTTGTCAGATGGGTAGATTACAAAAATTTTTCCCATTCTGTTGGTTGCCAGTTCACTCTAATGATTGTTTCTTTTGCTATGCAGAAGCTCTGGAGTTTAACTAGATCCCACTTGTCTATTTTGGCTTTTGTTGCCAATGCTTTTGGTGTTTTAGTCATGAAGTCCTTGCCTATGCCTATGTCCTGAATGATTTTGCCTAGGCTTTCTTCTAGGTTTTTTATAGTGTTAACTCTTATGTTTAAATCTGTAATATATCTGGAGTTAATTTTAGTGTAAGGTATCAGGAAAGGGTCCAGTTTCAGCTTTCTGCATCAGGCTAGCCAGTTATCCCAATACCATTTATTAAGCAGGGAATCCTTTCCCCATTGCTTGTTTTTGTATGGTTTATCAAAGATCAGATGGTTGTAGATGTGTTGTGTTGCCTCTGAGGCCTCTGTTCTGTTCCATTGGTCTATATCTCTGTTTTGGTACCAGTACTATGCTGTTTTGATTACTGTAGCCTTATGGTATAGTTTGAAGTCAGATAGCATGATGCCTCCAGGTTTGTTCTTTTTGCTTAGGATCGTCTTGGCTATGCAGGCTCTCTTTTGGTTCCATATGAAGTTTAAGGTGGTTTTTTCCAATTCTGGGAAGAGGATCATTGGTAGCTTGATGGAGATAGCATTGAATCTATAAATTACTTTGGGCAGTATGGCCATTTTCACAATATTGACTCTTCCTAACCATGAGCATGGAATGTTTTTCCATCTGTTTATGTCCTCTCTTATTTCCTTGAGTAGTGGTTTGTAGTCCTCCTTGAAGAGGTCCTTTACATCCTTTGTTAGTTGTATTCCTAGGTATTTTGTATTCTTTGTAGCAATTGTGAATGGGAGTTCACTCATGATTTGACTCTCTGTTTGTCTGTTATTGGTGTATAGGAATGCTTGTGATTTCTGCACATAGATTTTGTATCCTGAGACTTTGCTGAAGTTGCTTATCAGCTTACAGAGATTTTTGGGCTGAGATGATAGGGTCTTGTAAATATACAATCACGTCACCTGCAAATAAAGACAATCTGATTTCCTCTTTTCCTGATTGAATACCCTTTATTTCTTTGAGCTTCCAATACTATATTGAATAGGAAGGGTGAGAGAGGGCATCCTTGTCTAGTGCCAGTTTTCAATGGGAATGCTTCCAGTTTTTGCTTATTCAGTATGATAGTGGCTGTGGGTTTGTCATAAATAGCTTTTATTATTTTGAGATATGTTCCATCAATACCTAGTTTGTTGAGAGTTTTTAGCATAGAGGGAGGGCTGTTGAATTTTGTCAAAGGCCTACTCTGCAACTATTGAGATAATAATGAGGTTTTTGTCTTTGGTTTGGTTTACGTGATGGATTATGTTTATAGATTTGTGTATGTTGAACTAGCCTTGCATCCCCAGGATGAAGCCTACTTGATCGTGCTGGATAAGCCTTTTGACGTGCTGTTGCATTTGGTTTGCCAGTATTTTACTGAAGATTTTGCATTGATGTTAATCATGGATATTGGCCTGAAGTTTTCTTTTTTAGCTGTATCTCTGCCAGGTTTTGGTGTCAGGATGAGGTTGGTGTCATAAAATGAGTTAGGGAGGATTCAGTCTTTTTGTATTGTTTGGAATAGTTTCAGAAGGAACGTTACCAGCTCCTCTTTGTACATCTGGTAGAATTTGGCTATGAACCCATCTGGACACGGACTTTTTTTGCTTGGTAGGCTATTAATTGCTGCCTCAACTTCAGAACTTATTAGTCTACTCAGGGATTCAACTTCTTCCTAGTTAATTTGGGGTGGAGAGTTCTGTAGATGTCTATTAGGTCCGCTTGGTCCAGATCTGCATTCAAGTCCTGGATACCCTTAGTGATTTTCTGTCTCATTGATCTGTCTAATATTGACAGTGGAGTGTTAAAGTCTGCCACTATTATTGTGTGGGAGTCTACGTCTCTTTTTAGGTCATTAAGAACTTGTTTTATGAATGTGGGTGTTTCTGTATTTGGTACATTTATATATATTTAGGATAGTTAGCTTTTCTTGTTGCATTGATCTTTTTACCATTATGTAATGCCTTTCTTTGTCTCTTTTGATCTTTGTTGGTTTAACATCCATTTTATTAGAGACTCGGATTACAACCCCTGCTTTTTTTTGCTCTCCATTTGCTTGGTAAATCTTCTTCCATCCCTTTATTTTGAGTCTATGTGTGTCTCTGCACATGAAATGGGTCTCCTCAATATAGCACACTGAGGGGTCTTGACTTACTACCCAATTTGCCAGTCTTTGTATTTTGATTGGGGCTTTTAGGCTGTTTACATTTAATGTTAATATTGTTACATGTGAATATCCTAAAAACCACTGAATTGTACATTTTAAAAGAGTATGTAAATTTTATGTTGTATAAATTATGTTTCAATTTTGAAAAAGAACAAATTTAATTAGATATGTATAAGATCTATGTACTGGAAGATACAAAACATTGCTGAGATATATTGAAGACCCAAATAAATAGAAATACATACCATGTTCATGGATTAGAGGACTCAATATTGTTGAAATATAAATTCTCCCTAAATTTATCTGACGATTCTATGTCGTCCCAATAAAAATCCTAGCAGGCAGTTATATCAAAATTGGCAAGCTGATTCTAAAATGTATTTGGGAATGCTAAGAATCTAGAATAGCCAAAACAACTTTTAAAGAAAAAACTCACAAAGTTGGGGATGTTACACCTTATAATTTCAAGACTTACAATAAAGTTATGGCATGGAATTGTTCTAAGAATAAACACATGGATTAACAGAATAGAATACAGAGTTCAGAAGTAGACCTTCATAATGTCTTTAATAAAGATGGCAACATTAATCAGTAAGGAAATAAATCTTTTTACCAAATGTTTCTGGAATAACTGGATATATATTGAAAATGAATAAACCTCTCAATTTTACCTAAAAAATCATATAAGTGTATAGAAAATTTACCTACAGTAGATCATAAACCTAAATGTAGAAATTAAAACTATAAAATATTTAGAAGAAAGTATAAGAAACATATTTTATGACCTTAGAGCAGACAAAGATTTCTTAAATAGGCTTTTTGTGTCCTATCACAAAATTATAAAAGAAAATACTGATGAATTCACCTCCATCAAAATTCTACTCTTTATAAAACACTACTAAGAAAATGAAAGACATGTCATAGACTAGGAGAAAAGATTTATAATACATATATCTAAAACAATGGACTGGTATTAAAAATATATAAAGATCTCTTGGCCAGGTGTGGTGGCTTATGCACGTAATCTTGGCACTTTAGGAAGTCAAAGATGGAGAATCACTTCAGGACAGGTATTTGAGACTAGCTTGGGCAACATGGTGAGACACTATCTCTAATATTTAAAAAACAAAACAAAATTACTTCCACAACTCAATATAAAGAATACAAGCCAGAAACAGTGGTGCATACCTGTAATCCCAGCACTCTGTGAGGCTGAGGCAAGAAGGTTACTTGAGGCCAGGAGTTTGAGACTGGCCTGGACAACATAGCGAGACACTGTCTCTACAAAAAAAGATTTTTTTAAATTAGTTGGGTGTGGTGTTGCATGCCTATAGTCCCAGCTACTTGAGAGGCTGGGGCAGGAGGATGGTTTGGCCTGGAAGTTTGAGGCTGCAGCCAGCCAGTACTGCACCCCTATACTCCAGCCTGGGCAATACAGTGAGAACCTGTCTCTAAAAATAAAAATAAAACAAGTTTTTTTTTTTTAAGAATACAGATCACTCCATTAAAAATTTACAAAAGATTTGAACAGATGCTTCACAAAAGAACATATATAAATGGCCAAAACATATTAATGGTCATTAGACACCCTCAAAAAGCAAATTAAAACCACTGTCTACTAGATATACCCTGGCACTTGCATCAGTCTGTCTTGGGTTTGATTGCTTTGCTCATCACTTCAGAGGCTGATCATGCTGAATATGGCAGACACTGCACACACTGGAGCCTATACGTTATACGTTCTCTATGGTATGTTCAAATTGGTTGTATCTTCATAAGATTATTTTCTCTTCAAAGAAACAATCTACTATATTCTCCAAATTAGTTGTTTTCTATGAGAAAGAAGTGAACAGAAACATATCCTCTATAGCCCAATTTCCTTTTCTACTCTAATTAGCTGAGCAATAGAAAAAGACAGACCAATAAGAGGAGTAGCAAATAATTACCACCAATTGCTCTAGTATACTCTGTAAGAAATACAACTCAAAAATTAGAAATCAGAAAGAAAAGAACTTTAAAATACCTGTTCTTTCTGTTCAGCACCCGTAGTTTTTCCAGGGGACTGGTGTCCAAGTTGCTTATTCTCTTGAGATTCACACACCTCTCCTTTAAGTCTCTCAACCTTAAATATAAAAGTAAACATCTTGTAAACTTCTCATTTTTTATTTGGATATATTATTATTTTGTTTTTTAATTATCCAAGTAATACATAAATACATTCCTTTTGTAAAACTTCAACACATAGGTATACAGAGTAAAAAATGGCATTTGCCTTCATATCACAGCCAGTCTTCCCTTTCCAGAAATAACACTGCTTGGAATGTACCCTCCTTGAACTTTTTCATGCATACACACACATTAAATATATAAAAGTATTAGACACATAAATTTAAGAAGACTTAGACAACTTATCAATCTTCACTTGTTCATTAATTCTTTTTATGATTGCATTGTTATTGTGGTAAAATATGCATAACACAAAATTTCCCATGTTAGCCATTTTTAAGTGTACAGGTCAGTGGCATTAAGCATCTTTAAACATATTATTAAGCACATTATCAAGCACACTGTTGGGCAACCATCACCACCATCCATCTCCAGAACTCTTTCATCTTGACCTGAAACTCTATACCCATCAAACAGTAACTCTCATTACTCCCTCTCCCCAGCCACTGGCAACTACCATTCTATCCATACTTTCTGTCTCCATGACTTTGACTACTCTAAGCACGTCATATAAGTGTAATCATATATTATTCTTCCTTTTGTGATTGTATTATTTCATTTAGAATAATGTCTTCAACATTCATTCATGTTGCAGCATGTATATGAATTTCTTTCCTTTTTAAGGCTGAATAACATTCCACTGTATGGCTATACCACATTTCGCTTCTCGGTTCTTCTGTCAATGAACATCTGAGCTGCTTCTACCTTTTGGCTATTGTGAATAATGCTGCTATGAATATGGATGTACAAATATATGTTTGAGTCTCTGTTTTCAGTTCTCTGGGGTACATATCCAGAAGTGGAATTGTCAGACCACATGTTGATTCTATATTTAACTTTTAGAGTAACTGTTTTTCACGGTGGCAGCACTATTTTAGGTTCTCACCAGCAATGCACAAAGGTTCCAATTTTTCCACATCTTCATCAACATTCGTTATTCTCTGTTGTTTTGATAGTAGCCATCCTGATGTGTCTTTACTCATTCTTGCAAAAAATTTTCTAAAGCACCTAGTATTATGCCGAGTATTTTGTTAAATATTAGAGATATGATTATTTAAAGAATATAAACTAAAATTGAAGAGACATATATTTAAAATTTGGAAGTACGTATTTTGAAAAATTAGTAAATTGCTAAGAACAAATGGTTAAAAATGAAAAGAAGATTTAGTATCAATAATCTTAAACTTATCCAATTTTAATAGAGTAATATTTTCTATGTGGTAAATGTATTAACTATAAACTATTATCTAATTCCTTATTTAAAAGATCCTAGATTTACATGATAGCAACAATATTGCTATTTAGCATAGGTAGTTAAAATGCATAAAATATAAATACTGGTAGAATGCATCTAGGTCAAAGCAAAGCATCCACCTGAGATGTTACAGCCACCACTATTGGTCCTCACTAAAGACCAACTTAAATGTTGTGTATCTGTAATGCTCAAGCTGCTGATTGTTATGGTAGACACATTTAAATAAGTTTTAAGAAGTAAATTAAACTTACCATTTCACCAAGCACTTTTTTTTCTGAGTCAAGTGATCGAACCCTATTTCGTAAAGCTAGAATTTCCTCATCCAGTCTCTGATTATGTTCCTTTGCTTTCTGTAGGTCAGCTGCATCTAAAACAGAGAACACAGATTACTCAACTGGAGCAAAGTTTTAGTTTCAGGAGCACTAACTCTAAAAACAAAGGAAGTGCTATTGCCTGCCCTTCTTGCCAGTCCTATCATATCTCTGCATATGTGGCTGGCTCTCTGTGCAGGAGAGCCTCTAAGCTCTCAAGTCTAGTCTGAGAATATTCTACCAACCTAATGAAACAACAGAGAAAGTTTTATGTTACTCACACCAGACCAATGAACTGGACTTTTTGAGTATAGGATTTCCAGCAATAGAGGTTCTTCTAGGACCTAGAATTTTAAAACAATTTCACAGACCTTTTATAAGTTAAATAACCAAAAAATGGTCTTCCTAACTTCCTTTCAGTCCTGCCTCTTTTACATACCTCCTAGTCCATTAGTCTATATATCTGTTCTTAGAACAATGCCATGCTGTAGCTTTACTGTAAGTCTTGAAATTATAAAGTGTTAATACCTCAAATATTATTGATCACAAATGGAACATAGGCTTTTTATTAATCAAACTACACAGTTTTGTTCAAAGTGAATATTTTTATCCCACTTTCACCTAGTACCATGTTCCAAAATATGGTAAATATTTTCAAATATATGTATCTTTATAGTAATATACAGACAGACAAAAGTAGTATAAAAATATTTAACAACTGGTTCAGCATGTACCCTCATCTGTAAGAATGTAGCTCTGAAGTAGAGTTCTAGAGAACGGTTTGCTGGGCTAAATATTATCTTTTTAGTGGCTGGGAAGACATGGTGCTCGAAGGAGCTATGACAGTTAAGGCAGGTAGAAATGCTTGGAAGACTTAGGACAACAAACACAACTCAACACAGAATTATCCCAACATCTTCACAACTTTACTGCCATACTAGTATATACCAGCTCACAGTAGCCCTGTGGGTATACATACACACATACCACACTCCACAAATATAAAAACCCAAATGACATCATTCCATACATCTTACTCTACCACTTGACTTATTCACTTGATAATATATCACAGAAATCAATCCATGTCAGTGTAAACTTGGCTCCATGCCATCTTTTTTTTTTTTTTTTTTTGAGATGGAGTCTAGCTCTGTCATCCAGGCTGGAGTGCAGTGGTGCAATCTCAGCTTACTGCAACCTCTGCCCCCCACCTTCAAGCGATTCTCCTGCCTCAGCCTCCTGAGTAGCAGGAACTACAGGCGGACGCCACCACATCCAGCTAATTTTGGTATTTTTAGTAGAGATGGGGTTTCACCATGTTGGCCAGGATTGTCTTGATCTCTTGACCTCATGATCCGCCAGCCTTGGCCTCCCAGTGTGCTGGGATTACAGCTGTGAGCCACTGCATCCAGCCCATGTCATCTTTAATAGCTGCAAAGTATGCCTTGTATAGTCACTTATTTAACAATCTATTGTTGGCAAGCACACTGCATTTAATTTTACTACCCAACAAGTTATTTCTTACTCTCTTTACTTCTTTGTTAACTGGCGACTTAACAAGTTGGGAAGTATTCTCTCTTCTTCAATTTTGTGGAAGAAATTATATAAAGTTAGTATTATTTATTCCTTAAATAATTCCTTTTATTAGAATTCACTAATGAAGCCACCTGAGCCTGGAGTTTTCCTCATGGGACGATTTTTATTATTTTATTTTATTTTGTTTTGTTTTTTATTTGAAACAGAGTCTCACTCTGTTGCCCAGGCTGGAGTGCAGTGGCACAATCTCACTGCAGCCTCTGCCTCAGATTCAAGTGATTCTCCTGCCTCAGCCTCCCAAGTAGCTGGGACTACAGGCATGGGCCACCATACCTGGCTAATTTTTCTTTTGTATTTTTAGCAGAGACTGGGCTTCGCCATGCTGGCCAGGGAGGTCTTGAACCTCAAGTGATCCACCCACCTCGGCCTCCCAAAGTGCTGGGATTACAGGCATCAGCCACAATGCCCAGCCCATGGGAAGATTTTTAACTAAAAATTCAGTTTGCATACATAGATTTAGGGCTGTTTCTTCTTGGGTAAGGTTTGGTAGTTTGCGTCTTATAAGGAATGTGTCCATGTCATCCAGGTCATCAATTTATTGGCATAAAGTTATTCATATTCCCATATTATCTCTTTTTTATGTAGAAATATTCTGTTATTTTTTATATTGGCAATTGTGTCTTCTCTCTTTTTTCATGACCAATCTAGTTAGAAGTTTAACAATGTTGTTATTCCCTCTGAAGAAGCAGCTCTTTAACTCTGTTGTGGTTCTGCTTTTAGTTTTGTTGATTTTTTTTTTTTTTTTTGAGACAGAGTCCTTCTCTGTCACCAAGGCTGGTGTACAATGGCATGACCTTGGCTCACTGCAACCTCTGCCTCCCGAGTTCAAGAGATTCTCTGCCTTGGCCTCCCAAGTAGCTGGGACTACAGCTGTGTGCCACTAATTTTTGTATTTTTAGTAGAGACGGGGTTTCATCATGTTGGCCAAGATGGTCTCGATCTCTTGACCCTGTGATCCGCCCACCTCAGCCTCCCAAAGTGCTGGGATTACAGGTGTGAGCCACTGCGCCCTGCCAGTTTTGTTGATTTTAACTTTTATTTTAATATCTCCTTCCTTCTGCATGCCTTGGATTTAATTTTCTCTTCTTATTCTGTTCTTATTCTCCTTATCCTTATTATAGTTAATTATATTCTTACTGTTCTTATTCTGCTCACCTTATTCTGGGTGTCTCAGGTATAGACTTAGATTATTTCAAGCCCTTTCTTGATATCTATTATAAACATTAAACACTATAAAATTCCCTCCAAGTACTGATTTAGCTATGTCACAGAAACATTGATATTATTGCATTTTCATTTTCTTCAATTCAAAATATTTTCTAGTATTTCTCTTAATTTTTTTCTCTGAAGACATGGTCTTTTTATCAATATCTTTTGAATTTCCAAGTATTTTCAACTAACTTACTTCTGTTACCAATTTTTAGTTTAATTCCATTATGATCAGAGAACATAATTTGTATGGCTTCATTTTTTTTTTTCCACAGAGATTTGCTTTATGGCCCAGGATGGTCTCTCTTTTTTTAATTTTTAATTTTAATTTTTGTGGGTACATAGTAGGAGTATATATTTATGGAGTACATGAGATTTTTTTTCACAAATAAGACTTTTTATTTGCCACTATTAAAAGTTTGAACTTCAAACAGATTCTTGAACCAGTGCTTCATATCCATCAGCTAATTCGAATTTAGCACCTGTCTCATCCCCTAGCTTTTCCAGAACAATTACCTTCACCATGACATTCCATGAGTTTTCCCAATTCAAACTTGGGCATCTTCAACATTTTTACTTTTCTAAGAAAGACATCATGGAGAAGATAAATTGATTGGCAAGGGTTTTCTCTTTTCCAGTGCTGTTTGGAATCAATTTATTGACCACTTCTTTCAAGTTGTTTGCACCTCTCAGGTCATAATTTCCATCATCTTCTTCTGGATTTCACAGACCTATTGGTGCTGAGCATAAGAGGCCTTCCGTATTGGATTATTGTGTTATTTAGTAAAACCAACACAGAGTAGATGAGACAAATAACCATCAGTAGTCTTGACATCAATGTGATGTTCAATCATGGTCTGCCATTTTTTGACCATGGAACACATTTTGTCATGGGTAAACCCATGCCATGGAAGTTAGTCAGTTTTTGTCCCGAACATCTTCAGCCATCAGCATGAATTGTCTAAATGCAACTTCATCATTCTGCAAGTCAGCATGACTCACTTCAAACATGTGACCATCAGATGCAATTTTGGTTCCTTGAGTCCTGGTGACTAGTATCTCTCCATCGTTTCTTACATTGAACAGGGCAAGTGCTTTTACATCACACCATTCCTTCTTAGAAAATGGATCAACCATTTTCTTTTCGGCTTCCTTTTTGCTACCTTTCATAAGATGCTTGTTCTTGCCAACAGCCATGGTGCTGCTCAGAGAGCCAAAAGGCTACATGAGATGTTTTGATACAGGCATGCAACAAGTAATAATCATGCCATAGAAAATGGGTTATCCAGCCCCTCAAGTATTTATCCTTTGTGATACAAACAATCCAATTATACCCTTTAAGTTATTTTTAAATGTACAATTAAATTACTATTGACTATAGTCACTCTGTTCTGCTATCAAATACTAGATCTCATTCACTCTTTCTAACTTTTTTTGTACCCATTAACCATCCCCACTTCCCCTGGAAAATGCCCCTCTACTCTCCTTCCCAGCCTATTGTAACAATCTTTCTGCTCTCTATGAGTTCAACTGTTTTGATTTTTAGATTCCACAAACAAGTGAGAACATGCAATGTTTGTCTTTCTGTGCCTGGCTTATTTCTCTTAGCATAATGACCTCCAGTTCCACCAGGATGGTCTCTTTTGGTAAATGTTTCATGGATATATGAAAAGAATCTGTATTCTGGTGAAATTTTCTATAAATATCAATTAGGTCATGTTGATTGCTGGTATTTTTAGGTCTTTTATGTCCTTACTGATTGTTTTTCTGTTTATTTGTTCTATTAATTCCTAAGAAAGCAGTGTTCATTTTTATAATTGTATTCATACATTCTTAAAAGGAGAGTATGCGTAGTTTTAGAATTATTTAAAAACTGGTAAACATATTTAAATTTTTTCATTGTTACCATTACCCAAATTTCATTACATTATTGATAACTGGTAGCATTTTTATATAGGCAAGCTAAGGTCAGATTAATTCACCACTGATTCCAAGCCTACTGGTTTCCCAGTGAACAAATACGTATAAAGTATTGTTAAATGCATTATAAAGTATATTGGTATCAGTGGTACCAGTAAAGTATGTATGATTTGTGTTGATCACAGGTTTGGGAGTCAGACATATAAAGATTCAAATATCATCTCTGATACTTAATATAGCTACTGGATAACTCACTTGACTTTGGGGATACTACTACTCACTACCTGGAGCTGCTATGAAGATTAGGTGAGATAATGTGTGTTCAGGGTGGTATGCCCATCGACTGTTGTGAGGATTAGAGATAATGCATGTGAAGTGCCTGGCAGAGTACCTGTCAGTTAGTAAGTAATAAATTGTAGCAGTAGTGGTAGTAGTAGCAATAATAATAACAGTAGTAGGACATATTGTTTTAATTGCTAAATATTATTTTAAAACATATTAACATATATTATTTCTTAATGTATTATTATTAAATAATAATTTTTTAAAAATTTTATTCTTTTGAGATGGGGTCTTGCACTATGGCCCAGGCTGGAGTACAGTGTCACAGACATATCTCACTGCAACCTCCAACTCCTAGGCCCAAGCCTCCCAAGTCTTTGGGATTACAGGCATGTGCCACCATTCTTGGCTACTAAATAATAATTATCATATCTTCTAGAATGACTTACCATTTTCTTTATGCTTTACCAAATTCTCCTTCAATTTTTCAATTTCTAGTTGAGCCTTCTTAAGTGCAGAATCTAAAAAAAGTAAGAAAATATTTGTATAAGGAGCAAATGATTAGTATAATAATCAAATTTCAAATGACTCTCCCTCTGGAACACTTTCTTTCATCTGGCTACTGTCCTTGGAGTTTCTGCTCCTCAGGGATTTCCCCAGACTTTTCTCTCAGAGTTCCTACCGCACCCTATATTTACTCCATCCCTGATTATCAGACCTCATAATTGTCTTTCCCTAATAGTTTTCTCCACCAGATTTCATGATGAAGAGGAATTTAAACCACTGTAAACAGCAGGAACAGCTCAGAGATTTTAGGCATGGTACTACCAGTTTAGTAAAAAGAAATTACACCCAGAAATAATTAAAAATAATTCCTGCAATCAATCCTATTTAGAATTTTGCCAATAAATACTAGAAATATAAAAATAACAAAATTTCAGGAAATGGTTTTTGGTACCATGCAAGAATTGTATAAGGATGGCAAAATGATATTTAGGAAGACATGGGGCATTAGAGTCTATTGGATTTGGGTTCTCTACTCCATGTTTTATCCCTTTGTCTCCTGTGGTCTCCTCATCACCAGTGATATTGCTGGTGTGTCTCCTATATTACCAAAATGAAGAACCTCCCAGAAGAGACTAACATGAATTTAAAACAGGTCATTTCTAACCACAGAGTGAGTACATCAGCACAATTGTGCAAGTTTTATTATTACATCCATAACACTCCGTTATTTAGAGTAAATCCCAGGATAACCTACCAGATTCTCCTAAAACTGTATTCCTAACTATAGCAATACTCTTACTACTACTGTTACCACAGCAGCAGCTACCAGTGTCAGATATATGTATCATCATAACAAATCTGCAAAGTAGATATTCATGTTTCCGTTTTATAGATTAGATAAACAAGATTCAGAAAAGCAACTCATTCAATATTATACAACTAGTAAACAGTATGGCTGGGATGTGAATCTAGTTCTGTTTACACTGAGCCAGAGATGTAAAAATAGCTTCTGTTTTACTAAAACAACAGTTTTCCAATGAATTCCTCTATGGAAGACGGAGGTAAAGTAAAGTGAGGGAAGGCGGAAAGGATATTCTAGAAAGAGGGAATATAACAACTAATACAGGAGGTAGGATAGAACAAAGGAGATGACGTAGAACACTGAGTAGTTCTGGAACTACATATAGTCCAATAATCCCTGGTCTGTAGTGCAGAGAATTAGGGAAGTGTGGGACATGAGCTGGATACATAGGCAGAAGCCAAACTAGAAAGACCTTACTTGCTATACAAGAGAGCTCAGAATTTATTATGTAAACCAGGGGCTTCCAAACTGTATTCTATGAACCACAAAGTTCTGAGGAAGTACTTCAGATGTTCTGAAAACATCTGACTTAATTTCTATTTGAAAAAAATAACTGTTTTTGGAATAGCATACATAGTGAAATATATTGTACAAAATTTAAATAATATCAGACTACCAAATTTATTAACTTGTATTGTCAGCTTGGTTTCTGCCATGTTTGTGAAGATACTTGAAAACTGTAGCTTTCTGGGGTTGGGCACAGTGGCTTAGGCACTTTTGGAGGCTGAGGCATGAAGACCGCTTGAGGCCAGGAGTTTGAGACCAGCCTGGGCAAGTGAAACTCCATTGTCTACAAAAGATTTAAAATGAGATAGGTGTACATGCCTGCAGTCCTCGGTACTCATGAGACTGAGGCAGGAGGATCACTTGAGTGATTCAGTTAGTGAGTGATGATCATGGCATTGTGCTCCATTCTGGGAAAGAGTGAAACCCTGTCTCTAAAAAAAGAAAGAAAGAAAAAAGAAAATTGCAGCTTTTCAATAGTCTTCTTAAACCAGTAATATTTCTAAAACTGTTTTTGTTGTAACTTTTCTTGAGAGCTCTCCACTGGATTAACAGTTTTACTTTCTTTCTTTTTTTTTTATTGCATTTTAGGTTTTGGGGTACATGTGAAGAACATGCAAGATTGTTGCATAGGTACACACATGGCAGTGTGGTTTTCTGCCTTCCGTCCCCTCGCCTGTATCTGTCATTTCTCCCCATGCTATCTCTTCCCACCTCCCCACCCCCGTCCCTCCCCCACTTCCCCCCATCGGACCCCAGTGTGTAGTGCTCCCCTCCCTGTGTCCATGTGTTCTCATTGTTCAACACCCGCCTATGAGTGAGAACATGCGGTGTTTGATTTTCTGCTCTTGTGTCAGTTTGCTGAGAATGATGGTTTCCAGGTTCATCCATGTCCCTACAAAGGATGTGAACTCACCATTTTTGATGGCTGCGTAATATTCCATGGTGTATATGTACCACATTTTCCCTATCCAGTCTATCATCGTTGGGCATTTGGGTTGGTTCCAGGTCTTTGCTATGGTAAACAGTGCTGCAATGAACATTCGTGTGCATGTGTCCTTATAGTAGAATGATTTATAATCCTTTGGATATATACCCAGTAATGGGATTGCTGGGTCAAATGGGATTTCTATTTTTAGGTCATTGAGGAATTGCCACACTGTCTTCCACAATGGTTGAATTAATTTACATTCCCACCAACAGTGTAAAAGTGTTCCTATTTCTCCACATCCTCTCCAGCAGCTGTTGTTTCCAGATTTTTTAATGATCGCCATTCTAACTGGTGTGAGATGGTATCTCAATGTGGTTTTGATTTGCATTTCTCTAATGACCAGTGATGATGAGCGTTTTTTCATATGTTTGTTGGCCTCCTGTATGTCTTCTTTTGTAAAGTATCTGTTCATATCCTTTGCCCATTTTTGAATGGGCTTGTTTGTTTTTTTCTTGTAAATCTATTTTAGTTCTTTGTAAATTCTGGATATCAGCCCCTTGTCAGATGGGTAGACTGCAAAAATTTTTTCCCATTCTGTTGGTTGCTGATTCACTCTACTGACTGTTTCTTTTGCCGTGCAGAAGCTGTGGAGTTTGATTAGGTCCCATTTGTCTATTTTGGCTTTTGTTGCCATTGCTTTTGGTGTTTTGGTCATGAAGTCCTTGCCTATGCCTATGTC
This sequence comes from Saimiri boliviensis, assembly GCF_048565385.1. Lineage (NCBI taxonomy): Eukaryota > Metazoa > Chordata > Mammalia > Primates > Cebidae > Saimiri > Saimiri boliviensis. Next base: position 41,266,307 of record NC_133459.1, on the reverse strand, counting down.
CTGAATGGTTTTTCCTAGATTTTCTTCTAGGGTTTCTATGGTGTTAGGTCTGATGTTTAAGTCTTTAATCCATCTGGAGTTAATTTTGGTGTAAGGTGTCAGGAAGGGGTCCTGTTTCTGCTTTCTGCACATGGCTAGCCAGTTTTCCCAATACCATTTATTAAACAGGGAATCCTTTCCCCATTGCTTGTTTTTGTCAGGTTTGTCGAAGATCAGATGGTTGTGGGTATGTCGTATTTCCTCTGAGGCCTCTGTTCTGTTCCATTGGTCTATAGCTAACAGTTTTACTTTCTAAGTCTATTTGTAAGTATCTTTCTAAGTCTAGTTATCATAGATTCTTAAAAAAAAAAGCTTTTTTACTTATGGAAAATTTCAAATATATACAAAAGTAGCTAGAAGAGAGTTATGGCAATACCTATATCCATCACCCAGATTTTAACAATTACCAACTCATGGGCGATCTTGTTTCTCTTATACCCTTACATATAATATTAATTTTCTAATATTGTATAACAAATTACTACAAATGTAGTGGCTTACAATAGCATCTATCTGCTAGTTCACAGTTCTCTAGGTCAGGAATTCAGGCATGGTGTGCTTGGGTTCTGTGATCAAAGTCTTACAAGGCTGAAATCAAGGTGTGGGCCAGGCTGTGTTTCTCTTTGAAGGCTCTGGACAATTATCTATTTCCAATCTGATTCAGGTTGTTAGCTGAATTCAGTCCTTGAGAGTGTAAGGCTGAGGTCCCCATCTCCCTGCTGTCAGTTGGAGGTCTCTCTTGGCTCTCGGAGGCTGCCCACATTCTTTGTTACATGGCCTCCTCCGTCTTGAAAGTAATGTTTTTTTTTCAAAGTTATTAATGAAGAATTCTCCCTCATGTTAAATCCCTCTTGCACTTCAAATCTTTTTGCCAGGAAATGCCCTGGCAATTTTTTTTTGGCTTTTAGTAGAAGTTTATTGTGGTGAGTGCCTTCTGTACAGTCGACTGCAAACAGAACGCAGAGGATGAATGAGCAGAAGCGCCTGAGGCAGAGGTGCATGGGAAGCCTGGGGCCCAGGCTCATGCAAAATGACGCTCACCGCAGCTCAGGCCGTGGGGCTATCAGGAAACGTTTTTTAAAAAATGGAGATGAGGGGCCGGGCGCGGTGGCTCAAGCCTGTAATCCCAGCACTTTGGGAGGCCGAGGTGGGTGGATCACGAGGTCAATAGAGACCAACCTGGTCAACATGGTGAAACCCCGTCTCTACTAAAAATACAAAAAATTAGCTGGGCATGGTGGCGCGTGCCTGTAATCCCAGCTACTCGGGAGGCTGAGGCAGAATTGCCTGAACCCAGGAGGCGGAGGTTGCGGTGAGCCGAGATCGTGCCATTGCACTCCAGCCTGGGTAACAAGAGCGAAACTCTTGTCTCCAAAAAAAAAAAAAAAAAAAAAAAAAATGGAGATGAATGTTACAGAATTGGACAACCTGAAGTGCTTCTCAAAACCAAAGGAAGGAAGTTCTTCGCCATTACTCAGATGCCTGTGCTCGGGGGAGGCCTGACTCTAGCAGCAGCTGTGGGCGGGCCGAAGGCTGGCGCAGCTTCCGGGCCCCAGGGCCAGCTCTCCTCGGCCACCGCCTGTGCAGCGTTCACTCCGAGGGGTCAGCAAGGGCGATTGATGGCTGCCACTTCCAGGACCCACCAGACGGGCCTCAGGAAACTTTACTGCAGCCAAGGCTCAGGCGGTCGAGAGGGTCCCAGTTCTGCCACATTCTGCCTCCCAAGTGGGCACGTGAAGGAAGAGTCTGAAGGGAGACTCCGGAGCACAGGCCCTGGTTCCCTGAAAGGACTCTGGACCTGCAGGAGCAGCGGGTTGCAGTGCCACCTTCTGGGTGCCATGGGCCAGGCCTGGGGTCCACACCCCTGAGTTCGGTGTATGAGGTCTTGCCCACCCTTGCGAGCGCCCGACCCTGTCCTCTCGAGCTGCCCTTGCCCAGCACTGCACTCTGGAGGTGGGTGGTACAGGCGGTGGAGGGACAGAGGCCAGATGGAACCTGCTGGTGGCAGGGCGTTTTCCCACAGGGATACGTAGAGGAAGCCACCTTGTCAGGGACAGGCCCTGGGATCGGGAGTGACATTACCCTTTCCCAAGCCGAGGGGGCTGCTGGAATGATTTGAGCAGGTCTGGGAGTGGGGAAAAAACACTAATTTCCAAACCCGTTTGTTCTCAGTTAAAAAGCAGTTTTATAAACCTGCAATCTGCTCCAGATTCACGCAGTAATATTTCAGCCGGAGAAGGTGGTCGTGGGAAGTCAGCCCAGCAGACGCTCTCTGACCTGGAGGCCTGCCTGCCTTTGCGCATTGTTTCCCACGTTCAGCGTGGACTTCAGGAAAAGCGGCTCAGGCTCCTGTGGTGAGGGCAACCAAGAGCTATAGGCGGCGTGCTGCGGTCAGCACGTGTGCTCAGAGGACCCTGAGGAGTCAGGGCCAGCGCCCTTCTCTTCGGGAACCAATCCTTGGGAAAACAGCCATGGCCATGCTGAGTCTGGTTCCCAGTAGGGCTGCCTCAGTCCTACCCCCAGCACCCTCAAAAGCTGGGGTGTCTGCATGTCCCTTCATATAATTGATATGGTACCACTTCTTATAATAATAATATAAAAGAAAAACATCTGATGTCTGGTTTTTTTTCCCTGCTTCCAAATTTGTAGACTCCCAGGAAGAAAAGATTTTTGCAGCCTTTTAAAAATCTGATTCCAGGCAGCTTATCTGTCTGTATCGATCCTGTGGGCCTGCTTTGGTATCTGGAGGACCTCACTGTCCAGCACCATCACTTGATGCAGGACGCCTCAGGACTGATAGAGCACTTTCAGGTTCTTCTCTTCACCCACACACGGGTCATAAAAGCCAGGCAGCCCAGCCTTGGAGGCTTCTGTGAAGATGAGCTTCGAATCCTTCACCAGGCACTGCAGGGGCACAGTCACATCAATCTCTTTCACCTTCTCGCTCTTCCTGCTCACCTGATTAGAGCAGGCTCATGCAAGATAATCTCCCTTTAAAGTAAGTTGGTTTGAGACCATAACTACACTTGCAAAATCTCTTCACAGCAGCATCTAGATTGTATTTGGTTGAATAACTGGGAAAAGATGTGTGCGTGCTAAGAGGTGGGGCTTTTGGAGGCCACCTTAGATTTTCACCTAATATTCATTTCCCCCAGTTCTTATATTTTTAACAGCTTTATTGAGGTACAGTTTACATATCTTAAAAATTACCTATTTCGGCCGGGTGCAGTGGCTCACGCCTGTAATCCCAGCACTTTGGGAGGCTGAGGCAGGTGGATCGTGAGGTCGAGATCGAGACCATCCTGGCCAACATGATGAAATCCCGTCTCTACTGAAAATACAAAAATTAGCTGGGCATGGTGGTGCATGCCTGTAGTCCCAGCTACTCAGGAGGCTGAGGCAGGAGAAATGCTTGAACCCAGGAGGTGGAAGTTGCAGTGAGCTGAGATTGTGCCACTGCACTCCAGCCTGGCACCTTGTGACAAAGCAAGACTCTGTCTCAAAAAAAAAAAAAAATAGCTGGGTGTGGTGGTGCATGTCTGTAGTCCCAGTTACTCGGGAGGCTGAGGCAGAAGTGCTTGAAACCAGAAAATGGAAGTTGCAGTGAGCTGGGATCGTGCCACTGCACTCCAGCCTGGTGAGACAGCAAGACTCTGTCTCAAAAAAAAAATTACCTATTTTAAGTGGACAATTCAATGGTTTATAGTATATCTACAGGTGTGCAACCATCACAATCTAATTTTAGAACATTTCCATCACCCTATTAAAAAAAGTCATACCCACTTAGTCAATCCCAATTCTCATCTGTAGACAACCACTAATTTACTTTCCTTTTTTTGTTGTTGTTGAGACAGTATCACTATATTGCCCAGGCTGGAATCAAACTCATAAGCTAGGTGATTCTTCTGCCTCAGCCTCCCAAGTAGTAAACAGTTGGAACACAGGTATGTGCTACTGTGTCCAGCTGTGCCAATCTACTTCCCATCTCTACAGGATTGTCCTTTATGTATATTTCTTTTTTTTTTTTTTTTTTTGAGACAGAGTTTTCGCTCTTGTTACCCAGGCTGGAGTGCAATGGCGCGATCTCGGCTCACCGCAACCTCCGCCTCCTGGGTTCAGGCAATTCTCCTGCCTCAGCCTCCTGAGTAGCTGAGATTACAGGCACACGCCACCATGCCCAGCTAATTTTGTTTTGTATTTTTAGTAGAGACGGGGTTTCACCATGTTGACCAGGATGGTCTCGATCTCTCGACCTCGTGATCCACCCACCTCGGCCTCCCAAAGTGCTGGGATTACAGGCTTGAGCCACCGCGCCCGGCCTTATGTATATTTCATATAAATGGAATCATCTGACTTCTTGCACTTAGCACGTTCTTGAGATTCATCCATGTAGCAGGTATAACTACTTCCTTTCTTTTTATTGGCAGATAGTATGCTATCATATGAGTGTCAGGGTTTCCCAAGATCACTCCCATGTTTGGTGATATGCTAAGAGGATTCACAGGACTCAACATATGTTCATACTCAAAGCTCAGATTTCCTACAGCAAAAGGATAAAGCAAAATCAGCAAAGGGAAAGGATGCATACAGGCAACAGCCAGAAGAAATCAGGAACAAGCTTCCAATAGTCCTCTCCCAGTGGAGTCACACAGAATGTGTCTCCAGCAGTGAACTGTGACAATACATGTAAAATGTCATCTACCTGGGAAATTCATTAAATACTCAGCGCCTAAGGTTTTTCTGAGAGCTGGTCACACATGCACTTTCTGCTTAGCATATACAGACTCTTAAAGGAAAGCAGGTGTTCTGTATGGACCACATTGTATAAAAAGCTTGGGCACAGTGAGCCACTTTGGTTAGGGAATGGTGGGAACCCTCCTCAAATCCAAGTTCCCAGAGGTCTGCCAGATGCTTGCGACTGTTATAAGCAGTCCTTTCTTAAGGATAGCAGTGTTGGGCATGCTGTTAGCTACTTTCTGCACAGTATGGATATACAGCATTTTGTTTATCTGTTCACCAGTTCACAGACATTTGGGTGTTTCTAACTCTTGGCTTTTTTAAGTAATAGAATTATAAATATTTACATACAAGTCTGTGTTGATACATGTTTTCATTTCTCCTGGGTAGATAGCTAGGAATGGAATTTCTGGGTCATGTTTAATATTTTGAGAAACTGTTACATTGTTTTCCAAAGTATCTTCACTATTTTACCTTCTTACCAGCAATGTATAAGAGCTTCAATGTTTCCACATCCTTGCCAACACTTATCACTGTCTGTTTTTTTTAAGCATAGCCATTCTAGTGGGTATGAAGTAGACTCTCATTGTGGTTTTGCTTTGCACTTCCCTAGTAACTAATGGTATCAAACATCATTTTTTAAATCAACAAATAATAATTGCATATGTTTATGGGGTACAATGTAATGTTCTGATATATGTTTATACTGTGAGATGATTAAATCAAGTTAATCAACACATCATCATCTCACAAAAATTAAAAATACTTATCAATTTTTGTGATGGGAGGTGCTGAGCATCTTTTCATGTGCTTATTAGTCATTCACATATCTTCTTCTGGGAAATGTCTTTTCAAACCCTTGCCCATTTTTTTTCGTTGAGGCAGGGTCTCACTCTGTCACCCAGGCTGGAAAGCAGTAACAATCATTGCCCACTGCAGCCTCAAACTCCTGGGCTCAAGCTATCCTTCCACCTCAGCTTCCCAAGTAGCTAGGACTACAGGTACATGTCATCACACCCAGCTCCTTTGCCCATTTTAAAATTGGGCTGTCTTTTAATTATTAAATTGTAAGAATTTGTTATATATTCTGGATATAAGATCCATATCAAACAGATGATTTGCAAATATTTTCTTCTAGTTTTTGAATTGTCTTTTTACTTTCCGATGGTATCTTTTGAAGTACAAAGGTTTTAAATTTTGATTTAGTCCAATGTATTAGTTTTTCTCATCACTTTTGCTTTTGATATCCTATTTAACATATAACTGCGTAACCCAAGATCACGAAGACGTATTCCTTGTTTTCTTCTAACAGTTTTATAGTTTCAACTTCCATTTAACTCTGTGATCCATTTTGAACTAATTTTTATGTAGGTGTAAGGTAGAGACCTGTATTATTTTGAAGCAAATCCTAGACATCGTTTCATTCACCTATGAATATTTCACTATATATCTCTAAAAAATAAGAACTCTTTTTAATTGAAAAATTAATTTAACAAAAATTTAACAATAATTCAAGTGTTCAAATTGTTTTATAAATGTTTAAAATTTGAATGAGGGTTCAATAAAGGCCACACATCATAATTGGTTAAGTCTCTTAAATCTTTAAAAACTCATCTCTTTTTTCTTAGCATTCATTTGTTGAGGAATAAGTATTTTATATAAATTCTTTCTTATTCTTGAAAAAATCATCAAGGAAAAAATTTTTTATTTTCACCCAAATGTTATGATGTGATAGAGAGCTAAAGAATAAACTAAAGAGAGCTAAAGGGATTTAGTTTAAGATAAATCACTTTATTTAAAAAGAGTTTGTTGAATGAAACAAGTTAATACTTGGGAAATACTGTCATATAACACATGCCTAACTACATATTCTGCCGTAACTGGATGACTCAGGAAGTTACAGATGGCGCATGCATTGAAACTGTACACAACATTCCAAAAGGACTTGCAATTTAGCTTCCCAACAGTCCTAGTAGACTCACTATGGAGATGGCTTTCAGTTGATAAGTTTGGGATCTACTCTACAGAGCAATTGCTGATAGAACAGGTTGCTGTGTGATTGTGTTCTGTTGTGTCCAAATGTAACTACTAAGGGTACTGAATATCCTGCTTTTTCTTTTTCCTCTTGTATTCCAAGCAGCAAATATTGCTTCTCAGCATGGTCATGTGGCCAATTTCCTTTTCTTTTTAAATTGTGTTTACTGAGGAATAAGTTGCATACAGTAAAATTCACCCTTTTAAGTGTATTGTTTGATGACTTCTGAAAAATATGTACAATTGTATACCCCCAACTCAATCAGGATATAGAACATTTCCATCATTCTGAAAAGTTTTTGTATCCACTGTTTAAAATGCATTTATAAAAAAATCTACATCCTGATATTTTTGTTCTTTTTTTTAATTCTTTGATTTTAATCACACAATTTGGCATAATCATTATTGTTTTATAACATTTAACATTTTTAATGTTTATTATTATAATATAACCTATATATTGCATTTGTAAAAGAATCAGTTGCAGATTAAAAATATGGAAAGGAAAGAATTATAACTTTAAATTTTTATACTAAAATAAATTCTAGATAAAGCAAAGATGTAAATACAAACAATAAAAGTACCCCTCAAAAAACCAGGGGTACTTTCAATAATCTTGTACTGAAGAAAAGGCTTTAAACATGAAAATTCAGAAAGCATAAAGGATAATTCACTTAAGCCCAACTTGATAAATATGAACATTTCTCTATGATAAAAAGAAAAACATAACAATGACAACATTTATAACCAACAAAAGGCTCATATCCACAATATATAAAGAACTCCCACAATAAATAAAAGATATAACCCAATAGAAAAATACACAAGAGACTAGCACGGGAACTTCAAAAGTTGTATATCCAAATGAGTAACAACAACAACATATGAAAGGATTTTCAATTTAATTAGCCATCAGGGAATACCAATTAAAGCCACACTTAAATACTGCTATACCCTCAACATAAAAGAGAAAGTTAACAAGACTGATAGTATCAAATATTGAAAGCCAATGTGGAAGAACTAAAATCTCACATACAACTGAGGAAACCTTAAATTAGTATAACTACCTTGGAAGACCAAAGTAGAACCTGCCCATAACCCTTTGATTCACTATTCTACTCTTAACCACAATCAGAACTGTATAATAAGCACACCAAGACATATACCAAAATGTTAATGGCAGCACTATTCATAATAGACAAAAACTGGAAACAACACAATTGTCCATCAGTAGAATGGATACATTGTAGTATGTTTATTAATAAAATACTATCAACAGACAAGAGTGAACAAACAACTGCTACATGCAACAAAATGAATTAATCTTGTAAGACTGAGCAGGAGAAGCAAACCACAGAAGGCATACTGCATGTAGCCAAAAAGCAGAAACAGCGTTCAAAGAAAGGACAGTAGTTACTCTGAAGAAGGACGCAGGATGTAGAGTTAGAGAGAAGGAACACAAGGGGGCTTCTGAGAGGCTGGGAATTTCTTGTGGTGAGTAGGATACACTTAGGAGTTGTGCACTTTTGGTAGGTATGTTTGTGCTTTGACAAAAATTCATAACATGGTAGAAAATGAAGCTGTTCATCACTTTTATGTGTTTATCTTAATTTTTTTCTCAGTGTTTTTTTTCCAGCCTGAGATGAGATCAGTACAGTTAAAACATGATCAGAAATGGTCGTCTGAAACCACAGCTTACCTAATTTACACTGTTCTTTCTCCTTCACTTGTAGTTGGTCAGTGAGCCTTTGAATCTCTTCATGGGCCACTCCTAACTTCTTTGCTACTTGTTCCATTCCTCTTTCTAGGCAGTTTTGTGATGTTTTATCTTTTTCCAGGTCTTCATTATGAGACTGAAATGAAACTACTGTTAATAATAAAACAAAGAGCAAATGTATTCTCATGACATTTTGCTATTTTCTATTAATGTTTGAAAGCCAATAAAGAAAATTAACAAACAATATTTCATTTATGTGTATTTCTTTGTGTGTGTATGTGCGTGTGCATGTGTATTTCCTTTCTTAGGTTGAACCAAATAAAACTGGTGATATTTGATTGTTTTTATTTATAAATATGCGGTTTCATATGGTTCAACCTAACGTCCAAAAGATATGAGCATACTGGTATATTTCTTTGCAGTATTTTTTATTCATATACATTTTTACATAGTCATAATACTAATATATGTACAAGTTTCTGTCTGGCTTTTTAAATTTAACATTATACAGGAACACCTTTCTGTACATTGTTGTACAGATATTGTAATGATAATTTTTAAAGGCTGTATTGTGTTCCAGTGTGGCTATAACATTATTTCTGTACTCACTCAAAACTTTGGATAGCTTCCAATTTTTGCTATTGAAAATAATACTGTGAAGTACAGTTGAATCTATACATATTTTTCCTTTATCTTGGGTTACTGCCTATGTTTAAATTCACAGTGTACACTTTATTCACCAGACTTACCTATTATAACATTTTCTAGGTCAAAAAAATTACATTCCATGAACAGGATTGATTATCTTTTAAATAATATGCTACATATTCTAAAGAACTCTTTAAAAGTGGAACTACAACCATATTTGTAAAGAAAAAATATGTATAGTCCCAAGGTGATTTTTTTTTTTTTTTTTTTTTTTTTTGAGACAGGGTTTTGCTCTGTTGCCCAGGCTGGAGTACAGTGACATAATCTCAGCTCATTTCAACCTATGTCTCCCAGATTCAAGTGATTCTCCTGCCTCAGTCTCCCTAGTAGCTGAGAGTACAGGTATGTGCCAAGACATCTGGCTAATTTTTGTATTTTTTAGTAGAGACAGTATTTCACCATGTTGGTCAGGCTGGTCTTGAACTCCTGACTCCAGGTGATCTTTGGCTTCCCAAAGTGCTGGGATTATAGCTATGAGCCCCGGTGCCTGGCCTAGTACCAAGGTGACTTTTAAAAGAATGTAACATATATTGATTGTTTATATTTTGAAACAGTCAATAAAAATCAGCTATTGTGTTAAATGAGTGTTTTCCTCCTCAAATTTGTGTGATGTGTTCATATTTTTATGCATAATTTGATCATTTTTACAGCATGAATCTTTAAAGAAACAAAAAAGATGAGGTTATGCTCTGTCATCCAAGCTCGAGTGCAGTGGCGCAATCATAGCTCACTGCAGCCCCCAACTCCTGGACTCAAGCAATCCTCCCACCTCAGCCAGTAACTAGGACTACAGGCACATCCCACCACACCCAGCTAATTTTGTTTTTTGTAGAAACTGGGTCTCACTATGTTGTCCAGGCTGGTCTTCAACTTCTGGCCTCAAGACATCCTCCAGTTTTGGCCTCCCGAAGTGCTGGGATTATAGACATGAGCCACCACATCTGTCCACGGATCTATACATTTACATATATTCAAACAAAATACTTACAAGGTAAAAGCTGATTGGTACTTAGCCACAATTAAGTAAAGGATTATGATTTCTTTTTTACCTCACTCAGATTTTTTTTTAGACTGTTACACAGGTTTTTGATGTTCTTTTTGTAGAGACTGGTAGATATGTTCCAATGTCTTCTTAACAAAATTCAATATATAAATGAAACGTACATCAACACATCTTAATAAATAAAATGTCATTTTGGCTGAGTGTGGTGGCTCACCTGTAATCCCAGTACTTTGGGAGGACAAGACAGGAGGATCATTTAAGCCCAGGAGATTGAGGCTGCAGTGAGTGAAAATTGTGCCACTGCACTCCACTGCACTCCAGGACTCCAGCCCGAAAAACAGAGTGAGACCCTGTCTCAAAAAAAAAAAAAGAGAGAAAATGTTTAAATCTTCAAATAAATTATAAAAATAAATGACAAATTTTAGCAAGATTGCCAGCTATAAAGTCAATATATAAAAAATAATTATAATTCAAAATACTAGTAACAGATAAGCAGAAAATTAAATTTTTTAAAAAGATAACATTAACAGCATCTAAAAATACAAAGCACCTAGGAATAAATCTAACAAAAATGTGCAAGATCTTTGTGGGGAAAATTATAAAAACTTACCTATATACATTAGAAAATTAACAGATATTTCATAATCACAGATCATATCTATGGAACTATTTTGAGTTTTTATATATGGTGTGAGATAAGTTTACTGTAAGGTCTAAAATTTCACGTATTGCCTTGATGTCTTTCAGCTTCACAGAAGCCTAGCCATCAGTTACCTGACTCTCACCAGACATGTCCCCTATCCAGAGAGAGAGAAAATCCCCATCTGGCCAGTTCCTCTATCAGCCAGAGCAGCTGTAATCTACCCAGTCCTCAAACTAATGAGCTTCACCTCCCTGCCAGCCCATGGAATTTTTCAGATGAGCCAATCACATCTTCCCATGGGAACCAGGAGGCACCTCATCTTCTTGTTACTACAAAGCCTGCCTCCCATAGCCCCAATGAGTTCATTCTATTCCTGAGAGTAACCCCGTATGGCCCTGCATAGCATAGCATATCTATCCTCTTCCCATGAGCTGTCAATATATGTGACTAATAAACTGTTCTCAATCTCTGTCCAGGGTCAGGTGTTATGTATTTGGCCATCTTGTGGTATTTAGGACAGGGCATTCCTCACCAATGGGGAACAGAACTTGAATCAGGATTTGGGGGCTTTTTTTTTTCTTTTAAAGCAGATCTCTTTATCTAATTGTTCCAACATAATTTGTTGAAAAGGTTATCCTTTTCTCATTGAATTGCCTTGTCATCTTTGTTGAAAATCAGTTCATGGTATAGTTGCAGGCTTATTTCTGGACTCTCTATTGAGAGTTCCATTGATCTGTAGAACTATCTGAATGCCAAGAATACATGCTCTTTTTTTTTTTTTTTTTTTTTTTTTGAGATGGAGTCTGTTGCCCAGGCTAGAGTGCAATGGTGCAATCTTGGCTCACTGCAACCTCCCACCTTCCAGGTTCAAGTGATTCTCCTGCCTCAGCCACCCAAATAGCTGGGATTACAGGCACCCACAACCAAGCCTAGCTAATTTTTGTATTTTTAGTAGAGAAAGGATTTCACCATGTTGCCCGAGCTGGTCTCGAACCCCTGACTTCAAGTGATCCACCGACCTTGGCCTCCCAAACTGATGGGATTACAGACATGAACCTCTGCACTCAGCCCAAGAGTGTATTTTCTTGATTGCTACAGCTTTATGGTATGAGTCTTGAACTCTGGAAGTGTTAGTTCTCCAACTTTGTTCTTTTTCAGTTTTTTGACTAGTCTAGGTCCACGTCAACTTTAGAATCAGTTTGTCAGTTTTGGCAAATAAAAAAAGTGATTCTGTTGATTATTTTATGCTCAGGCTCTTTACAATATTAGCTTACACAAAATATTAGCTTTAACAAAATTGGGGCTGCAATACAAATGTTACAGGCTAAATTTTATCCTTAAGTAACTTGGAGTATCTGGGTTTTTGTTGTTGTTGTTTTTTTTTTTTTTTTTTTTTTTTTTGTTTAGACAGGGTCTCACTCCATTGCCCAGGCTGGAGTGCAGTGATGCAATCATGGCTCACCACAGCCTCGACCTCCCAGGCTCAGATGGTCCTCCCACCTGTGCCTCCTGAGTAGCTGAGCCTACAGGTGTGTACCACCATGTCCAGCTAATTTCTGTATTTTTTGGCAGAGATGGGGGTTTCATCACATTGCCCTGGCTGGTCTTGAATTCTAGGCTCAAGCCATCTATCTGCTTTGACCTCCCAAAGTGCAGGGTTTACAGGTGTGAGCCACCGTGCATGGCCAGAGTATCTGTGTTAATTCTTTCTGGCCATTATTGGAAAACTATGATCTCAAAGTGATTGAGTAGATGGCATTAGAGTCATCCAAGATTTCACCCACCATTTTCAATTTGTTTTATAGATTCCCTTTCATTAATAACTCAGTTCATCGTCCCTTCACCATTTGCACTCTGAGCCTTGTTTTTGGTTCTCATTCTTTGTTATTATTGCAAAACTACCCCTAAGTTCCTCACTTCCAATCTGGTCCCTGTGCAATCCAATCCTTTACTATTGCTAGAGTAGTTTTTCTAAAACATAAACCAGATCATATTAACTGCCCTCTTAAAGTTATTTAGAGATTCTCCAGATCTTTTATAACAGTCAATTATTTATAAGTTCAAAAATATTTTTATGCCTTTAGCATTGTCCAGGAACATGAAGTGTAGCCCAGGTGCCAAATCCAAATGCTTTAGTCAGGATATGGTTTCACCATGATGTGGTTTCTCAAGATACCTCCAGCCACACTTCTTCTCAGCCTTCACTCATGTGAACCAGTATGTAATTTGAAGAATGTGGGATGAGTAAGATCCATGTACAAACTGAGGCTTACTGGTAGTCCAAATCATTAACATGCTAGGAAAAATTGTACATGAACTTCTGCATTATAATGACATCCTTCTCCTATTATCAATCCTCATGAGCTAATTTACATTTCAAAAACTCATGCTGGCAGCAAGACATACAGTATCTTCTGTTTCTTGCAGTGTGATGGATTAGAGCCCTGGAACAATCCTCCTGCTAAGAAATACCAAAAATGGTGGAAGAAATTTTCCAGAAGCTTTGTAGAGGTTAAAGGAAAAAAAGCTAGAATTAAAGAAAACTCTTAAAAAGCAACTGCTATACAAATAAAAATGGAAAGCAAACTTTAAATCATCAGAAGAAAATTCAATCTACCCAATAGAAAACAAGAAAGGAAAAAATGAGAGTACAGTACATATGTAATATGTCCTATGATTAACTCAATTTTCTCTGCATCTGAGGCAAAAAAAAAAAAAAAAAAAAAAAAACTTCCATCAACAAACTCTTGTAAAAGGAATTTCTAAGGAAAAAAGAAAAATTATCCCAAATGGAATAGCTGAGATGCAAGGAAAAATGCTCAGTAAAAGAAATAATAAATGTGTGGTAAATACAATCACTGACCATATATAATAATATGTATAATGGGCAGGGTGCACTGGCTCACACCTGTAATCCCAACACTTTAGGAAGCCGAGGTGGTCAGGTCACAAGGTCAAGAGAGCCAGATCATCTTGACCAACATGGTGAAATCCCGTCTCTACTAAAAGTACAAAAACTAGCCAGATGTGGTGGTGCTCACTGGTAGTCCCAGCTTCTCAGGAGGCTGAGGCAGGAGAACCCCTTGAACCCAGGAGGCAGAGACTGCAGCGAGCTGAGATTTCACCACCACACTCCGGCCTGGTGACAGGGCAAGACTCGTCAAAAAACAAAACAAAACAAAATAATATGTACAATAATAGCACCTAATTTGTGCACTTACACAAAGATAGAATATTCTAAAGAAGAGGTCCTACCTGTATTTTCCCTTGTAGCTGTGAAGTGTTTAATATTTTCTAAGTCCTTAATATATTAGTGAAGGAGTTAAAAACATACCACTCTAGCATATTGACTATTTTGAGTCAAACACACTTGAAAAACAGCAGGTGCAAGATCATTCTGATCTTCCATTTCTTAAAAGTAGAAGAGGAAACTCCCATGTTGAAAGATGCCCTCCCTATGCTAGAAGGAAAGCAACATTCTTGTCATTACGGACGGGAAGCTGAGACCAAGAGAATTCTGTACAGACCTTGTTAAAATAACTCATCTTTTCAGCCTTTCCAGATATTTAGTTACTTTTAAACAACTTACTATTCTTTGTGCAACTCAGTATATGAGAAATTGATTCTAATTGCTTCTTTGGGTCTTCATTTACATTTAATTCCAATTTAAATAAATTTGTGTGCTTTTCTCTTGTTAAACTGTCTTATATGAACTTAATTCTCAGACCCAGCTTGAGGGAGAAAAAAACTACAGGGGAAGAGGTAAAGTTTTGCCTCCCCTAAACCAGGCACTTTCCAAGCCAGGTACTGTGAGAGACACAAATCACTAAAACTAGGACATGATCTCTACTCTAGATGGCATGACACAGATTATAATATAGTGTGGTAGGTGCTGTAATAGACACTGAAAGAAATAAATAACCTGCACTCTCACATACATTTCAGACTATTTAAGAATACATACTTAAAAGATAGACACAAAAATACACCTAAAACATTGTAAGTATACTTTTCTTGGGGTGGAATATAATTTTTTCCCTTATTTATACTTGTATACATTCCTCAAATTTTCCATAATGTCATATTAATTTCTAGAATTAGGTAAAAGTTTTAAAATTACATGTTCACAAAAGGAAAAACTATCCTGTTTGAGTTGGAGCTCTTTAAACTCATGTCTAAGCTGTTCATTTTTCTTTTCATAACCATGAGACAATGCTTCTCTTCCCTCTGTTAGGTTACAAATATAGTTTGTATAATTTTCTACCTAAAAAGAAAATAACACATTTTCTTACTTTTAGTCCATGGCTCATATTTTAATCCATATTAAAAATCCAGGAAGTGAAAGAGCAATGAAGAGATCACCATTCTATCATGACTATAATCAGAGAAATCAACAGAAAACTCAAGTGTTGGCATCTGGCCCTAAACTTCCTTCTAGCTGTCTTACATTATCATACATTATGTTTCCCATAGGTATGATGATATATAACCACAAATTTCTGCAGCAGTCCCAATCTCTAATATTTTTTTCTATCATACCAGGTTTCAAATCAAGTCTCCCTATCTGTGATTTAGGAAATATGGTCATGATATCCACGAACAGAGAAAAATCTACATAAGGTTTATAATACTATGTTAAAACTGATGGCTAAGATGATTAAAATGTTAACAAGGGATTACATTTAAACGAATTGTTAGGTATTCATTGAAAATAGTTTCCAGTTGATATAACAGCTTCACAAAGTTACTTTTATGTGAATAATAAGTGGAAAGCTCATCAGATGCTCCAGGCACTATATGAAGGACATGAAGCTAATCATATGCTCCAGGCACTATATCAAATATTTAATTGTCATCACAACCACAGAAGACTATTATTCTTCCACTTTGGAGGTGAAGAAGTAGGCTTAGAGAGGCTGAGAGACTTGCCTTGTCCCATAGGGAATAAGGGAAGGAGCTAGAATTCATACTCTGATGGGTCAAAACCAGAGACTGACTGACTTACTATGCCAAAGTGCTTAGAAGTAGACTACCAAAATAAATGAATTCCATTTTGGTAAATTCTTTGGAAGCCTATTGGAAAACTCCTTAAAATATGTACAAAAAGTTGAATAGTATAGAAGGAACACAGGAATCACAGTCCAACTTTATCACTTCCTGGTAAGCTTTAGTTTCCTCTTTAAAAGGGCAGGAACAATATCCATTTCTAATGATAATAGCTATAATTTATTGAATACTTGCTAGGTGCCAAGTACGTTTGAAATTTATACACACTGTATAAATCTCACAAATGTCTTTGAAGATGCTATTAACATCTCCATCTTACAGGCAGAAATTTCAAGACCAAAACAGTTGAGTAACTTGCCCAGGGTTACACAGAAAGATAATGCTAAAGGCAATTTTTTACCTCCATCTGTCTAATGTTAAATTTCACACTCTTTGATATTATACTGCTTTTCATTTTAAAGGAGCTGCATTTTTCTTTAGAATTTGGAAATTGGATTGTCCTTTAAGAATAAAATTGAAAAATACTACCTGTGTGAGCTGAGATGTGAAAACATAGCAGAGTGATTCCCAGGCAACCTGAGATAATTCATTAGTTCATTTAAAGAAAGTATGTAGAAAGTATGTTGATCAGTATCGCAAACAACCAAAAGGGTAACAATAGGGTCAAAAAATAGCTTTATCTACTCATCTAATCACTAGGTGCCTAGGATATGAAGTCCCGAAATGAAGGTAGATATAGATAGCCCTATTGTGGAAACCTGGCTAGCTCAGCCAATGCTATAAAAATTTAGACTCATTTGTTCACCAAGTAAACATCTAATTAAAAGTTGGCTTCCCACATAATGTGCCTGTAAAAGAATACATCAGCCACCAAAAATACATGTTTGGTTCCTCTGACAATTATATTTCTTATCGTCAATTAATAAGGAGGTGTCTCATCTCTATGAGTTTGGTTAATACAAGCCCACCTCTGAGAAGCAGATCCACTGATACTACGCCAACATTAGTTTCTAAGCCTTCAAAGAAAAGAGTCACCCAGAAGGTCAGTTCCTGAGAAAAGGATGAGTTTACCAAGATAATAAAAGCTACCTGGAGCAGTTCTGTGTAGACGTTCAACCAATAATCAATGGGCAACATCTTATACATGTACTATTACTGGAAACCAACACAGATTGTTGCCCTATTTCATTAAAAGAAAAAAAGTCTACATATGGGTGCTTTTCAAACTATAAAGTGATAGTCAAACATTAGTTTTTAATACATCAATTTAATGAAGGGCAATGAACAAAATCACAGGTGTCTGTAAAACTATATGTTATTAGTTCTTACTTCTTTTGTTTCTTCCATGTGATTCACTATAAGCTCTTCTACATTTCTGGTAGCAGTCCTCAGCCCATCTTCACTGTGCTGGCTGGAATAAGCACCAACAGAGTTCTTCTTTAGTAGCAAGGGGATTGATGTCTTCTTTTTCAAGATGGTGAAGTATGTCTTCTAATTGAGCTTTTCCCTTGATAGAAGACATAAACATGTGTGTATGTACACACACACATACACACACATACATACCCATGACTGAGGATGCAAGATATCTATGTGGGTGCCACCTTAGGCTTCTCATTAGAGTACTAGTATTTAGGGTACTAGTAACAGAATGCTAGTAAGCCACCTAATTCTTCATCACACTTATGTATGTGGATGTGTGTGTGTGTATATATATATATATATACCTCTTGGAAGATCCAAGTTATTTCTAAAGAACAAAATATAGCTTACAATACATATACAAAGCTGTTATGTAAGGAAAATTGAAAGCAGGAATAAAGAAATCTAAGTATACATGACTAGAGTCAGACTCTCTACAATGTTTATTTTAGTTTTCTTATTGTTATCCAGTTATGAGCACTTAAATGAAATAGCTGATAATACCAAAAAAACAAAGCTTTTAACAACTGTATATCTTCTAAAATAACAAATGACATGATATATTTAAAGAAAATTATGTACAAGAGTATTTGAAAAAAAAGCTTTGTCTGTTCCGAAGTTTGCAACTTAATAATGTGAAGTCTCCCAAAGGGCTGTTTCTTTTTTGAAGTCCAAAGAAGTCTTTGTTTCTCTTACTGGAAATTTAGAAATAAAAGGACTCCTCTGGAAGCTAGAGAGGTCCCTAATTCTGTACTATCAATATTTATTTTTCTATTTTACTCACAGAATACATCTTACAATTTACGCTGACTTCTTAGTCATTCAGTTCTCTTCTGCAACTTATTTAAGCTTACTATCAATATTGTCTTTAATTTTTTAGGGCAAGCAATCATGACATAACAGTTTGCGCTATGACAGTATGTGAAAGATAAGTATCTGCTGATTGATGAAGCGGTATCTGCACCACCAAAACCACTAACTTTTTTTTTTTTTTTGAGTCTTGCTCTGTCATTCAGACTGGAGTACAGTGGTGTGATCTCATCTCACTGCAACCTCTGCCTCCTGAGTTCAAGCAATTCTCCAGCCTCAGCCTCCCGAGTAGCTGGGATTACAGGCATGCACTGGCTAATTTTTGTATTTTTAGTAGAGATGAGGTTTCACCATGTTGGCCAGGAGTTCATGTCTCGAACTCCTGACCTCAAGTGATTAGAACCACTAACTATGAATAAGACTTGCTGTTCTCATCAAACACAACTTTTAACCAAGTTAATCTGACCCAAATTGCAGTGACAGATGTAATTGTTATCGTACTTCAGTCCACATACGCTATTTTGCTTTTTTAAAAGTAAAACCATATTTTTATTATTTTTCTCCTTGATCACTAAGTTTTCTAGAGTCTTGCCATTTCCACATCAACAGTATTTATAGACGATATATGGTTTTAATTATCAGCTGATACTCATACTGATGAAAAAAAACCCAAGTCTTTTTCATCCTGCACCTCTGTGGGTCCTCCTCAGGATATATAACTAAAAATTTTCTTTTGTCCCCCCATTTCCTTCATCTGGTTTCCACTCATATTCTCCCCATTCACCCCACAAGGTTTCTGTGCATCAGACAGTTAACTTGTGGTTTTAGTCCTGGGTAGCAGAGAATCCAAGATACTAAGAATACATAGCATCCTATGAGGACTGTTTGGCAATATGGAAAAATGCTTATGTGATAATGCTAACAGATAAAGCAGAATGTAAAAGTATTATTATAACTAGACACACAAAGACTGGAAGCAAATACCTCAAAGTGCTAAAAGCCGTTGTGATAAACTAATGAGGTTGTAATTAGAAAATAAATACTTAAATTATTATAAGTCCTGTACTGTGGGTTGCTTGCCCAAACAGCATAATCCCTATGCTGTAGGGGTGGAATAGGGGAGTCTTAGGTTAGAGGAAATTGAAAGGAAAAAAGGATCGGGGATATTGGAAAATGCCTTTGGATTCGATCCTTTCTGATCAGGAGGACAGTGTAGGCTTCAGGTCAATACCCAAGTGCACAAATCACTCAAGCTCCTTCACCTGACCATCTTCCCAAAGCCAGTGATCTTTATTCACCATTTTATTTAACCACCCATCCTCATGGCTACACCTGAGTCCTGATCACAACCTGAACTAATGTTGAAACCCTGCCATCCTAAACTCCGTGTGTCTCCCTCTGCCTAAAACCTTCCATGTATCTTGCCCCTCTTTTTCTTAATTGTTGTAAAATATACATAACCTAAAATTTACCATTTTAACCATTTTTAACTGTTAGAATTCCATGGCATGAAGTATAATCACAATGTTGTCTAACCATGACTATCGTTTCCAGAAATTTTTCATTATCCCAAACAGAAACTCTATACCCATTAAACAATAACTTCTCATTCCCCTCTTCCCGAGCCCCTGGGAATCTCTACTCTACTTTCTGTCTCTATAAGCCTGCCTATTTTGTATAACCCACAGAAGTGGAATCATACAACATTTGCCCTTTTGTATTGGCTTATTTCACAAAGCATAATGTCTTCAAGGTTCATCCATGCTGTATTACTAATCAGAATTTCAGGATTTCATTTCCTTTTAAGACTGAGTAATATTCCATTGTATGTACATACCACATTTCACTTATACATTCATCTGTTGGTGGACCCTGGGGTTGTTTCCACCTTTCAGCTATTGTGAATGAGGCTGCTGCAAATAGTGGTGTAAAAGTAACTGAGTCCCTGCTTTCAATTCTTTGGGCTACATATGAAGAAGTGAAATTGCTAGATATATAATTCTATGTTTAACTTCTTTTTTTGAGGAACTGTCATATCATCTTCTACTGTAGCTGTACCATTTTACATTCCTATCAGCAATGCAAAAGGTCCTAATATCTTACATCCTTGTCAACACTTACTTTGGGTTACTTTTTTTTTTTTTTCCAAAAAAAGTAGCCATCCTATTGGGTGTGAAGCAGCTGCTTTCTTAAAGTAATTCTACAATTACAGTGAGACCTCCAGTCTCTGGACCATTACATCCTCTCTCAAACTATCAGATACCCTTTGACTTCATTTGTTTGCCCCTCAAGCCTAAACCCAACTATGGATCATTTTAATCCTTCACCAACATCTGCAGTTATCTTACCCCTTTGCCCCACCTTCCTTCCAAATCTCAGCCCTGGAAAAGTTAATGGATTTGACAATTTTCCAACTACTTTAGGTTTCTGAGTGCTGGTAGAGAATGAAATCAAACAAGCACTCAAACTTGAACGATTACAAATTCATGGCCTCTGGTCTGAGCCAAGCTTCTCAATCACTGGGTCATTTATGAGTTGCTAGTTTCTATTGCCATTTTACTCAGCAACTATTCAAATGTTCACCTTTCCCATCAAACTGAAAATCTCACCTCTCCCCTCACTCCTGACAAACGACTTTATCTTCCAGAGAACTAGTAAAACTAAGGTCATCATAAAACTGTCAGCTGCTTCTCCTCACCAACATACCAACCTTCATGTTTAACTACCCTGTCCTCTTTCCCTTCTCAGTGGAAGACTTTCCCATCCTCCTGGTCAAGGTTAATCCCTTTACCTGTATTCTAGGCCCCATCCATACTGCTTCCCTAAGAAAGCATTTTCTTTTTTGTGTTCCTTATTTCCTTCTCTACTGATCTCTTCTCAGCTCAAGAGGTCTCCAATCTTAAAGATAGAAAAAAATAACCTTCCTTTGGCCTCACCATATGCCTCTCTAGCTACTGTCCTCTTTTGGACAATTTGTCTCCCACACTCCTATATTTTGGCTTCTGTGTTTGGTTTCCACACTCCCACACTTACTGCATTTTGCCTTCTGCTCTTACCATGGTACTCAAATTATCAGTCAACAATGAACTCAAAATGCCACATCCATAGTTCATTACAGCTTCAAACTCCTGGGCTCTAGTGATCCTCCCACCTCAGCCTCCTGAAGAGCTACGACTACAGGAGTGTGCCACATGCCCATCTAATTTTTAATTTTTTTTTTTTTTTTTGTAGAGACAAGGGTCTTGATATGTTGCCCAGGCTGAAATTGAACACCTGGCTTCAAGTGATCCTCCCATTTCAGCTTCTCAAACTGCTGGGATTATAGGCATGAGCCACTGTGTCTGGCCCTGTTTTTGTTTGTTTCAACATACGATCTCTTTGCCATACCTCTTCACTCCTTCTCTGAAAGTTTTTTTTATTTCTGTTCTGTGATGTCACTTTCTCCTGTTTTGACCCCTACGTCTCTAGCCTTTCCTTCTCAGTATTGTTCCTTGGTTCCGCCTCTTCCATCCCTTCAAAATGCTACCATTTCTAAGAACATCGCCTTTAGCTCTCTGCCCTTCTCACTACCATGTGATTCACAGCTTGGGCACAGGAGTCTAATTTGGCTCAAACCTTGGCTTTGCTACTTGGTAACTGTGTGACTTACACAAGTGAGGTAACTTGTTTAAATTTTTGTTCTGTATGTAGAATAAATGTAATAGTAATGCCTACCGTACTGGGTTGTTTGGAAGATTAAACAAGAATCTCTCTCTACTATGCTCCAGATCAATCTAGAAGTGGCAAGAAACCAAAACACACTGAAGCTGCAACAAATACAGGTGAGTGTGGCAGAAACTGCTGGTGGCCTTTAATATTTACTATTCCCTTCTTCCACAGAAATAAGACATTAAGTTTTTTGGCTGATCACAAGGCTGACTTCCTTACTGAAAGATATAGCCAGGTGACCAAGTTCTGAACAATGGGTGTGAATGGAACTATGTGCTGCTTCCAGAAACTATCGCTTGGGAACATGATGCCCCCTTTTCTTGCTCCTTCCTCCTTTCTACTAGCTGGGATTCAGACAAGATAGCTGAAGCCTGAGCAGCCATCCTGGACACCATAGCTGGAAACCACATGCTAGCTATAACATCAGGAGAGAAGAAACCCGGGTCTCTGCCCATTTCAAGGTGCTTCTCTACCCAATATAGATTGCTTTCTTCTTTCATGTGGGAGGAATACATTTCTTTCTTTTTCAGTGCATTATTATTTTGGGCTTTCTGTCCCTCACACAACCAGCCACTCCCAACTACTGTATGAGGGTTATTGAGTGGATGAGGTATAAGGACATATGCTGGAAACTAAATGTGGCTACACAGAAACTGGATACAGAACTATACAATCATCAACAGTCTCTCCTGAGCCAGGAGGTCTTTTGTCTCTGAGCTTCCCTGTGAGTTTGCTCCTCTTGTTCCTCTACAGAGATGAACTTCCTCTACTTGCTCATCAGCAAGGCTGAAAACAGCTATTCAAGTCCTTAGCCTATGTAACTTTTTAGATTAAGCCATTTCTATCTTGGTGTCTCTTAGTTCAAATTTTTGAGAGAGACAATTGGTTATGCCCCCTTCTCCAAAGCTACCTGTATTTTCCCCATTCAGTCAGCTGTGCATGGAATGGGTTGGAAATAGTACAAATATGGCCCCTGAGGGTCTACTCCTTAAACAAGATTTGCCAGAGAGATGCAAGTTCCAGAGAAGAAGTTATATGCGAGGAGGACAATATAAAATGAGTCTACTATTTAAAACCAATGTATGTCCAGTTGGCTAGCCAACAACTCAGCTTCAACAATCTATTCATCTTTCCCTCCTCCTTCTATATTTCGTAGTTAAAATCACTATCAACATAGTTTTCCAAGCCAGAAACCTAGGAGTCATCTTTGATTCCCCTTCCTATTCCTACTCTGGTATACAACCATTACTGAATTTGCAGTAGTTATTTTATCATTTTATAATTCATTCTCTCCATGTCTAGGGTTACTGCCTTGGTTTAGGCTTGCCTCACTGTTTGCTCACTTTAGTTTAACAACACCCTTAACTGATGATCCTGCTGCAAGGCTGGCCCCCATCCAATCTGTCCTCAGCAAAACTCCAGGCTGATCTTCCTGAATGCAAATCACTTGCTGCCTGACCTTCTCCTTACTTCAGGTAGAGTTCAAACCCCTTAGCTTGGGACCAGAGATTCTTCACAATCTGGTTCCTGCCAGTCTCTCTCACCTTGTCTTTTGCTAGTCCTTGACATTAGCCATTCATGTCAGTATATTTATTGGTCCCCATCATGCTGCTTATATTGCCATAATTTTTGACATTCAGGTCACTCTGCCTGGAACGGTGCTTTGAGATCCCCAAACATTTTCCCAGTGGAGGTATTGAGACCTGATGATTAATTTTTAAATTCTAGTAAACTAGATCTTGAGGTTATATAATTGAATTATAAATGCTCTGACATCTAAACTGTACCTAAAATTGCCACACAACAAAGTAAATAAGAATACTGTTCTTGACCAGGCGCGGTGGCTCCTGCCTGTAATCCCAGCACTTTGGGAGGCTGAGGCAGGCGGATCACCTGTGTTAGGAGTTTGAGATAAGCCTATCCGACACAGTGAAACCTCATCTCTACTAAAAATACAAAAATTAACTGGGAATGGTGGCATGTGCCTATAATCCCAGCTACTTAAGAGGCTGGGGCAGGAGAATTGCTGGTACCCGGGAGGCAGAGGCTACAGTGAGCCGAGATCTTGCCCCTGTACTCCACCCTGGGTGACAGAGCAAGAATCTCTCAGCAACAACAACAAAAGAATACTATTCTGTCCAAAGTAGATACTAAGTAAATGCTCATTAAATCTCTTAAAAATCCACTGTCTGGGAAAAAGTGCATCCCGAAGTTGTTTTAGGCCTCCAAAAACTTCTAGATGTAAAGAATAAGGTGGTAAAGCTGTCAAAGCAAACTGAGACAGAGACAAAGAATTTTAAACGAGAAGAGGGCAAGAAGAATGTGTGCAGTCTACTTGTTTTTTCTCCTAGTAGGTACTCTCCAACTGCATTGCAGGGGTCAGGGCCCTAGCTTACGTTATAGCACATCTGCCTCTGAGCAAAGGATGAGCTTTGGATTCCAAGGTCTTTGAGTGACACCGGGGAACAAAGCATATAGCACAGCCACAAAAACAGAAATATCCAATCAGATGACTTTTCACTCTAACCTTTTTTTCTTCTACTTTCCATTCCTTTCACACAAATATAATTTAAAACTCACAGACATCTTAAATACAATACATATTATGCACAGTTTTGCAATTCTCAAAATTAGTACACTCTTTTCAAAAGTTGAAAACAGTGTAGCAATGTGAAAAATGTTTAAAATATAAAATTAAGTGAAAAAGAAAGGTAAAATACATAACTATGTAAAAGTGTACACATCTGAGCAAGACTGACACAGAACAAAAAAATGAATTGTTGATATGTTAGGACAGAGTTTCTCATCCTTGGCACTACTGAAATTCTGAGCTGTTATGGAGGCAGTTCTGTGCATAGTAGGATGTGGAGCAGCATCCCTGGTCTCTACCAACTAGAGGCCAGTAGCACATCCCCAGTTGTGGCAACTAAAAACGTTTTCATACATTGCCAAATGTCTCAAAGGGGGAAAACAACACCCCTTCCCCAGGTTTAAAACTGTGCTAGAATGACAGGATTCTTTTTTTTTTTTTTTTCAAGACAGGATCTCACTCTGTTGCCCAGGTTGGAGTGCAGTGGCGCTATCATAGCTCACTATAGCCTTGACCTCCCAGGCTCAGGTGATCCTCCTACCTCAGCCTCCAGAGTAGCCAGGACAACAGGAGTACTCCACCATGGCTGGCTTATTTTTGCATTTTTTGTAGAGACAGGTTTTTGCCATGTTTGCCCAGGTTAAACATTTTTTAAATTTGTGACTTGCCATAGTAATATTTATTCAATAAACACATATTAGAAGAGGAAGGGAAAGCCCCTTACAATATAGCATCTAACAACCTCTTTTACCAAGAGTTAAGAGTTTATCCAGTTCCAATTTAATGTCCAAGATTGAAAAGGCTGCAGAACTTGTTTTTGTTTTCCTATCTATTCTAAAAGAGAAAGCTGAATTTCTCAGTATTTAAAAACTTGACCTGGTTCACATCACAAACAACTGCTTCGGTTGGCCTGAGAAGTCAAAATATCCAAATAATTATGGCCCCAAATAGCTGTTTAAAATGTCGATGTTCTGCAAATTCTTAAAATAGGTTTACTTTTAAAACTGAATACTGAAGAAGAAATAGTAAGATTCAACAAGGAACGCATATTGTAAGACAAATTAAGTCAAGCTGTCCAAGTTAAAATAAAATTGCACTGGATCTAAATTAATCTTATGCCATATTTACGGCCCTCTGTTCCAGCCTTTTTAGAACTATTGTGTCTGCTCCCTTGCCAAAAATATTTATTTTCAATCACTCCTTATTGTTTTTGTTTCTTGGCTTACATCACAAAGAATGTTTTCTGATTCAGAAACTGACAGGAAAAAGAAGGCACAAGTACTATTTCAATTATCTCCTCTCCAGAAAATTATATCATATCCCCAATGTTGGGTTCATATGAGCTTAAAGGTGAAATCCTGTCTTACATGATCATTTTGAATGCGCTTTTCACATTGATAAACACATCAACAAAACTTAATTAAACAAGGAACAACCTTAGTTCATTATATAAGATAAACATATCAACAAAACTTAAACAAGGAACAACCTTAGTTCATTATATAAGCCTGAAATGGGTCCAATACTGCAATTTTGATTTTTTTTTTCCATTTTCAAAACACACTCGGCTTGCCGTATGTAATGTTTATATTTACCAATGTGCACTTCTCCTAGTCTCTACCCAAGACTGAAAGCTTGCCATAGTGCAAAGAAAGACAGAAAATCTTCCCAATGACTGCAGAGCTGGAGAATGCGAAATACTTAGGTACACAAAGCATTGCAGCAGGAAAGCAGAAGGAGGTGGTCTACAGATGACAGAGGTGGTGGAGACGAATGGACATTCAATAATGTGCAGCGTGAACAGGGAAAGGTTAAAATGGCTGTGAAATAAGCAGGATGAGAAAACGGGTGCTTGGAATGATGAGAGAAGTGGAAAAGGTTGTAGCTTGAAAGGCAGAGGGTAACTGACTTCATGACCTCTGATGTTGAGGATACAAAAGGCCTCCAAATCGTCACCGGGATTCAATGTTCTGCATGATGAACATCGGCCAAAAAATCAGAAACGGCAGTTCTTTGTTCGCGGGCCTACACGCAGGGGAAAGCTGCGCCTCTGTGGACTTTGTAGTGGCCTGGACCTTCTGGCGCTGTCAGGGGCGCGTCTCGAGACCTCACCTTTAAGTGAGAAAAGGAACGCCGACCTACCTCGCTGAGGGTGTTCTAGGCCCGCTCTAATAAAGGGCGGCAGCCTAACACTAAATGCTTGCGGCAGCTGGCTCCGGGGAAAACGGGCGAATCCTACCTCAGGCGGAATCACTCAAGCCCGGGACTAGAAATGCCGGGCCAGGAGGGGCTCCCCTTCTGTAGTTTCGGGCCATACTGGGGAGAGAAGAGGAAAAGGCCCGGAATGCGGAAAAGAGGGGAGAATGGGTGCTTTCCTCCGCAGGAACCAAGTCGGAAATTTTCCTGCGGAGGGTGCCGCGAGGGTCCCGGGGTCGCTTGGTCCCTAGGCGTTCAGCGGCAAGGTGCAGGTGCTGGCGGAGACCCGGACGTCATAGCAACCGCGCTCGCCGCTGAGACGCAAAGGCGTCCTTCCGGCGGGAACCATAGAGACGACGCACGCCACTGGCGCCAGAGACTGTGCTTCTTTAGGAGACTGTTGTTACGGCTCACACCATTGGCAATTGGGCCGGGGGCGGAGTTGTCCCGGCCGTATCGATAGTACGACTCATTCCATTGGCTTTGGAGAAAGCTGTAACCATGGTAACGTCATGTCACGCGTTGGCCATTTAGCAAATGCATTTTGTCTTGGGGCGTTCTAGTTCTGGAAGAGCTTCCCGCCAGGCCTCAGCTAGAGCTAGTAACCTTGAATTTTTTTTTTTTTTTCTGTAAATGCCTTCATTCTTAAACGGGCAGGGAGTGCTAGGTCAAGAGTTCTGAATTTTAGGCCTAGATCGTGTCACTAGCCATGTGGATCATGCAAGATAAATCACAATTTTTGGACCCCGCTTATTATTGTAAAAAGGAAGAAACTGGGCTTGACTAGAATTATCCCTAAGGCTGAAGCCCTTCAGAAGTCCTAACACTGAAAATTCAGCTAAATTGAACCTTATCTCCCCCACTTATGTAATGCAAAATAAAAACTTATGACATAATATTTAACATACTCAATTTACATCATCTTTCTAGATGCTCTTATTGAAATTTTTTAATTATCAAAGCTCAATTTTACTTATGTTTTGGAGGCCCTTGCTTTGCTAGTATTCCAAACACACATTTCTTGGTCTTATTCTAGTTCCCCAGGAGGATACTTTCCAAATCTTTGCTGGTTCTACATGCATTATCTGGACGTATCTTACTCTTTACATAAGTGCCTCAACCTCTCCTTCTGGCACCGGATCTCTTGCAAGTGTTTTTTCTGAACTAAAATGCTCACTATCGCCACCTGTAGCTCACTTAACTCCTGTTTATGAGTTTAAGTATCACCTACTTAGGGAAACATTCCTTGATCCTACATCCAAAATCAGGTTCCTACTTACCCTCATTGACTCATGTTCCTTTTCTCTATACACTTCCATTTGCTGTTAAAACACATACACTCTCGGCCGGGCGCGGTGGCTCAAGCTTGTAATCCCAGCACTTTGGGAGGCCGAGGCGGGTGGATCACGAGGTCGAGAGATAGAGACCATCCTGGTCAACATGGTGAAACCCTGTCTCTACTAAAAATACAAAAAATTAGCTGGGCATGGTGGCACGTGCCTGTAATCCCAGCTACTCAGGAGGCTGAGGCAGGACAATTGCCTGAACCCAGGAGGCGGAGGTTGCGGTGAGCCGAGATCCTGCCATTGCACTCCAGCCTGGGCAACAAGAGCGAAACTCTGTCTCAAAAACAAAACAAAACAAAACAAAACAAAAACATACTCTCATACACTCTCACTCTCTCCCCTCCACTACCCTGGAATTTTTACTTGTGAAAATAATCTTTTTAAGTACTCTGAATATAAATTAAACTGAAGCAGAAAACACTAAATAATTTCATGTAGAACACTGGTTGTTTTTAAGCGTTAACAAGAAAGGATATAAAATGATTCCCAAGGGAAGTAATAATTATGGTAAAAACAAACATTAGGATCACTGCTACTTTTAGCCCCACATATCCCCATTGTACATCCAAAGATGATGAGTCATCATCCACATGAAGCTCTAAATGCAGAGAACAAATTCTACTTCTTGCCCTTCAGTACTGCAGCCACTGCTGACAGAGCCTGTTGCTTTTGGGGTTTTGCAAATTGGTCCTGAAGTTCATTTAAAATCTTTATCAAAGAATCCTGGGTATGATAGTTAAGACCTTGTATCTGTGAAAAATAAAACATTTAGCCAGGCATGGTGGCAGACACCTGCAGTCTCAGCTGCTCAGAAGGTTGTGGCAGAAGTGCTCAAGCTCGGGAGTTCAAGGTTACAGTGAACTATGATTGGGCCACTGCACTCCAACATGGGTGACAAAGCAAGACTTTGTCTCTAAGAAAAAAAAAAAAGTATTTTTCCAAAGCGACTGCTGCAGTTATTTCTCCTCTGCTCAAGGTCACGCTTCCTGATTAATGGAAGTATCTCAGTCTGTCTTAGAATTTCTGCTCAGATCTTCTCAATTAAATTTATTGTACTTCTATTATCAGACAGACACATGGGCTATCCTTCCCTACTCCATGAAACACCATGAATTGTACTTTAAGTCAAATATTTATGCAAAACACAGTACCTGCTTGTACCTTAGTCATTAATGCTAATTTTTCAAATTGCACGCTGGACTATCCTAGAGATCATTTAGGGATTTTTTTTGCACTACACTACTTGTGCACTCCCAACCCAAAATCCAGGACAGCAAGAGAAGTACTGAAAGTTTTTCAGAGTCTCAAGGATTCAAAGATTAAGCAGGCTACTGGTGTAACACTGCTTTGCTAAGAAAGAAAAACGCTAACTGCAACCATTTAGTCAGTGTAAAGCAAGTGCTAGGCACCCAGACTGATGCTTTCTGTTCACGATTTCATTTAATCCTCACAATAAATGGCATTACTTTGCAGAGATTATCCCCATTTTATGCATGTGGACACTGAGATTAAGTCAAATGCCTAAGTTTATAAAACGAATAGGTGGCACAGCTGGCTAAGTTGACTCCTAGCCCAGACTGTAATGCCTCCCTCAGGACAGAGGTCACCAAATGACCCCTGCCTGGTCCCAGGTGGAAGGTCACGTTAAGCTGAAGAGTAGTCCTAAAATACTTGAAATGTAAACTGTTAACCAAATGAGGTAAATCTAGAATAAGAAGCAAAAAGTAAATCCAGTGAAAAGCTCACCATTCTCTCATCTATCTTCAGGGAGGTATCCTCTCTTACTCCTATGCTTCATCGACGAATTTCAAAAAAAAACAACAACATCCTTTTCATTGAGTCAGCTTTTGGACACTTTATTGCACTTAATTTTTTATACATCCATTTCCCAAACAAGACATGTTCATTCATCTTTTTAATCCTCATGGCTCAGCACAGGGCCTGACACACAGTAGGCACTGAACAAATATTTGATCTCCAAAGCATGGCCATTCATGCATCCATAATCCTCTTTTTATAGTATAAAGACAGACGATATTCAGGCCCCCATGTATATTTTAAGGAATATGTAATTCCCAATAAGCTCTTCTTTTTAAAGGTGAGAAACCGTTCTAGTGTTCAATTTCAAAATCAAGATGACATTCAGGTGAGTGTATCAGGTGTCCTCATTAAGACAAATACCAAGCCTTATTTGCCTGCACACCACTGCCTTTTCCCTTTCCTTCATGTTATCTGTCCATATGAAAGCAAAGGTTTTATTATAGTTTTCACCATCTGTAAGAGCCCTGAACAATTTTTGATCCTGTAAGGGCTTTTTACTTCAGTTTTTGTCACCTATGAAAGCTGTATGTCGAGACTGAAGATTATCGACTATCTTCTCTTCTATTTCTATGCCTTTTTCTATTTCTTCCTCTGATAGCAGTAACTTGGTTTCCGAATCTTTGGTTACAATAAACACAAAGGACTGTCGTGACTCAAGGATATTAGCCACAACCACTTGATGCTGATAAATTTCCAAAGCCTTCCGAGCTCGATTAATTACAATGGAGGGGTCAGTCTCCAACTTAAAGGAAATTATAAATGCTTTGGGAGCCCAATCTTTAACCAAAGGAGAAAGCATTTTTGGCACCATCTTCATTGTTATCTGTATTGGAAAAAGAAAAGCTTAATAAGCAAACAATGGTCATTACCTACCAGATCAATCTCATGGGAAACTATGGAAATGAAGGAATCAAATTTAAGTGGGATTTCTCAACTGTCAAACTTTTCAATTAAATGCTGTTTTAAAAGCCTTGGGGAGGGGCTTGGCCTGTAATCCCAGCACTTTGGAAGGCCAAGGTGGGTGGATCTCTTGAGCCCAGTTCAATACCAGTCTGCGGAACATGGCAAAACTGTGTCTCTACAAAAAAATTAAAAAATTAGCCAAGCATAGTGGCACCCACCTGTAGTCCCAGCTACTAAGGAGGCTGAGATGGGAGAATCACTTGAGCCTGGGAGGCTGAGGCTGCAGTGAGCTGTGATTGTGCCACTGCACTTCAGCCTGAGCAACAGAGTGACACTTTGTCTCAAACAAACAAAAAAATCCTTGGCTCTGTAGAGTTCACAGTGATGCCTAAATTCAAGGCTCTATACATATTCTGGGGCAAACCACGTCTTCTGAATAAGCCCTGACCTGCTCTGCTACCCTTATCACCATTAGTATTTCCCCAAGCATGCCCCTTTATTTTTGAACCAAACCCTCAAATAAACAAATAATCTGTTCATACAAATGTTACTTTGGCAGAAACCAATAAAAATTGGTTTGTTTTTTTGAGACCAAGTTTCACTCTTGTTGCCCAGGCTGGAGTGTAATGGTTCAATCTTATACCACTACAACCTCCGCCTCCTGGGTTCAAGCAATTCTCCAACCCCAGCCTCCTGAGTAGCTGGGATTACAGGTATGCACCACCACACCTGGCTGATTTTGTATTTTTAGTAGAGCCAGGGTTTCTCCATGTTGGTCAGGCTGGTCTCGAAGTCCCAACTTCAGGTGACCTGCCTACCTCAGCCTCCCAAAGTGCTGGGATTACAGGTGTGAGTCACAGCGCCCAGCCTACGGTTGGGTTTTTAAACCTCTCAGCCTAAAATATTTCTTGCACTGGTAGAATTAGATTCCATTTTTAAATTGTCACTTGTAACACAGCTTAGCAGTGAGGAAACCGATTTTATTTTCACTTGACCAAAACTCCTACTACCTCATTCCCGGTCCCTTCTCAGGGTAATGTTGAGTTGTTTTGTTACTTTTTTTTTGAGACGGAGTTTCGCTCTTGTTACCCAGGCTGGAGTGCAATGGCGCGATCTCGGCTCACCGCAACCTCCGCCTCCTGGGTTCAAGCAATTCTCCTGCCTCAGCCTCCTGAGTAGCTGGGACTACAGGCACGCGCCACCATACCCAGCTAATTTTTTGTATTTTTAGTAGAGACGGGGTTTCACCATGTTGACCGGGATGGTCTCGATCTCTTGACCTTGTGATCCACCCGCCTCGGCCTCCCAAAGTGCTGGGATTACAGGCTTGAGCCACCGCACCCGGCCTGTTTTGTTACTTTCAAGATAGAACTGCTACTTGGGAAGCTGAGGCAGGAGAATCGCTTGAACCCAGGAGGTGGAGGTTGAAGTGAGCTGAGATTGCGCCACTGAACTCTAGCCTGGGTGACAGAGGGAGACTCTGTCTCAAAAAAAAAAAAAAAAAAAAAAAAAGATAGAACTAAAAAATATAAGATAAACTAAAGATCTCAGAGATTAAAAAGTGTGAAATCACTAAGTTAATCATCAGGATTTCCCCTAAAGAAAAGCTGTTAGTAAGTGTGACAGGGATCCACTTTATTTTTCTCTATAGCATTTATCACTACCAAACGAGGTATGTATTTGGCTTACTTATTGTCTCCTCTGCAAAGGAAGCAACACAAGGGCTGGGTATGTTTCTTTTCACTGCTTTCATCTCCAAGTCCTACAGTAGTGTAGGACCCCAATAAATTATTCTACAAAGTTGGCAAATGCCCCACAGGTAGAGTTTCTAATACAATCCTACCTGTGTCACCCAATAAATGACTAAGAACTCCCAAAGGTTCCAAGAAACCAGATCATCTAAAATCACAACCACATCTACCTTCTCCATATTTCTTCCTTAAACTACAATAGCCCCCAACTAATCTATCCACTCTTTCTCCCTCTGTACTTCATCTTTCATACTGATGCCAGAATGTTGCTCTCAAATAAAAACTCATTCTCCTACTTAGGTGTCCCTTAGCTTCACAAGAAAAAAAGCCTCCTTAAAAAAGGAAAACTAAGTCTTCTACAAAGCAAGCCATCTCTTCAGTCAAGCTCTCCAGCCTTACCAAAGCACTTTGGTTCACAACCCGCTACCCACTTCCAAATTCCAACTGCCATACTCTCTACCTGGAATGACCTTTCCCACCTTGTACACTCTCTGCTCATCTTCATTTTTATTTTTTATTTTTGAGACAGTCTCACTCTCACTGTCACCCAGGCTGGACTGCAATGGCATGATCTTGGCTCACTGCAACCTCCACCCCCGGGTTCAAGGGATTCTCCTGCCTCAGCCTCCTAAGTAGCTGGGATTACAGGTGCGTGCCACCACACCCGGCTAGTTTTTTTATTTATTTTTATTTTTATTTTTTTTTAGTAAAGACGGGGTTTCACCACGTTGGCCATGCTGGTCTTGAACTCCTGATCTCAGGCGCTTCGCCCACCTCAGCCTCCTAAAATGTTGGGATTACCGCAACCGGCTCTGCTCATCTTTTAAAACCCAGTTCAAGTCATCTCCTCCAAGAAGCTTCATCGACTCCCCCAGAATTTACTCGCCCCATGGTCTGACTGCACTTTGTACATACCTCCACTAGAGCATTTATCACTCTGTACTGTAATTATGTCTGTGTCCAGCTCCCTCACTACATTGTGAGGTCCATGAGGGAGGGTGGTGTCTTATTCATCTCTGTATCCCCTGTGCCTAGCGCATACAGATGCAGAAAGGCCATCTCCAGATCAAGAGGAAATTAACCCAAGATTGGTTATATGGGATCAGATCTCTGGAAGAGAAGCGCCCATCACCTGCAGTGGGCCCCCAGATGACTGGATCTTGTGTTCAGGCATTTCAGAGACAGGAACATAGAAATCTGACACGGCCGCAGCCAGGTAAAACATCGCAGAAGGGCCTGCAAAGAGAAGAACAAGGTGTAACAAACAAATCGGAGAGGGATATACGATCAGCGTCTTTTCAGCTCGGATTCCCCAGCTTAGATCCGTGGGTAAGCAGGAGGTAAGGGGACAAGTGGCTGGAGAGAAAGGAGCTGCTTCCAGGCAAAAGGGATACTCCTAGGGCACGCACCTAGCGGATTGAGTGCCTGGGCCGCAGCCTGCAACAGATGCAAATAGTCCGCCAAAGTGGTGAACTCTACAGCCAGGAAGGTGCCTGCAGCCGCAGCCTCCTGGTAGCTCCGCAGAGCCTCAGCAAAACCCGGGAGTGCGTTCTCCTCGGCCTCCAGGCTCAGCAAGCCTGAATGGGCTGGGCCCGAAGGCCGCAGAGCTGACAGCCAAGTCTGGGGTGGGAAGCGGTGGGCATAGGGGAAGGCGGAGCGAGCGCGATACAAGAACAGGACCCCGTAGCCGGCGGCTAGGAAGGCCTCAGCCGAGGTTGCACCGCGCCGCCCGCTGCTGAAGTTGTCCAAAAAGCGCACGGGCCGCGCTTCCAGTGGGACCTTGGTGCCGCCAGACGTGACCAACACCACCCGCCGGCCCTGCGCGCCCAGCCCGGCAGCGAAGCGAGCCATAACCTCAGCCCAGCGCGCGGCACCGGGAGGCTGGGGGAACTCGGCTACCAGGTCCATTTCCGCTATCGGCGCCGCAGCGCACTGCGCCTGCGCACGCTCCGCGGCCGCCGTGCCACGCCCCTTCTCACGTGCCTGGTGCTCGCGCCGCGCGACAGTGAGTGGGCGGTTCTCTGTTCTTGTTTTGACCCTAGGTCCCGATCTCGCCGTGTCTGGAAATGCGTAGTTGTTCTGCCCTAGAGCCCAGCGGACGTGACACTGAAACGAGGGGGATCCCCGGCTGGGTGGGCATCTGGTAGGGTCGAGCTCCTCACGTTCGTTTTCTAGCCCGGGTGAAGAACTATGTTTGACCCTTACCGGTCCCCGTACACGTCTTCCGGGACGTGGATTTCTTGAGAGCTGTTTCTCGGCCTTTGACGCCTGGGACTTGGGGTTTTGCCTCCTTTTCTTTCCTTTTTTCCCTTTTGCAGCCTCGACAATAGACCCCAGATGTTAGTCGAGTCACGTCCCGCCGCCCTTTGCCCTTGAAATACTCGCAAGGACGCGGACCCGCGATCGTCACGTGACGCCGGAATTCGGCGTCTCCTTGCCGGGCAGCGAACGGTCTTAGAGACCAATACCGCTTGCTGTACCATGAATGTGATCTACCCACTGGCGGTGCCCAAGGGGCGCAGGCTCTGCTGTGAGGTGTGCGAAGCCCCAGCCGAGCGGGTGTGCGCCGCCTGTACAGTCACGTATTACTGGTAGGCCCCGAAACTGGCACCTGCGCGCTCTAACTCCTTCCCTCTCTCCCAGTCCCTGGTCTGGCTTGTGTACCTTGCCTTAGCGGTGGCCCCTGGCTCTGCAAGAGACACCTCAAAACGGCTTTAAGACAGGCTCCTAAGATTTCTATGGCCTCGTCTGCCTCATCTCCCATTTACTTATTCGTCACTCATGTTTTCTGAGGGCCTGCTATGTGTTAGGCACTATTTTAGGTGAAGTTACTGGGGCAGCTCAGTAGATCAGTTCTTTCAGAGATTCAACATTCTAACGTGGGAGACAAATCAGTAAAGAAATAGGCCCGGCCCGGTGGTTCACGCCTGTAATCCCAGCAGTTTGGGAGGCCGAGGCCTGCGGAGCGCCTGAGGTCACGAGTTCGAGACGAACCTGGCCAACATAGTGAAATCCCATCTCTACTAAAAATACAAAAATTAGAAGGGCGTGGTGGTGGGCACCTGTAATTCCAGTTAGTCGGGAGGCTGAGGCAGGAGAATCACTTGAACCCAGGAGGCAGAGTTTGCAGTGAGCCAAGATCGCGCCACTGCACTCCAGCCTGGGTGACAAAGTGAGACTCTGTCTCGAAAAGAAAAGAAATAGAAAACGTAATTTCAGGGAGTAATAGATGTCATAACATAAATAAAGGAAATGCGAGGGAAGATTGGGCAGACAGCTTCCCTGAGAGTAGACTACTGATCTGAAGATAAAGTAAGAACATTGCCCATGGAAATGGCTGGAGGAAGAGTGGTACAGGTAGGCGCTGAAAATAAAAGACTGATGTGTTTGAGAAATAGAAAGAAGGCTAGTTGGTCTGGTACACAGCTAAGATGGTGAGGGTGTAGGGAGGGTAGCACAAGATGAGGTCAGTTTTCATGGATCCAGCATAATATCCCTTGACCTTTGCTTCACATGAGATCGTATTTGGGGCCTGAAATAAAACAGTTAGGTTGCTGATATCCAGAAATCTGGTTTAGAGCTGAGTGACTTTGTTTGTTTCCTAAGTCATAAACCTGTTTGACAAATGTATCAGTCAGGGTGTGCTAAACTCTGGGACCTCTGATGATGGAAGCATAGTGAATGGGGCAGTATGTGGAAAGCTTTCTCTGTAGAAGAAACATTGGAGCTGCATTTTGAGAGGGCAGTCAGAACTTGCTGTGTACAGGAATAGTGAAAAAGGGCAGGACATTCCCCGAATCCAGAATGTTAGGGCAAATGACAAAAGAACAGAGTTTACTAAGAGCTGAGTGGAGAACATAGTGGTGGAGTGAGCAGTCAGTGATTTTCAGACTGCAGGCCAGGACCCTTTAGCAGTTCATGAATAAGTCACAACCACCATTTAGAGAAAACAACAACAAAAAGCATAGAATGAGTAGAAAGTATCAGGTTAATCCTACGTGAATTGTTTCTTGAAACTTTTGTCTTAGTGTTTTATGTGGACGTGTGTGTACAGGGAAAATGTATTTCTTAGTATAGGTTGGGTCAAAATTAGCCAGGCATGGTGGTGCACACCTGCAACCCCAGCTACTCAGGAGGCTGAGGCAGGAGAATAGCTTGAACCCAGGAGGTGAAAGTTGCAGGGAGCTGAGATCGAGCCATTGCATTCCATCTTGGGCAACAACAGCGAAACTCTCTCTCTCAAAAAAACCTGATCATTGTGAAGTTTAAACCAAGAAGATAAAGGTTAGGGCCAGACTGTGACATGAGATCAAGGGTTTGGAATTTATCCCCTGGGAAACCATGGATGGTTTTGAGCTGGCATGCTCTCATTTGTGTTAAGGAAAGAGGATGGGCTGCAGTGTGGAGCGTAGAGAGGAAGGTGGACACTGACAGCTGCGTAACAGATTAAGAAGCTGTTGCAGTACCTTCTCATACTGGCTGAGGTGTTCCTCCTCAGTGTTCTCAAAACACTTAGTATGTCCCCTATCCTAACATTTAGGTCATGGACTGAAATCATTCATTTCCTTTATTAGGCTGTATGCCCCACAAGGGCAGGAATGGCTTCTGTGTTTTCCTTGCTGTCTCCTCTTTGGTGGCTTCATTGCGTTTAGAATACAATTAAGAATTTGTAACAGAAACTATAAGGCCCTGGCTATTTCTCTACCTTCATTTCCCACCACACTCACCCATTTTTTTTCTTTGCTGTTGTTATAGAGAACTGAAGTTCTAATTTGCTAAGCCCTTTGTTCCCTCAATTTCTTTTCCCAGACTGTTTTCTCTGCCAGGAACCTCCCCTTCAACTACAAACCTTCCTGGCTCCCTTTCATCCTTCAGTTCTCAGTTTAAATGTCATTTCTTCAAAGAGGTCTAAACCCAGTCTCAACTCCCATCATTCTTTTCTGTCTCACAGTACCGTTTTTCTTTGCTTTTCCTGTACTTTTATATTTTTGTGTTTGCTTGTCTGATGTCTATGTCTTTTACTAGACCCTGTGCCCACACATACCAGACATTCAATGAACGTATGTTGAATAAATGAACTTCTGAGTGGATAATAAACCCGTTAACTTGGGCGAGGAACACGGGGAAAAGATGGTGGGTGTCAGATTTGAATGTTGGCAAAGAGTTTGAGAGGCCTTTGGGTCACCCCTGGAGTGATGGCCAGTAAACAGCTGTGAGTACAGACCTGGCACTCAGGCTTGGGAAAGAGTCAACCCCCTTTGCCTGATATGAGCACTGACTTTTTCCTTTAAACACCACTGTCCTCTTGATACCTCCAGCTGGAAGTAATTCCTTCTTCCTCTGAACTAACTTTACAATACTCTTATCTCTCAGATGATTGGTATTTCCCCTCTTCATTTTAATTGTTGGTGAGTGTGTTATTTCAATTTTGTTATGCTCCATTAATGCCAGATACTATGTTAAATGTGTACAAAGGGACTGTCATACCTATGCTAACTTTTTATCTATGTCTAACCTGTCAGTGTATGCCCCGTAATCTCTAGCAAAGTGTCTTGAAATAGTTGGCACTTGTGCTTTTATTCCTTGGGCAAAAGAATAAAAACATGAAAAAGAAAGAAATAGTTGTCACTAATATCTGATGAATTCATGTATAAATTATCTTCTATACCCTTATCCTCAGTTTTTTTCTTTTAATTCTCTTTAAGACTTTCTCCTTTTCTTTTTTGATTCCTTTTCTCCAGAGTTCTGTGTCTTTCTGTCTTGGAGATTTCAAGATTTTTTTTTTTTAAGGTGGGGTTTCACCATGATGGCCAGGCTGGTCTCGAACTCCTGACCTCAGGTGATCTGCCCACCTCGGCCTCCCAAAGTGCTAGGATTATAGGCGTGAGCCACAGCGCCTGACCGATTTCAAGATTTTTTGATAAAACAAAACTGAGGTCGTTGTTCTGTAGATTTTGATGATTGAGTGTAAAGCGTCTAATACCCTGCCTGGAATCACATTGGCGCACAATAAATGTTCTTTTTCATCATCCTAAGTTTAAGGAGGAAGAAAGTCAGTTTGAATTTGTGAAAGATTTTTTCTGTGAAAGAATTTTTTTCCTGATTATAAATGCAATTCATGCACACTGCAGAAAACATGAAAATACAAAAAATAAAGAAGAAAAATAATCCATAATCCCACAACCTAGAGATTAATATCCTGAAATTTTAGTGAATTTCCTTCTGTTCCTTTCTCTGAATACATTCATTTTATATATTGTGTGCAATCTTGTGCATATTGCTTTATATTGGATTATGACCATTCTCAGAGAATAGCACATTTTTATTTACTTAGAGACACAGTAGAACTTTTTTTTTTTTTTGGAGATAGAGTCTCTCTCCAGACACCCAGGCAGGAGTGCAGTGGCACAGTCTCCGGTCACTACAACCTCCACTTCCAGGTTCGAGCAATTCTCCTGCCTCAGCCTCCTGAGTAGCTGGGATTACAGGCATGCACCACCACACCCAGCTAATTTTTTTTGTATTTTTAGTAGAGACGGAGTTTTACCATATTGGCCAGGCTGGTCTTGATTTCCTGACCTTGTGATCCACCTGGCTTGGCCTCCCAAAGTTCTGGGATTACAGGACAGTAGAACATTTTTAAGAAAAGATAATTTTATGGAAGTACATACTAAAACACTGACAGGTAAAAGAGACTTCAGTACCATAGGTTTGCATGAATTTAAATGTCTTTAGGCAGGGCATACGTTCTGTAATTTTCACTACAAATACTATTGCTTCCTGTTACCGAATACCACTTCACCATTTGTTTTCTCCTCCTGGCCAGTGAAGGCATATTTAAATTTGTGCTCCATACATCAAACAAAAGGAAAAATTATTGCAAAAAAATTGCAGATACTAGGAAAATAAACAGTGAAGTGGCATTCAATAATAGGAAGCTATAGGATCAGTGGTGAATTGTAGAATGAATGCCCTGCCTAAAGACATTCATATTCAGCTTTAAAAAAATATGGTAATAGCCAAACAAAACATGTCTCTCTCACAAGGTACTTAATTGTGATCCCTGATTGAAAGCATTTATCCATTCCTACTTTATCCATGACCCTATGAGAGGTGTTAGTGGTGGGACAGATCAATAAGCAGGGAGCCCGCAAATATATAAAGCTCGGTTTATTTAGAAAGGCAAGATACGTCAGTTGCTCTCAGTGGAACAAAAGTTCAGGCATCGAAGTTAACATTTCTGTTGCTTACAAGCCCCACTTGATAAATTCCCTGTGGAACTCAGCTATATCCTGGCTAAGTGCTTTTATTGATCTGTTGACAGTAATTCTCTACCTCCCCCAAAACTTTTTTTTTTTTGAGACAGAGTCTCACTCTGTCACCAGGGCTCGAGTGCAATGGTGCAATCTCAGCTCACTGCAACCTCCGCCTCCTGGGTTCAAGCAATTCTCCTGTCCCAGCCTCCCAAGTAGCTGGGATTACAGGTGCCCGCCACCATGCCCAGCTAATTTTTTGTATTTTTAGTAGAGACAGAGTTTCACCATGTTGGCCAGGCTGGTCTCAAACTCCTGACTTCATGATTTGTTCACCTTGGTCTCCCCAAGTGCTGGGATTACAGGCGTGAGCCATCGCACCCAGCCCCAAAAACTTTTTTAAATGGTTTCTGTCATTTCTTTGGTAGTAGTCATGATTTATAAAGAAAATACTTTAATTACATTTCTATTGTCCAAGAAGGTGGCAATATTGTCCAAGAAGGTGTTTGAACACGGCTGTGTATTGTCTGTGGTTGCTTTTGTGCTACAACAGCAGTTGAGCAGTTGAAACAGAGACCCTATAGCTCTCAAGCCTAAAATATTTACCTGACCCTTTACAGAAAAACTTAGTTCTGACTCCTCCTCTAAATTTTTCTTACGTGTTTTAAAATATGTGTAAATGGAATCAAACAGTTAACCTATAGTTAAGTGATTGATAATGTGTAATAAGCAATAGAAATGCAAAAACCTACGATTGTATGCATCTAACAACAGAGCCTCAAAATACATGAGGCAAAAGCAGACAGAATTGAAGAGAAAAACAGACAATTCAATAATAGTAGTTGGTGACTTCAACATCCTACCTTCAGTGATGAATAGAACAACTAGATGAAAGATCAGATGTCCCACTCTCAGTAATGAATGGAACAACTAGATAGATCAGATATCCCACTTTCAGTAATTCATAGAACAATTAGATCAGCAAGGAAATATAAGACTTGAACCACTCTATAAACCAACTAGACCTAACAGATGTCTATAGAACACCACTCAATAACAGCAGAATGCCTATTCTTCTCTAGTACATACAGAATATTCTTCAGGATAGACCATATGTTAGCCCATAAAATAAAATTCAATAACTTTATAAGGATTGATTTCATACAAAGTAGGTTCTGCAACTACATGGAATGACATTAGTAGTCAATAACTGAAGGAAATTTGGTAAATTTATAAATATGTGGAAAAACACACTCTTAACCAATAAGTCACAGAAGAGATTACAAGGGAAATTAGAAAATGCTTTGAGATAAATGAAAACAAAAACAACATACTAAAACTTAGATGCTGGCAAAGCAGTCCTCAGAGGGTGCTATATGAATTTACAACTCGTATCAATTTACGCTTATATACATTAAAAAGATCTCAGATCAGTAACCTAGTATTCCATCTTTTTTTTTTTTTTTTTTTTTTTTTTGAAACAGAGTTTCACTCTTGTTACCCAGGCTGGAGTGCAATGGCGCAATCTCGGCTCACCACAACCTCTGCCTCCTGGGTTCAGGCAATTCTCCTGCCTCAGCCTCCTGAGTAGCTGGGATTACAGGCACACGTCACCATGCCCAGCTAATTTTTTGTATTTTTAGCAGAGATGGGGTTTCACCATGTTGACCAGGATGGTCTCGATCTGTTGACCTTGTGATCCACCCGCCTCGGCCTCCCATAGTGCTGGGGTTACAGGCGTGAGCCACCGCGCCTGGCCTAGTAGTCCATCTTAAGAAACTAGAAAAAGAAGATAAATCTAAAACATATTTATCAACTCCTTTATGCCCAGTCCTGTTTTGGATCTAGCCACAGCTAGCAGAAGAAAGGAGAATTAAAGATTAGAGCAGAGATAAAACAGAGAATAAAGAAACTACAGAGAGAATCAATGAGACCAAATGCTGGGTCCTTGAAAAGACCAACAAAATTGACAAACCTTTAGCTAGATTGGCCTAGAAAAGAAGATTCAGATTACTAAAATCAGAAATGAAAGTGAGGACATTACTACCAACCTTGCAGAAATAAAAGAGATTATAAGAGAACACTATGAGCAATTGCATGCCAACAAACTAGATAACTTAGTTGAAATGGACATATTTCTAAAGAGACACAAGCTACCAGAACTGACCTAAGAAGAAATACAATACCTGAATAGATCTACAAGTAAAGAAATTTACCTACTAATAAAAAAAAAAAAAATCCTCTCAAGAAAAGCTCAGAAACAGATGACTTCACTGGTGAATTATTCCAAACGTTTATAGAAGGATTAACACCAATTATTCCCAAACACTTTCCAGAGAAAATAGAAGGGAGCAATTTCTAACACATCTATAAGCCAGTATTATCCTGATAACAAAACTGTATACCACTATCCCTTAGGAGTATAGATGCAAAAATCCTTAACAAAATACTAGCAAACCAAATCCAGCAGTGTATAAAAAGGATTATATGTCATAGCAAAGTGGGATTTATTCCAGAAATTCAAGGTTGATCAAACATACAAATATCAATCAATGTAATACACCATATTAATAGAATAAAGGATAAAAATATTCTAATCAAAATATCATCTCAAGAGATGCAGAAAAAGCTCTTGACAGAATCCAACAACCTTTATGATAAAAACATTTAAACTAGGAATAGAAGGGAATTTCTGTAACTTGATAAAGGGCATCTTTGAAAAACACATAGAGAAGCAAATGGTAGACATCATACTTAATTTAAGATCAAAGACGGAGAGCCTTCTCCCTAAGAACAGGAATGAATTTGGACCTCTGCCTTACATTAGTTATAAAAAAAATTAACCACATACAAAAACATTTAAATGTAATAGCTAAAAATATAAAACTTTTAGAAGGATACATAGTGGTAAATCTGCATGAGCTTGGATTAGGCAACCATTTCTTAGATGTGACATCAAAAGCATAAAGAACTAAAGAAAAACAGATTAGGGCCGGGCAGGGTGGCTCATATCTGTAATCCCAGCACTTTGGGAGGCCGAGGTGAGAGGATCACCTGAAGAGTTCACGGGAGTTCAAGACCAGCCTGACCAACATGGAGAAAACCGTCTCTACTAAAAATACAAAATTAGCTGGTGTGACAGTGCATGCTGGTAATCCCTGCTACTCGGTAGGCTGAGGCAGGAGAATCGCTTGA
Organism: Saimiri boliviensis; assembly: GCF_048565385.1. NCBI lineage: Eukaryota > Metazoa > Chordata > Mammalia > Primates > Cebidae > Saimiri > Saimiri boliviensis. The sequence continues at coordinate 41,223,424 of NC_133459.1, read as the reverse complement.
ACTGGGGAGGCAGAAGTTGCAGTGAGCCGAGATTGTACCACTGCACTCCAGCCTGGACAAGAGCAAAACTCCATCTCGAAAAAAAAAAAAAAAAAGCCAGGTGCGGTGGCTCAAGCCTGTAATCCCAGCACTTTGGGAGGCCGAGGCGGGTGGATCATGAGGTCAAGAGATCGAGACCATCCTGGTCAACATATTGAAACCCTGTCTCTACTAAAAATACAAAAAAATTAGCTAGGCATGGTGGCGTGTGCCTGTAATTCCAGCTACTCAGGAGGCTGAGGCAGGAGAATTGCCTGAACCCAGGAGGCAGAGGTTGCAGTGAGCCGAGATCACGCCATTGCACTCCAGCCTGGGTAACAAGAGTGAAACTCCATCCCCCCAAAAAATAAAATAATATAAAAAGAAGAGAAACAGATTGGTTGGACATGGTCAAAATTAAAAACTTTTGTGTATCAGCGAACACTATCAAAGTGAAAAGACAGCGCATTCAATGGAAGAAAACACTTGCAAATAATATATATGATAGGTTCTAGTATCCAGAGTATGTGAAGAACTCTTAAAACTCAACAACAAAAAGACAAAGGCCCCGTTTTTGTTTTGTTTTGTTTTGTTTTTTTTTAAAAAGGCCTGGGGAACTGGATGCAATGGCTGACTCCAATAATCTCATACTTTGAGAGGTTGAGGCAGGAGGATTGCTTGAGGCCAAGAGTTTGCTACCAGCCTGGGCCTCATAGCAATACTCTATTTCTACAAAAAGATTAAAATAATTTTTTTTTTAATTAGCAAAAGATTTAAATATTTGTTCAAAGAAGATATACAAATGGCCAACAAGCACATGAAAAGATGCTCAACGTTACTAGTCATTAGGGAAATGTAAATCAAAACCAAAATAATATACTGCTTCTACTAGGATGGCTATAATTAAAGGATAGAAAAAGAAAAAAATAAGCATTAGTGAGGATGTGGAGAAGGTGGAACCCTCATACATTGTTGGTGGAAGTGAAGACTGGTCTGGCTACCATAGAAAGCAGTTTGGCAGCTCCTCAAAAAGTTAAATACAGAGTTACTATATGACTCAGAAATTCCATTCTTAAGTATATACCTAAGAAATTGAAAACATATGTTCATACATAAATATTCATAGCAGCATTATCATCCATAACAGCAAAAAAGTGGAAACAACCCAAATGTCTACCAACTGATGAATGGATAAACAAAATGTAGTGTATCCATGCAGTGGAATATTATTCAGTCATTAAAAGGAATTAAATATTTATAAATGCTACAACATGGTGAAAACGTTAAGGAAAAGAAGCGAGACATTAAAGGCCATATATTGTTGGTTTCTGTTTACATGCAATGTCCAGGATAGGCAAATTTAGAAAGACAGAAAGTAGATTGGTGGTTGCTGGGCATCAATGTGAGGAGGGGAAAATGGAAATGGTGGTTGACCAGTATAGAGTTTTTTTGTTTGTTTGTTTTTGTAAATGGTGATGAAAATGTCCTGGAATTAGGGCGATAGCTATGCAACCTTGTGAATATACTAACAAAGACTAAATTCTATACTTTTAAATTTTATGACATGTTAATTATAATTAAAAATGTAAAAACAAATTATTGGATGAAGTGTCAGAATTTGGTAATAGATTTGAGCATCATTTGTAGAAGCATTTATTTAGAGATTTGACTAGATACTCTGTAGAAGTGCAGTTCAATAGAATTCTGCAGTGATGCAAATGTTCTATATCTGCGCTGTCTAATTGAGTGTTTAAAAATAAATATGCATGTGTAATAGAAAATCTGTGATGTAAACCAAACTGTCACAGTACTTTTTGCTGGAGGGTTGAAAAACACTGGCTTTGGAATACAGGCTTAGAGCAACTCCTTCATCTCTCCACACCAATGCTTCCTTACCTTTAAAAAAGAAATAACAGATTTTGTTTTGTTTTCAAAGAGTTCAATAGTTACATGCAAGACCACCTGCTGTACCACTAGAGCTGGGGGATATTCACAGTGCTTCTATGCAAATGGTCCCTCTGGAGCACAGAAGACAATGCTAGTGGTACTCTTTGAAGCACCGCAACATGGTTATAGGAACACATGTTGTAAAAGGTCTTCTAAAACCTCATCAATGCCAATGTAATCCCAACACTTTGAGAGGCCTAGATGGGAGGACGGCTTGAGGCCAGGAGTTTGAGACCATCCTGCATGAGAGCCTGTCTTTACAAAAAAATTAAAAATTAATCGAGTGTGGAGTTTCATGCTTTGGGAGGCTGAGGTGGGAGGGAGGATCACTTGAACCCAGAAGTTCCAGCCTGGGCAACAGAGCAAGATTGTCTCAGGAAAAAAAAAAAAAGGGTGAATTCCTTTCCTTTCCTTTCCTTAAGAGGAAGACTCTAAACCCGTAGGCTTCAGTGTTTAGACATCTTGAAAATAACCTTAAAGCAATGTAGAGTTGGCCGGGCATAGTGGCTCATACCTGTAATTCCAGCACTTTGAGAGGCTGAGGTGAGCGGATCATTTGAAGTCAGATCTCTACCAAAAATATAAAAATTAGCCGGGTATGGTGGCATGTGCCTGTAATCCCAGCTGCTCAGGAGGCTGAGGCAGGAGAATTGCTTGAATCCGGGAGGCAGAGGTTGTAGTGAGCCAAGATTGTACCCCCACGCCACTGCACTCCGTCTGGGTGACAGATGTTGTACTGGAGCGAGCTGGGCCTCCAAAATGTTGTAGTGGAGCAAGCATAGAAAGTCAACACTAAGACGAAAGTATGCCAAATTGCAGGGTCTTTATTGCCGGTGGCCACGGAGGACTCGAGTCTCTCCAACCCGTGGCCCCAAAAGGAGGGTGTTAAGACCTTTTATACTGGTACAACCACCTCAGGAGTGAGGTTGAGGGGCAGGGGTGGGGGTGAGGGGCTTCAGACATTCTGAGGGGTAGTAAATTCTGTATATTACCTCCTGTGCGGAGATGAGGGTGAGGGGCTCTGGACATTCCGAGGGTCAGGGGACTTTTGACATTCTGATTGTTACTTAAGCGGTTCACAAAAGTTAAGCATTTGTGTGCACATTGTCTGGGTAGGGTGGAAATTACAAGTCACAGGGGCCAAAATCGCGTGGGTTTGGACTGCTTGCCTGTCACATTTGGGTTACAGAGAACAGTTTAAACAGAAAGCCGAGGTATGGTTGAGGTATGCAGGTTTATGGGGCTTTTTGCCATGTCACACAGAGTGAGACTTTGCCTCAAAAAAAAAGTAGAGTTAAAGTTGCCTTTGTTGTTATCAGTTAAGCTGAATAGCCACAACATCCCTATATGACTTCGGAATGTGAATGTGTGCCTGCAGAAACTACATACTCCCCAGTCCCAATGCAGTTTTTATACTATCAAATAACCACATGAAAGGAAAGAGATTTGAGTCTCAGAAATGGCTTTGAGCTCCCTGTCTGGTTTGTGTTTGCTGACTTTTGTGGTGTCTAGGGATAGGCCAGTAGGAGGGCTAATGGAATCTTAAGTCATGCCAAATATAAAGATCATGAAGTCTATGTTTCTGTTGTCAGTGGGGTGGTACATCAGAAAGCTGACTGGGACAGCATCCATGAGAAGATATGTCAGCTCTTGATTCCACTGCGCACTTCCATGCCCTTCTACAATTCAGAGGAAGAACGGCAGCATGGCCTGCAGCAGCTGCAGCAGCGGCAGGTAGGGCCTATGGCACTTTCCATGGTTAAATCATAGGTGCAGTGAAGCTGCTCAAGACAAGGGTTGAACTGTGTTGAGATCACTAAATTGTAACCTCACTGAGGGCAGAAACTTTGTTTTATATCTTTAAGTCCTCATTACCATTCAGTCAGTTGTTTTCCACATTTACTAAATACTCTCTGTATTAGTCTGCTATTTACACATTTACTAAATACTCTCTGCATTAGTTTGATATTTCCTGTCACAACCAAATATCACAAACTGGGTGGCTCAAACAACATTTATTTATTTTCTCACAGCTCTGGAGGCTGGGAATTCCAAGATCAAGCGATCAGCAGGTTTTGTTTCTTCTTGAGCCGTCTCTTCCTGGCTTGCAGATGGATGCCTTCCTGCCGGGTCTTCACATGGTCCTCTGTGTGCGAGCATCCCTGTATCTCTTTCTGTGTCCAATTTCCTCTTTTTATAAAGACACAAGTCAGATTAGGTTAGGGCCCATCTAATGGCCTCATTCTAACTCAATCACTTCCCAACAGGCCCTTGCTCCAATTATAGTTATATTGTGAAAAACACAGGTTAGGGCTTCAACACATGAATTTTGGTGAGGGATACAGTTCAGCTTGTAACATCCACAGAAGCCAAGAGCCTGGCCACATAATAGGAGGGTTAAGAATGATATATGGATATACTGCCAAATAAACAAAAGGAGTTAGCAAAACTTACCACTATTATTATATATAATGTTGAGTATTATTGAGGATTGAACATTTCAGTCACTGTAAAATTAGCCTCTTATTATAAGCCATAAATCTCTACACATAAGATCCATTCATTTTAGTGTTAGGACACTTGGACAGTGGCCTCAGAACAATGTAGAGTTAACGGTTTTTTGTGATATTCACTAAACAGATTAATTACAGAAGGGAAAATGAGATGTTTCTCTCAAAATTAACTAGGAAGGCAGAAGGTTTCAGATTGTCCTGAGACATGCTAGCTTTGCTCAAGTTTTATTAGAACTATAAGAATAATACTCATTTATTCATCTGATAACTCTATATTGAGCATTCATCTATGTCAAACACAGAACTAAGACGTAAAGATACATGTTTCTGGACCTTAAGGAACACATAACCCAGAGTTTGCCTTCTTATATCACCTATGTGGAACCTCACATCTACTCTAATACAGACAGGCTCACTATGTGCCTTTAACTGGGTCATTAGGTATTGGCCTTATCCCCAGGGACAACTACATCCACCTTTGCCTTTAACTGCAGACCGTCTCAGATAGTCTATTTCTCTCTCCCACAGAAGTATTTGATTGAATTCTGCTACACTGTAGCCCAGAAATACCTCTTTGAAGGGAAACATGAAGATGCCGTACCAGCAGCTTTGCATTCCCTGCGCTTCCGTGTGAACCTGTACGGCCTGAGCTCCGTAGAGCTTGTGCCTGCTTACCTGCTGTTGGCAGAGGCCAGCCTTGGTGAGTGAAACCAACCTGAGATCCCTGGACCCCTTAAGTAGTGCTCCGTTTGGGTCACACCAGTGATCAAAGAGTCACCATTGAAAGTGGCACCAAGACACTTATTTTAGAATAGCAGGGTTGCTGTAAAGTTTAGCACAAGGTGGAGAAGGAGATGGCACAGATTTTTGTCTGCAACTGGCAGAAATCCACTCAAGCTGGCCTGCACAAAAAGGAGAAACTTTTTTTTATATGTATTTTATTGCACTTTAGGTTCTGGGGTACATGTGAATAACATGCAGGATTGTTGCATAGGTACATACATGGCAATGTGGTTTGCTGCCTCCATCCCCATCACCCATATCTGGCATTTTCCCCCATGCTATCCCTCCCCAACTCCCTACCACCCGCTTTACCTCCCCTGGTTCCCCCCCAACAGACCCCAGTGTGTGATGCTCCCCTCCCTGTGTCCATGTGTTCTCATTGTTCAACACACACCTATGAGTGAGAACATGTGGTGTTTGATTTTCTGTTCTTGTGTCAGTTTGCTGAGAATGCTGGTTTCCAGATTAATCCATATCCATACAAAGGACACGAACTCATCATTTCTTATGGCTGCATCGTATTCCATGGTATATATGTGCCACATTTTCCCTGTCCAGTCTATCATCAATGGGCATTTTGGTTGGTTACAGGTCTTTGCTATTGTAAATAGTGCTGCAATGAACATGTGTGTGCATGTGTCTTTATAATAAAAGAATTTATAATCCTTTGGATATATACCCAGTAATGGGATTGCTGGGTCAAACGGAATTTCTATTTCTAGGTCCTTGAGCAATCGCTACACTGTCTTCCACAATGGTTGAACTAATTTACACTCCCACCAACAGTGTAAAAGTGTTCCTATTTCTCCACATCCTCTCCAGCATCTGTTGTCTTCAGATTTTTTAATGATCACCATTCTAACTGACCTGAGATGGTATCTTAATGTGGTTTTGATTTGCATTTCTCTAATGACTAGTGATGATGAGCATTTTTTCATATGTTTGTTGGCCTCATATATATCTTCTTTTGAAAAGTGTCTGTTCATATCCTTTGCCCACTTTTGAATGAGCTTGTTTGTTTTTTTCTTGTAAATCTGTTTTAGTTCTTTATAGATTCTGGATATTAGCCCTTTGTCAGATGGGTAGATTGTAAAAATTTCTTCCCATTCTGTTGGTGGCCGATTCACTCTAATGATTGTTTCTTTTGCTGTGCAGAAACTCTGGAGTTTAATTAGAACCCATTTGTCTATTTTGGCTTTTGTTGCCAATGCTTTTGGTGTTTTAGTCATGAAGTCCTTGCCTATGCCTATGTCCTGAATGGTTTTGCCTAGGCTTTCTTCTAGGGTTTTTATGGTGTTAGGTCTTATGTTTAAGTCTTTAACCCATCTGGAATTAATTTTAGTGTAAGGTGTCAGGAAGGGGTCCAGTTTCTGTTTTCTGCACATGGCTAGCCAGTTTTCTCAACACCATTTATTAAACAGGGAATCCTTTCCCCATTGCTTGTTTTTATATGGTTTGTCAAAGATCAGATGGTTGTAGATGTGTGGCATTGCCTCCGAGGTCTCTGTTCTGTTCCATTGGTCTATATCTCTGTTTTGGTACCAGTACCATGCTGTTTTGGTTACTGTAGCCTTGTAGTATAGTTTGAAGTCAGATAGTATGATGCCTCTAGCCTTGTTCTTTTTGCTTAGAATTGACTTGGCTATGCGGGCTCTCTTTTGCTTCTATATGAAGTTTAAGGTGGTTTTTTCCAGTTCTGTGAAGAGGGTCACAGGCAGCTTGATGGGGGATAGTGTTGAATCTATAAGTTACTTTGGACAGTATGGCCATTTACACAATATTGATTCTTCCTAACCATGAGCATGGAATGTTTTTCCATCTATTTGTGTCCTCTCTTATTTCCTTGAGCAGTGGTTTGTAGTTCTCCTTGAAGGGGTTCTTTACATCCTTTGTTAGTTGTATTCCTAGGTATTTTATTCTCTTTGTAGCAATTGTGAATGGCAGTTCGTTCTTGATTTGGCTCCCTTTAAGTCTGTTATTGGTATATAGGAATGCTTGTAATTTCTGCACATAGATTTTGTATCCTGAGACTTTGCTGAAGTTGCTTATCAGTTTCAGGAGATTTTGGGCTGAGACAATGGGGTCTTCTAAATATACAATAATGTCATCTGCAAATAGAGACAATTTGACTTCCAAAGAGGAGGAACTTTATGAGGGTGCTGTAGTATCCTATGGGAGCTGAGGCTTCATGAGGGACTAGAATTAGAATGCTGTAAGGCACCAAGGCAGGCCCCTTTCTTTCTCTCTTGGGCCTTGTCTCCTGCCTCTGCTTCTCTCTGGGTATCTGCTTCATTATTTTCCCTTTCTGCAGACCAGACTTGTCTACCCGGTGCTCACTGTAGAAGACAGCTAGCCCAAAATGTCAGATGGACTTTTTCAACTTACATGTTTTATATTTTGTGATAGGCAGTAGAAATGATTAGCTTCTGATTTCCAATTTTGTTGACATGGCTTGCGTGTGGGATCCACCCATATTCCCTGGGATCAGGGTCACATCGTTCAGAAATACAGGAACCCACCCCTATCGACGGGAGAGGCAATTCTGAGAGTATGGAGCAGACTTAGCAGATACCCTAGTGGTGGCTACTGTAAAAGGAAAATTAGCGTTTTGAGAGGAATTGATATTCTTGAGCATCTATGGTATTTTAGGCACTGTGCTACCACTTCATACATCTTAATAGCCACCATTAAAAAAAAAAAAAACTTCATATATTTTGATAGCCACCATTTTTAAAAATACCTTTTTTTTTTTTTTTTTTGAGATGGAATCTCGTTCTGTAGCCCAGGCTGGAGTGCAGTGGTGCAATCTTGGCTCACTGCAACCTCCGCCTCCCAGGTTCAAGCAATTCTCCTGCCTCAGCCTCCCAAGTAGCTGGGACTACAGGCATGCGCCACCACACCCAGCTAATTTTCATATCTTTAGTAGAGACGGGATTTCATCATATTGGTCAGGCTGATGTTGAACTCCTGACCTTGTGATCCACCTGCCTTGACCTCCTGAAGTACTGGGATTACAGGTGTGAGCTACTGCGCCTGGCTCAAAAAATGCTTTTTTAAAAGAAAAACTGTTTTTTAAAAGTAAAACTGTTGGCCGGGCATGGTGGCTCATGCCTGTAAACTTTGGGAGGCTGAGACAGGTGGATTACCTGAGGTTAGCAGTTTGAGACCAGGCTGACTAACATGGCAAAACCTCATCTCTACTTAAAATACAAAAATTAGCTGGGTGTGGTGGTAGGTACCTGTAATCCCAACTACTTGGGAGGCTGAGGCAGGAGATCCCTTGAACCAGGGAGGCAGAGCTTGCAGTGAGCTGACATTGCACCATTCCACTCCAGCCTAGGCGACAGAGCGAGATTCCAGCTTGAAAAAAAAGAAGTACAACTGTTAAATTAAGTACGATATAAAGAACCTTTATCACTTGAGCCCTCTGTCCTCTGAGGGTAAGTTGCTTACTTGGTTTCCTATCTTTAGAATACTTCAGTGTGTGGTTCCCACAAATACTTTCATAGCCACAATACAACCTCATCTACTAAGGGGCCCCATTGAGAAGAAGGATCCCCTTAGTAGATGAGACAGATTGTATTGTGGTTATGAAGGAGAATGTCTTCGTGGGAATCACACAAGAGGACCCTATCATCTAAGAAGAGCCCATTCAAGTTTCTTGAATTTTCCCAATAACATCTTTATAGCAAAAGGATACAGTTCAGGATCACACTTTTCATTTTGTTGCCGTGTGTTGGCAACAAAACTCTGGAATAGTTTCTCAGCCTTCTCTTGACTTTTATGACCTTGACACGTTTAAAGGTTACAGGTCAATTATTGTATAAAACATCTTTCAATTTGGGTTTGTCTGATATTTCCTAATGACAAGACTCAGGTTATGCATTTTTGGCAAAAACAGTACAGAGGTGATGCTGTGTTTTCATCCCACCCTATAAATTGGCATGTTTTCATTTTTTTCCATTACTGATGATGTTCATTTTAGTTATGTTATTAGGATGGTGTCTGCCAGGCTTCCTCCCTATAATGTTACTCTTTCCCCCTTCTGTAATTAATAACTTGAATTTTCATTTCATAGGGAGGTCCTCTGAAACCATATAAATATCCCATTCCTCATCAAATTTTCAATGTATTCATTTAATTATTTACATCAATATTGACTCTTGGTTTCCTATTTTGTTCAATGGGCTTAAATCCATTACTATCATTAATCTGATGCTCAAACTGTCCCTGATTTGACTAGGGGCAGCCCCCACTCAAGCTAGTTTCTGTATCTCCTAGACACAACCCCATTTGTTCTTTGATTACTTTCTTGCTTTCTGGAACATACCTCTAAGGATCCCTGATTTCTTTAAGTGGAAAGTAAAATTCAGAAGCCAAGAGCCAAGCACTAGATGTACTCATGCCATTGGGGTCTTACTGCTCCCAGGCCTTCTCAGTGGACAGAGTTAGGGAGTAAGTATAAATACAGTAATGGGTGTATATAGACACACATTACATCTGTATTTATTTATCTATCTATATATCTTTTTTTTTTTTGAAACCAAGTCTCACTCTATCACCTAGACTAGAGCACAGTGGCACAATCTGAGCTCACTGCAGCCCCTACTTTCTGGGTTCAAGCAATTCTTCTGCCTCAGCCTCCCAAGTAGTTGGGACTACAGGCGTGCACCACTACACCTGGCCAATTTTTGTATTTGTAGTAGATACAGGGTTTCACCATGTTGGCCAGGCTGATCTCAACTCCTGGCCTCAAGTGATCCACCCACCTCAGCCTCCCAAAGTGCTGGGATTACAGGTGTTAGCCACCCTGCCCAGCCTTTATCTATATATCTACATCAATAGCTGTATTACCACAAGTCTAGACTGTTTCATCCAGCTCTAATACAGCACCACAGGGTCCAATCTGATTTGCTTCTATTCCATAATTGCAACTCGCTTTGCCGATGCTTCCACTTTCATTAGTTTATTTATGTATTAATCAGTTCCCTTGTATAAACCAATCCCCCTTCTCTAACTCCATCCTTTCCACCTTACCAAAAACCTCCTCCCCTGCCATGGGCTCTGACTCCCCATTCCAGTCTGCCTCTGCTGTGTGAATCCCTCTTCACTTGTGTGGGTTCCAGCTCCCCATACCAGCCTGTTTGCCTGCAGGAATGCCCTGCTCACCCTGCTCAGATCTGATACCCTGTTCCAGACTGTCTTTCCTCCAAACTAATGAGAAAAGCACTGGACAAGAAAATACAGCCTTGGTTCTATTTATCTCTGACACTGACTACCTATGGGATTTTGGAAAAGTCACCCTTGCCCAAGTCTCATAATCTCTCATCTAGACCACTGCCTGCTAACTGGTCTTCCTACATCTTCTCTGGCCTCCCTCCAATCTAGTTTGCATACAAAAATGTGACCAAATCACTCCTCTAAATCAAATTTCTAAAGCAACCCGTGAGGCTCTGCTTGTTCTAGCCCTTAGCAAATTCTCTAACTTCAATTCTATCATTTTGTCTCTCTTGAATTCTTTTCTCCCTCCCTTCCAGTTACACCGACTGGCCTTCTCTCAGTTCCTCAGAAGCACAATGATTTTCTTGTTCTGAAAGGCTTTTCTGTAGCTAGTCTCTCCACTTTTCCTCCCCTTTCCTTCACCGAATCAACTCCTAGTCATCTTTCAGGTCTCAACTCAAGGTTTACTACCTGCCTGTCTAGAAGCCTTTCCCAGGCCTCCAGACCAGGTCGGGTCTCTCTCTCTCTTTTTTTTTTTTTTTTTAGATAGAGGCCCAATCTGTTGCTTAGGCTGGAGTGCAGTGGTATGATCTTGGTTCACTACAACCTCTGCCTCCTGGAGTCAAGTGATTCTCCTGCCTCAGCCTCCCAAGTAGCTGGGACTACAGGCACACACCACCACACCTAGCTAATTTTTGTATTTTTAGTAAGATAGGGTTTCACTATATTGCCCAGGCTGGTCTTGAACCCCTGACTCCAGATGATCCACCTTCCTTGGCCTCCCAAAGTGCTAGGATTACGGGTGTGAGCCATCACACTCAGCCAGGTCTCTTTTTTAATGTACTCATTTAAAGACCTACTCTTTTCTTCTGAGCACTTATTCCATTAATAATTATATTCAGGCCGGGCGCTGTGGCTCATGCCTGTAATCCCAGCACTTTGGGAGGCCGAGGCGGGTGGATCACGAGGTCAAGAGATCGAGACCATCCTGGTCAACATGGTGAAACCCCGTCTCTACTAAAAATACAAAAAAATCAGCTGGGCATGGTGGCACGTGCCTGTAATCCCAGCTATTCAGGAGGCTGAGACAGGAGAATTGCCTGAACCCAGGAGGCGGAGGTTGCGGTGAGCCGAGATCGCGCCATTGCACTCCAGCCTGGGTAACAAGAGCGAAACTCCGTCTCAAAAAAAAAAAAAAAAAAAAAAAAAAAAAAAAATTATATTCATTGAGGAAATTATTTAACTGTCTCCCTGCTCCAGTAAACTGTAAGCTCAGGGAGAACTGGATCTATGTCTATTCTTACTCGTCACGTATGTCTTCATGCTCAGCCCAGTACTTAGCACAGAGAAGGCATTAAAAAATTAATTTCACAGTACCTGAAACCTAGTGAGCACTGTTTGATTGTATGTTGAATCTGAGTTCTCTTCACAGGATTCATTTAAGGATGAAATGAATTTGAGTGTAATGACCATGAAAGTGCTTTGAAGTCTGGAAAGTACTGTGTAAAAGGAAGATTTCACTGTAACTCCACAGCTATTGATTTAAAACCTTGCTAACCTTTTTGGAAGTCTAAAGAAATTGCTTCCCTGTGCACATTTCTTTCCCATCTTAGAGATTCCTTCAGACTGGAGTAGAAAGGTAACAGACACTCAGCTTTTTTTCCTTTCCTTTTTTTTTGTTTTGTTTTGTTTTGTAAATCTTTGAAATTTTAATCAACTAGAAATGACATTTTCAGTAACATTTCGAGGAGGAGACTTGCTCATCTTCCCCTACTGTTATCTGCACTTTGGAAGCAGGAGAGCCTGGGTTCAAATCTCAGCTCTTTCTTTACTGGCTAGGTTATCGTAGGCACCAAGCTCTTCGTCACTCAGAGCTCTCACACACATGGTTCCTTCTCCCTGGGACGCTCTTTCCTCTCTCATACATGGCTGGCTTTTGATCAACCTTCAAGTGTCTGCTTAAACTGGCCAGGTGTGGTGACTCACACCTGTAATTTCAGCACTTTGGGAGGTCGAAATGGGAGGATCTCTTGAGCCCAGGAATTCAAGACCAGCCTAGCCAACCTAGTAAGACCTCATCTCTCTCTCTCTCTCTCTCTCTCTCTCTTTTAATTTTTAAAGATGGAATTTCACCATGATGGCCAAGCTGGTCTTGAACTCCTGACCTCAGGTGATCCACCCACCTTGGCCTCCCAAAGTGCTGGGATTATAGGCATGAGCTACTGCGCCCAGCCTTAAGACCTCATCTCTTAAAAAAAAAAAAAAAGAAATTGACCGGGCACAGTGGCTCACACCTATAATCCCAGCACTTTGGGAATCCGAGGTGGGCAAATCACGAGGTCAAGAGATCAAGACCATCCTGACCAACATGGTAAAACCCTGTCTCTACAAAAATTAGCTGAGCAGGGGTGGCACGTGCCTGTAGTCCTAGCTACTCGGGAGGCTAAGGCAGGAGAATTGCTTGAATCCAGGAGGTGGATGTTGCAGTGAGCTGCAATTGCGCCACTGCACTCCAGCCTAGCAACAGAGCAAGACTCCATCTCAATAAAAAAAATTAGGCAGGCATGGTGGCATGCACCTGTAGTCCCAGCTACTTGGGAGGGTGAGGTGGGAAGATTGCTTAAGCCCAGGAGGTAGAGGCTGCAGTGAGCTAGGATTTTGGTCGTTGTGTTCTGTTCATTTTCTTCACAACACTCATGTTTTGTCTATTTATTATGTGCCTACTTCACTTGATTTTAAGCTTCTTGGAGTCAGGGATCATGTCTCAGTGCTCACTGAGCATCATGAATTATGATAGATACTTAGTCAATTAGGTGAATATATGGTTGGTTTAATATATGGTTGGTTGAATGAATTAATGAAGTTGCCTTCTCTTCAAATTCCTCATCTGATAGTTACTTAACAGGGCTGTGGGGAGACTTAGACCACAGATGCAAAGAGACTAGCACAGTGTTGAGCAAATAACAAGTGTTCAATAAATGCAGATTCCCTTTTCTTCCCCTGAGCTCTTCGCAGCCACAGCCTTTGACTCAGCTGTGACTGCTGTATTCTGTGTTCCTTTACTTTCATTACCAAGTCCTGCAAAATCTTCCCCCCGTAATGTCTCTCAGATCTGCCGCTAACGCAGTGTAAGCCTGTTGACTCACCCTTCAGACGCTGGTCTTTAAGTGGCTGTCATTTCTCAATTCCATATACTATTAAAATCACCCTAAGGGATAGCACCATTTCCTTTATGTCTCCAACACCTCCACTGCACCCTGTGCCTCTCCAGGCAGGCACTGTCCATAAGAGGCACCCACTGGTCACAAGCTTAGTTCTGACTGTAATCTCATGGGCTAATAGCAGCCCATTCTTTTCACCTTTCCTTCTAGCCTCACAGTTTATTCTCCTTTCGGACTAGATGCTGGTTCAGCTGGGCCTCGGAGTCTTCTTTGGCATCGCCTCCTTGAGTGAGAACTGGATGGTGAAAATTTTAAATTTCCAGTATTTGTCAATGCTCTGTACCATTTTTTCCCCATCTAAACAATCTTAGCTGAGTCATTTGCTTCTTCAGATTTGGGAGAACTTGAGTCTAAACCTCATATTTTATAGACAAAACCTAGAGGGAAAATGTGACTTGCCATGTTCATGTAAGCCAGGATAAGGGACTAGGCCTTTTGCTCTTAATCTAGTAGTTTCCCATTTTAGTTTGCACTTTGACCTTCCACCAAGCAAAGTTACTTGCAGTTTCTTGTAGACTGCTTCTTCTTCATCTCTTTTCCTTTAATTCAGTGATGTAGGGTTACAACTGGAATAAAAGCATGCTTACCTACGAACTAGGTCTGACAGGAAGCAAGGACACAGAAGAGCAGAAGGTTAGCTTATGAAGGGTTCATGTCCTTATCTCCTAATTCTTCATTGGTGCCATTTCTGCTGCAGCACCTGTCACACCAATGCTTCACCCCCAGAGCACGCCTCCTGCCCTGCAGCATGCCGACACAGTGGCTTTCTATTCATTTCTGACAAACTTCTCTAGGAGCCAAGCAGATAGGCATGCCACTGTATATGTAAAGATGATATGTAATAAGCAAAAAGCTTTAAGTGTCAAGAGTATCTGAATGTTAGCAATAAAGGTGGACTTCCTTTCTCTTCTACATCATTTAGTAAGTAACTATGTGCTATCCATTCTTTCCCCTGTCTCTTCTGCATCTCCTCCATCTTCATTCACTGTCTTGGTTCAGGCTCTTAAGAGTGCTTGCTTGAACTATTTCAGACATCTTCCAGTGAATCTTCTATCTTTATTCCTCCCCTCTGGTCCCACTTCCACACTGGTTCCAGAGGATCTTTCTAAATTTAAATGCGATTCTCTTGTCCTTTTTGAAAATCCTCTAGTTTTTAATCCACACGCATCAAGTTCCTTGGCATAACTCGCTAAGCCCTCCATGACCTGCCTGCCCCCTGCCTACCACCATAGCCTCGTTTTCCGCCACTCTGTCCTTCACAATTTGTTCTCCAGCATCACAGGCCAATGCAGTCAGCCCTCTGTATTTGCAGGTTCTGCATCTGCCCATTCAAGCAACCGTGGATCAAAATTGTTTTTAAAATAATACAATGATTTAAAATGAAATAAATAAAAACAATACATGATGTTACCTGTGGGCTTAAAAACAAAAAAAGATTTTAAAAAATTTAAATTCAAAAAAGACAAAAACAATATAGTAGAACAACTATTTACATAGCATTTATATTGTATTAGGTATTATAAGTAATTTAGAGATGATTTAAAGTATATGAAAGGATGTGCATAGGCTATATGCAAATACTACACTATTTTATGTAGAACCTTGAGCATCCTTATATTTAGGTATCTGGTGGGGGTTCTGGAACCAATTCCCTGCAGCTATGATTCTGTATAATTCTCTGAACATAATGTATTTCATATTTCATATTTCCATGACACTGTACATGCTGTTACTTCTGCCTGGGATGCTCTCTCTGCCTTATCTATCTGGGAAACTTTCATTCATTCTCAAAACCCAGCTTAGACTCTGTTTCAGCATCCATCTCCAACTCATCTGTAGAATTAAACATTTTCTATCCTCTCACACTTCCAAAGCCTGTGTTTCTATTGCAATTATTCTATATTATACATATATTTGTTTTCATGTTGCACTTTGAATCCCCATCACTCAACACAAGGCCTGGCACATAAAGGGTATTAGATATGCATATATATATTTCGCAATTGAGATATAATTCACATATCATAAAATTCACCCTTTTAAAGGACAATTCAGGCCAGACGCAGTGTCTCATGCCTGTAATCCTAGTGCTTTGGGAGGCCAAGCACCTGAGGTCAGGAGTTTTAGACCAGCCTGGAAAATATGGTGAAACACCCACTCTGTACTAAAAATATAAAAATTAGCCAGGTGTGGTGGCACATGCCTACAGTCCCAATTACTTGGGAGGCTGAGATATGAGAATCACTTGAACCCAGGAGGCTGAAGTTGCAGTGAGCTAAGATTGCCCCAGTACACTCCAGCCTGGGCAACAGAGTGAGACTCTGTCTCAAAAAAAAAAAAAAAAAAAGAACAATTCAGTGGGTTTGGCACATTCTGAAGATTATGTGACAATTACCACAATCTAATTCCACAACATTTTCATCACTCCTAAAAGAAACCCTGCAATTGTCAGCAGTTACTCCCTCTTAGTGCCTCCCTTGCGTTGGACCCCCTGTGGGTGCCTGGACACCACTAGTCTACTTTCCATCTCTATAGATTTGCCTGTACCAGACATTTCATATAAATGGAATCATACAACACGTGGCCTTTGGTGTCTGGCTTCTTTCACTTAGCACAGTGTTTTCAAGGTCCATCCACATTATAGTGGGTATCACTACTTCATTCCTTCTTACAACTGAGAAATATTCCACTTATGGATATGGAGATGAGTTGGAGATGCTCCTTTTGTTTATCCACTCATCGGCTGATGGACATTTACATCGTTTCTATTTTTTTTTTTTACTCTTCCAAATAGGCTGCTATGAACATTCCTGTATGAGTTTTTGTGTGTCAATAAATACTTGAGTCAATGAATGTGTGAGTGAATGGATAATGACTTATATTTCATATTTGTCCAGGAATTTCATATTTTCATAATTTCATATATTCCATATGTGTTTTTTGGCCAGGATATGAATTGTAACCTTCTTTTCTGCTTTTGGGCAGGTCTGGGCCGAATCATTCAGGCTGAAGAATATCTATTCCAAGCCCAGTGGACAGTCCTCAAATCAACTGACTGTAGTAATGCCACCCACTCTTTACTGCATCGGAACCTGGGACTTCTCTACATAGCCAAGAAAAACTATGAAGAAGCCCGTTACCATCTGGCCAATGATGTAAACAAGCTAAATTATAACACCTGGATATTTCCAAATCTAAATGATAAAACCTGGATATTTCCAAAATCTGCTTAATTTTTTAAAAACTGCATTTTTCAAAAACTTTCCATTTACAACTGATTATTTGGTGGGATGTTGGTAATAACACAATTCTAACGACCTGAGTTCAAGCATTTCTACTTCCTGGCTATTCAACCTTGGCCAGGGCACATATTCCTGAAGTTTCGGTTGTCCTGAAGAGTAAAGGGAGGCAAAACAGCATACTCGTTAAGAGAAAGGCTTTGCTTCTAGTCCCAGTTCTGTTGTTTCACTAGCTTGGAAAATTTCACTAGTCTTGGAAAATTTTTTTAACCCCTTTCATAACTTGTAAGACAGGAATAATAAAATAGTCTCTGCCTTATTGGGTCATTGCAAAGATTAATAGGGCAATATATGTATAGTGCTTCGGCTGTTATTTTTTTAAAATAACATTAATATACTTCAGAGTGTTGATTATTAAATTTAAAAGAGCTAGATATATAAGAAAGCACTTATCAATGATAAAACTGTATAAAAGTTAGGTGGGATGTTAAGGGTAATAACTGAATTGTTCTTTCAAAATTTAAGAGGTTTCTATTAGGATTTAAGCATTGGAAAATATTAACAGAGAAAAGAGTTCTTGGGCATGAAATCTGAGTTAGTGCAGGGTCAGACTGCAGTCTCCATGCAGGCTGGTTCTTTCTTCAGCCTCTCTTCTGGCTTCTGCACCAAGCAGCCCTTCCTCTGGTTGCCTGCCTGTACAAAAATGCCCATAGATTAAATTTTATGCTGGTTATTCTTTAAATCCCCTTACCCCATATCCATTCTCTTCCCTACTCTATGTCCTGGGAGTCTGACCTCTATGGATGACACAACCTCTATGGACTCCGTTGCTCTCTGCCTTTGGTTGGGTTTGGAGAGTAGGAGGCATAATGGGAGTGGAGACTAGGAGGAGAAAGAGGCTGGGGCACTGATTCTCTATACTGCCTCTCTGCCCTACCTCTGAGATGGCAGGAACAGTGTTCCTCTGTGCCACAGCTCCTGTCAGGCAGCCTTCTTCCATAGTGCTAGCTCTTGCTGGGCCCTGATAACCTTGTTTCCTCCCCTTGCTGTTTCAGGTGTCAGGAAGGTAATAGTTTCTTGCTGTTGGTACCCCCTGCTGTTTTACTAGGCCTTGATTTCACTTGTAGAGCTTTTCCCTAGCCCTTGTTGGTTTCTTAACCCTTCTACATGTCAAATAATAATAATTCCATTAAGCTAACTTCAGGCAATCTTTTTGAGGGTGCCATCTGGTTCCACCTAGGCCCTTGACTAATACAATTCTTTTTTTTCTTTTGGAGATGGAGGCTGGCTGTGTCACCCAGGCTGGAGTGCAATGGTGCAATCTTGGCTCACTGCAACCTCCACCTCCCGGGTTCAAGAGATTCTCCTGCCTCAACCTCCTGAGTAGCTGGGATTACAGATGCCCGCCATTACGCCTGGCTAATTTTTGTATTTTTAGTAGAGATGGGGTTTTACCATGTTAGTCAGGCTGGTCTCGAACTCCTGACCTCAGGTGATCCGCCCACCTCAGCCTCCCAAAGTGCTGGAATTACAGGCATGAGCCACCGTGCCCAGTTGATAAAATTCTTTGTTTGTGTTTTCTCTATATACTCTACATCTTCCAATAAATTAAGCAGAGGCACATTCTGTCCTGAGCTGGGCCACAGTTAAGAATTAGTACAAAGAGAATTAGCACAAGCTCAGATTCTTTAGCATAGCTTTAACAAAACATACACACAACTTTACTGATATATACCATAAAATTTACCCATTTTAAGTGTATAAATTATTTTTAGCAAATTTACAGAGTAGTGTAACCATCAGCACAAACAAGTTTCAGAACATTTCCATTACCCTAAAGAGATCCCTTGTATCCATTTGCAGTCATTTCCCATTCCCATTCCAGCCCCAGGTAACCACTTCCTGTTTCTACAGATTTGCCTTCTCAGGATAGTTCATATAGACAGAATCGTGTGTGGTCCTTGCATCTGACCTCTTTTCCCTAGCATGATTATTTTGAGATTCATCCATGTTGTTCCATATATCAATAGTTCATTACTCTGTTGCTAATTAGTATTCCATTGTCTGCATATACCATAATTTGTCTATCCATTTATCGATGGATGGACATTTTGGTTGTTTCTATGTTTTGTGTATTTTAAAGAATGTGGGTGTAAACATTTATGTACAATTCTTTGTGTGGACATGTTTCCATTTCTCTTGGGTAGGTACTTAGAAGAGGAATTGCTGGGTCATGTAGCAACTCTATGTTTAACTTTTTTATGAACTACCAACCTGTTTCTACAGAGGCTACACCATTTACATTCCCACTGGCAATGTGTGAGGGTTTCATTTTATCCACATCCTTCCCAACACTTTTATTTTCTGAATTTGATTCGAGCCATCCTAGTGGGTATGCAGTGATATCTCATTATGGCTTTGTTTTGCATTTACCTAATTACTAACAATGTTAGCATCTATTCATGTGCTTATTATTCATTTGAATATCTTTTTGCAGAAATGTCAGTTCAGATCTTTTGCCATTTTAAAATTAGAATGTTGTGGCCGGGCGCGGTGGCTCAAGCCTGTAATCCCAGCACTTTGGGAGGCCGAGGCGGGTGGATCACGCGGTCAAGAGATCGAGACCATCTTGGTCAACATGATGAAACCCCGTCTCTACTAAAAATACAAAAAATTAGCTGGGCATGGTGGCGCGTGCCTGTAATCCCAGCTACTCAGGAGGCTGAGGCAGGAGAATTGCTTGAACCCAGGAGGCGGAGGTTGTGGTGAGCCGAGATCGCACCATTGCACTTCAGCCTGGGTAACAAGAGCAAAACTCCATCTCAAAAAAAAAAAAAATTAGAATGTTGTAACAGTTTTTCATATGTGTTCTGGATACAAGTCCTTTATCAGATATATGATTTGCAAAAGGAACTCAGGCACTCTCCTTCTTCTTCCTGCTGTAGATTTATTTTGCCAGTTGTGCATTTGGAACAGAGGACATTAGGACTTCAGGAGGCTACTTCCACCTTGCTAATATATTCTATGACCTTAAAAAGTTGGAGCTGGCAGACACATTGTACACCAAGGTGAGCTGGGGAATGTGGGAGCCACACCTTGACTCTTAGGCTTGATATCTTACAACTTGTACTGGACTATTCATGAGAAACCTACCTACCATTCATGAGAAAGAGGCACAGAGAGGTAAAGTGGCTTGCTGAAGATTATATAGCCTGATACATGATATACTCTATTTTCTTTCTTCTGTATCTCCACTACCAAAATTAACTAACCCTTAATATCCATAGGGTGATTAACGAATAATGAAGGATAGGTCAGTAAGAGCCAAACCCCTTCAAATAGACTGTTGTGTGGTCTGTCACACTCATACAGCAAGCCAGTGTGGGCATACTGAAGTGTCCGATAGAGAAGGAGAAGAGGTTTCCAAGGGAAATCTATTGCTAAAAGATCCTGTCAAGGGATCCAAGAGCATGAGAGTACTTTAACATGTCCATATTTACCTATAAAAGATTTAAAACTATTTCCAATATCTTGAAATGTCAGTTATCTCCATATAGTAACACCTCACTTAGCAGGCAATCATTTGTGTAATAAATGGGTAATATAGGCTTTCATGCTGACTGTTGACTCATGTTTTAGACCTGCCTCTGAGAAAGAGGCATTTTGCTGTAGCTTAAAAGCTTTAGAGTCAGATAGACCTGGGTTTAAATTCTGGCTAAGCCACTTAACAGCTATTACCAAAAGTCATGTGGGATCTGAACTTCTCTCAGCCTCAGTTTATTTACATGTAAAATGGGAATAATAAGAATATTACATCAGGATGTTGTGATGATGTGAAGGCTTCGTGCTGTATGTGCTGCACAAAAGATAACCACTGTTATTAGACCCTACTAGGGCTACCCCAAGGCGTGGCCACAGGCTCTTTGCAGCCCATCACTTGTTACACTTACCTTGGCCAGGCCTGTTTGGGCTCCTAGGGCTCCCTCTGCCTCCAGGCACAGGAAGAGAGAGAACCTCTTAAGTTGTTAAGAAACCTGGCTGGCCGGGCGTGGTGGCTCACGTCTGTAATCCAAGCACTTTGGAGGTCAAGGCGGGCATATCATCTGAGGTTGGGAGTTCAAGACCAGCCTGACCAACATGGTGAAACCCTGTCTTTATTTAAAAAAAAAAAATAAATAAGAAACCCGGCCAAATGCACTATTCTCCTCACCTGCCTGGTCCAGTGGCTGAGATCTGGCCTGCTTGTCATATTACCATCTCTTTTCCCAACAGGTCTCTGAGATCTGGGATGCATATTTGAACAATCACTATCAAGTCCTCTCACAGGCTCACACCCAACAAATGGATTTACTGGGCAAATTATTTGAGAATGACACTGGCTTGGGTAAGTAGCAGTTTTCCCTGAAGGCAGAGCGTGACTTCATCTCACTCAATACACAGAACTTGTCCCTAAGAGGGAAAGCAGCTGTCCCTGTCATGAAGCAGAGCACTGCCACCTTCCCCATGCTGCTAATGGAGAAAACTGAGACATGGGGATCAAAGAGATTTTACCAGTGTTGGGAAGAATTCAGATCCTTATTATCACACATAGCCATTCAGGGGGTTAATTAATAAGGGACAGATTTAGAGGAAAAAAAGACTTCATCAAAGCCCCCTGTGATTGCTGCAGAAAATCCACTTTTTATGTTATCCCTCCTTAAAAGATTGGGCAGCTGGGCTGGGCATGGTGGCTCACACCTGGAATCCCAGCACTTTGGGAGGCCAAGGCAGGCGGATCATGAGGTCAGAAGACGGAGACCATCCTGGCTAACGCCGTGAAACCCCATCTCTACTAAAAGTTAGCTGGGTGTGGTGGCATGCACCTGTAATTTTAGCTACTTGGGAGGCTGAAGCAGGAGAATTGCTCGAACCTGGGAAGCAGAGGTTGCAGTGAGCCGAGATCATGCCACTGCACACCAGCCTGGGTGACAGATCGAGACTCCGTTTCAAGAGAAGAAAAAGAAAAAGATTGGGCAGCAGTCTCCAATCTTTTTGGCACCAGGGACCCGTTTCATGGAAGACAATTTTTTCATGGACTCGGGGGTTGGGAAGAGATGGTTTCAAGAGAATTGAAATGCATTACATTTATTGTGCCCTATGTTCTTCTTATTATTATTAATATATTGTAATATATAACAAAACATACCGTGCATTATAATATAGAATCAGTGGGAGCCCTGAGCTTGTTTTCCTGAAACTAGATGGTCCCATCTGGGAGTGATGGGTGACAGTGACAGATCATCTGGCATTGGATTCTCATAAGGAGTGTGCAACCTAGATCCCTCCCATGCTCAGTTTCCAACAGGGTTCACGCTCCTAAGAGAATCTAATGCAGCTGCTGAACTGACAGGAGGCGGGGCTCAGGTGTTAATGCGAGCGGTGGGGAGTGGCTGTAAATAGATGAAGCTTTGTTCACCCCCACCACCCCTGCTCACCTCCTGCTGTGCAGCCCAGTTCCTAACAGGCCACAAAACAGTACTGGGCCATGGCCTGGGGGTTGGAGACTCTTGCTCCAGGACATAGAAGCGAAGGTAGACTGTACACAGAAGTTGCATTGCTGATTTCTTCTCGTGCCTTAGTTTCATGCTTTACTGAACAGTGAGGTTCTCAGTGGCAGGGCCCAACTGGATTAAACTGTATTCCCTGGTGCAGCAAAGGGCTAAGTGTTAAATAGCACTGTATAGCATCATGCCGTCAGAGACAATGAAAAGACACAGAGGATCTTGTTTCTGCTCAAAAGAGACATACAGTGCAGTTGGTGATATAGAACCTATAGGCAATAATGAAAGAATATTCCTGTAAGTACAAATTATATTACAAGATGAGTCCCAGAATGAAGACATAAGGACAGCTGGGTGGTGTTGAAGAAGGAAGACCCTAGAGGAGAGGTTTTGAGCTACAGTTTAACAAATTAATAACTTAATTGAATTTTCTCTCATTATGCAAGTAGTTCACATTACAGCAGAACACTTGGAAATCACAGATTTCCAAAGATAGCCAAACTTAACATAATGGTGCATATCCTTTTGTCTTTTTTCTTTAAGCTTAGTACTTGTATAAGTGCTTTTAAGTACCTGTAATAACTTCTCAGTAAATGATGACTGAAGTAGGACCAAAAACTACTGGGGAAAATAGTAAACAGAGGGAAGCATAAAGGCTGTTGCCTACACATCTTTGGCCTGGGGGAGAAGAGTTAAGCTGATGCAACCACAAAAAATCCCTCCCCCAGTTCTCCTCTCAGCTATAGGACCCAAGGAATTGGACCCAAGCAATCTGCCTGTAACAAATTCTCTATGTTTGCAAGCCCAAGAGATCTAGAGTTCACGACTCCAAAAGAGAAACCTTAGCAACTTTGGGACCTGTGGGAGTAAGCATATTTTCAGGCTACTCTGATAATGACATGCTAAGCAAAGCTGGAAAGCGGTCTGAAACTCCTGCGTCCTTGCTTCCTGCTTTACACGTGAAGGGAGTCCTCCAGGTAAAGAGCTTGCTGTAATTTGTACTATTTCCACCAGTGTCCCTGGAAAGGCTTCAGCAGACCAGGCCCTGTAACAGCTGAGTGCTTTTGATGAGGGGAGACTCAATTGCCAAGAGTTGTTTTTCCTTTCTCCCCCTTCCAATGCAGATGAAGCCCAGGAAGCAGAAGCCATTCGCATCCTGACTTCAATCTTGAAAATTCGAGAATCTACTGCTGACAAAGCTCCCCAAAAAACTATCTTTGTTCTGAAAATCCTGGTCATGCTTTACTACCTGATGATGAATTCTTCACAGGCAAGTTTCCCTAAAAAAGCAACATGTCTAAAATGAAGGTAGAAATTCATCTAGTTGAACTCATCTGTGTTTTGCCCAATTCCAATAGCTTTTGCCCTCAGGGCAAACTCTCACTCCAAAGAAGTTCAGATGCTTCTGACGTTTCTCTTGTGTTGAGTCCAGCCTGCATAATGGAAGCTGGATTGTCTTCTTCCCCGAGGGTTCCCAGGCTTGCATAGTTCAAGGGAGTCTGGGGCAGTGCTAGGAAGCCTGCAGGGCAGGAGGGATCCGAGGAGCATGGGAGGGATGAAGTAGCAGCTCTAACTCCACTCAGTGACTGAGTTCCCTGTTGCTGTGGGGATTCAGGCAGAAATGCACTGCCATGAAATGATTCAAAAAGTAACCGGTTTTGAGCACTTTTTACATACCAGTCATTGGTCTGAACCCTTTACGTAATTATCATACTTAATGCTTACACCAACCTTATGAGGTAGGTATTTTATTATCTCTACTTTACAAACAAGGAAACTGAAGCACTGAGAAGGTCAGTTCTTTGCCCAATATCTTACAGACAGTAAGCATACCTGGCATATCTCAGGTTTATTGATTTATTGGTTGATTCTCTCATTCATTCAAACATTTATTGAACATCTGTCATTTGCAAAGCACTACTCTAGGGACTGGGGATACAGTGGTAATCTACGTTTCCTATCTCCATGACACTTGTGTTTTTTGGAGGAGTAGAAATAAACATATATATGTCTAATATAATTTCAGATAATAGAAACTGCTATACAGAAAACTAGGCCAGGCACAGTGGTGACTTATGCCGGTAATCCCAGAACTTTGGGAGGCTGAGGCAGGATGATTGTTTAAGCCCTGGAGTTAAAGACCAGCCTGGGCAACATAATGAGACCCAGTCTCTACTAAAAATAAAAAAAAAAAAATCAGCTGGGCATGGTGGTAGTCCAGCTACTCAGGAGGCTGAGATGAGAGGATTGCTTGAACCCAAGAGGTTGAGGCTGCAGTGAGCCATGCTTGTGCCACTGCACTCACTCCAGCCTGGGTGACAGAGCAAGATCCTGTTTCAAAAAAAAAAAAAAAAAAAACAGAAAAGAAAAAGCAGCAGGCAGGGGGAGAGAATGGAGGCTGGTTGGAAGGAGGCCTTTTTGTGTGGGTGACATGGGAAAATTTAAGATTCCTTTTCCTCCTCCCTCCCTCTCTTCTTTTCTTTCATCAGCTAACTTTTACTACGCACCTGCAGTATACCAGGCCTGGAGGAACTCAAAGTCAGCGGGTTATAATAGAGAGTGACAATAAAGCCCAGAGCACTGTGGGAGCACAGAGGAAGGGCACTAACCCTTTCTGGGATAGGCGTAGGAATGGGTGAGGAATAGGAAAATATTTCCACTGAACTTTCAAATTTACATTGAACAAAACCTCTTTTCTGCAGTGCAGTGTCCAATTTTCTACTGTATACTCAAGGAAGTCATTACCCCACGGTACATTAGATCTACAAGAGGCCTTAGACAAAAGGCATACATCTATACGTCAAGACTGGCAGCTCACTTCCTTCAGGCCTTGACTTGACTCAGCTGTTTTCTTTTCACTGAAGCGTTCCCTGGTCTCCCTGTCTAAAACTGTAAACCCCAACTACTACCTCTAATGCTTCCTATCCCCTTTCTTGCTTTATTTTTTTCCTTAGCATTTATCCCTATTTAAGATACTATCATGTTTTACTTATTTGTCTTGTTTCTTGTCTTTCTCCCCTACCACACTATAAGTTCCATGAGAATAGGACTTTCTGCCTGTACTCACAGTACCTGGAACATAGCAACCATTCAGTAACTATTTATAGGAAGGAAGGAAGGAAGGAAGGAAGGTAGAAAGGGAAGAAGGGAGGAAGAAAAGGGAGCTTCTGTCCAAGTCAAAACTCTGGGCCATGTGGCCCCCAGGACCACCCCAGGGTGGTCATTTACTGTGGCACCTGTCACCTCTGTGTCTTCCAGTGATGGCCTATAGGGCCTGATTAAGGCCCTACAAAGATCTCACTTTGTTAAGAAGGTATACTTAGTTTGTACTTAGTTTGTCAAGTCAGGTGGGTTTTTTTTTCTGGTGCCCCGCTGCCCCGCCTAGCAGGGCACCAGAACAAAAACACATGTGGCTAACTGTAAGGGCCCAGCATGTGTCTACAGGTTTATCAACAAGAATTCAGTGAGTGGTGTGAAAAGGTGATGAGTTCTGTCTCATATTTCTGGAATTGAGCACAGATGGGGCCTCCCAATGGTATGCCTTCCTGTGGCAACATCCTGTTGTCACTGCAATTCTATTTCAGGCGCAGGAATATGGCATGAGGGCCCTCAATCTCGCTGAAGAACAACAGCTCGATGTCCATGAACAAAGCACCATTCGAGAGTTATTAAGTCTTATCTCAACTGAAGATCATCCCAATACTTAATGACCCATGAGCTTTGCATCAAGGGTTATTCCAGGAGCTACTGAATGTCTAATAGATTCCAGCCTTGCACAACTGCTTTGAGGTACTGTAGATTGCTGGAGTTTCCACCCTCTTTCCCTGGGATGGCACACATAGCTGTTATTTTTTCTTACACAGCATATTGAGGGGATATAAAGTTTTAGGTATAGAAATCAGTAAAAACTATTGTTTGTCATGACCTTTGTACTTCGTTTATCATGACTTTGTATGACTGAGTAATGTGTAGTCATATCGCTAATATGGTATTTGTAATTAAATTATAAATAGTTTGTCATTTTTCCAGAAGTCTCCCAGTGATGCATGTTTCACAGACTTTTGCTAAAGGAGGGGTAAAGGAGGGAATAAAGCTATATTGGAGCAAAGTTTCTCTATTCTTAATTCTATGGTGGAGTTACCTTAGCGTTATTCTGAGGTAGATTGTCATAAAGTACCCATTATAATTCCTAGAGCAATCACTAAGAAAATAACTCCAAAAATAGTTAAAAATCAACAAAGGGATTAGAATGGTATGCTAGAAAATATCCACCTAAAGAAAAGAAGGTGGGCTTAAGCTTCATATGGAACCAAAAGAGAGCCCACATAGCCAAGACAATCCTAAGCAAAAAGAACAAAGCTGGAGGCATCACACTACCTGACTTCAAACTATACTACAAGGCTGGAGTAATCAAAACAGCATGGTACTGGTACCAAAACAGAGATATAGACCAATGGAACAGAACAGAGACCTCAGAGGCAATGCCACACATCTACAACCATCTGATCTTTGACAAACCATACAAAAACAAGCAATGGGGAAAGGATTCCCTGTTTAATAAATGGTGTTCGGATAACTAGCTAGCCATGTGCAGAAAACAGAAACTGGACCTTGTCCTGACACGTTACACTAAAATTAACTCCAGATGGATTAAAGACTTAAACATAAGACCTAACACCATAAAAACCCTAGAAGAAAACCCAGGCAAAACCATTCAGGACACAGGCATAGGCAAGGACTTCATGACTAAAACACCAAAAGCATTGGCAACAAAAGCCAAAATAGACCAATGGGATCTAATTAAACTCCAAAGCTTCTGTACAGCAGAAGAAACAATTATTAGAGTGAACCAGCAACCAACAGAATGGGAAAAATTTTTTGCAATCTACCCATCTGACAAAGGGCTAATATCTAGAATCTATGAAGAACTCCCATTCAAAAGTGGGGGAAGGACATGAACAGATACTTTTCAAAAGAAGACATATATGAGGCCAACAAACGTATGAAAAAATGCTCATCATCACTGGTCATTAGAGAAATGCAAATCAAAACTACATTGAGATACCATCTCACACCAGTCAGAATGGCGATCATTAAAAAATCTGGAGATAACAGATGCTGGAGAGGATGTAGAAAAACAGGAACACTTTTACACTGTTGGTGGGAGTGTAAATTAGTTCAACCATTGCAGAAGACAGTGTGGCAATTCCTCAAGGACTTAGAAATAGAAATTCCATTTGACCCAGCCATTTCATTATTGAATATATATCCAAAGGATTATAAATCGTTCTATTATAAAGACACATGCACATGTATGTTCATTGCAGCACTGTTTACAATAGCAAAGACCTGGAACCAACCTAAATGCCCATCAATGACAGACTGGACAAGGAATATGTGGCACATATACACCATGGAATACTATGCAGCCATAAAAAACAATGAGTTCGTGTCCTTTGTATGGATATGGATTAATCTGGAAACCATCATTCTCAGCAAACTGACACAAGAACAGAAAATCAAACACCACATGTTCTCACTCATGGGTGTTGAACAGTGAGAACACATGGACACAGGGAGGGCAGCATCACACACTGGGGTCTGTTGGGGGGTAATAGGGGAGGGACAGTGGGGGGTAGGGACGTTGGGGAGGGATAATGGGAGAAATGCCAGCTATAGGTGACAGGGGGATGGAGGCAGCAAACCACATTGCCATGTATGTACTTATATAACAGTCCTGCATGATTTGCACATGTACCTCAGAACCTAAAGTACAATAAAAAATATGTATATTGAAAAAACAAGAATACATGATCCTCGGGGGAAAAAAAAGGTGGGATGAAGGAACAAAAAGGACATGAGACACATAGAAAACAAATAGCAAGATGCAGACATAAATTAGACATAAGGTCTTTCTGTGCCAGAGGAGGTCCCTGGGCCTCTCAAGGCGCTTCAGTATGGATTGACTGAGACGCCATTCCAGGCTGGTGTCTTTCTCATCTCAGATGATGATTTGAAGCAGACGTGGGCCATCGATACAGTGTAGGGGAGAGGCACTCTGGAAGATCCCCTGTGATGCAGAGGACAGAGGGTGAGCCTTGGACTCAGACATGCCTGAGTTCAAATTCCAGCTCTCTCACATCATTGCTTTGTGACCTTGATCTCCCCCTAGCCTCATCCATGATTGTTGTAAAATGGCCCAGATGTGGCCACAGCTGTATCAGCTCGTCCCCTCTTGATGACTCTGGTAATTTAGCATATCCTTTTTTTTTTCTCTCTTAGTTTCTCTCCACACCTGCCAAACAGCATTTTGCTTCATGAGCAGATCTGCACCCAGGGAGAAGATACGCAGATCAAGAACCTGTCAGAGAGTTTTATGTTTCTCACTGTAAAGTAATTCACTCCGACGCTTATCATAAAAATAAGTCAGATGGGTCACCCTGCCCCTTCAGGTAAAATCAGCTGGAACCCCCATTCCATACTTCTGGGCATTTTTATGCTTCTTTAAGACGGCTATGAAGTCCCGGGGGCTTACTTGTCTTTCAGCTGTCTCTTGATCTAATTTTCAGCTTCAGTTGAATTCTCATTCTCCAGTCCGTATCGTGTAGCACTTTCTTTTTCTCTTTAAGGACACAGCCGCTTCTTCTTAACTCTTTTGAGTCAGCTCTTTCAAACAGATTCTTAATGGAGGGGTAAGGAGGAGGATCAACAACTCTTCAGCAGATAGTTTTTAAAAAAATATTAGAACTCAACCTATCTAAAAACACTCTAAAAAGTTCATTTTGTGAAACTCTCTATTCTTTGCCATATTCCTTGGCCTCTTTCTGCCTTCTCACTCCTGTCTTATCTATTCTCCCTGAATTCTTGTTTATTAACACTTCTGCATTGCATAAATTCATAAAGTTATTGTTTAAATTCATTGTTTCTATTGACTGATTTTCTTCTTGGTTATAGGCCATAATTTTCTGCTTTTTTCATGTTTATTAATTTAATTTTCAGTTTTTCTTCTTTTCTACCATGTGTTTAAGGCTATAAATTTTACTCTGTATACTGCTTTAGCTGAGCCCATATATTTTAAAATAGAGTGTGTTACTTTTCTAAATATTTTTATTTTTTATGTCTCAATGAGTCACTTAGAAATATGATTTTTAATTTCTAAAGGAGAAATTCTAAAACAACTTGTTTGCTATTTATTTCTAGTTTTATTGAGATCCTAGAACATACTGTATATAATTTTTATTTTTAGAAATGTTCTTTTTAGAACATGATCAATATTTTAAATGTGTGTGTGCTAGAAAATAATGAAGTTATTGGGAGCAATGTTCTATATGTGCCCCTTAAGTCAACTTTGTTCATATTTTCAGTTCTTGCATATTTTTGCTGACTTTTTGTTCATTTATAAGAAAGGTATGTAAAATCTATCCACTGACATTGTGGATTTACCTATTTCTCCTCGTAGTTCTGTTAGTTTTTGCCTCATATTTTTTTTTATTTTTTTATTAGGTGTGTACACATTTAAATATTGTTATTTTCCTAGTGAACGGAATTTTTTTTGTATTATGTAATGTGTTTCTCTTTATCTCTAGTAATGTTTTGGACCTTAGAGTCAATTTTGGTCTCATATTAATATAGCTGCATTCACTTCATTTGGGGCTGGATTGCTCACTATCAGTTAGGCATCACCACCATTCCCTTCATCATTTACCTCTGTTTCTAAGGGGAAGCTTAGAGCTATAGTTCTCAATATCCCCCTCCTTTTATGATTCTGGATAAAATTCTGTCAGTGAGGGCCAACTGCTCAAGATTTTGGAAGCTGCGTAAGGAGCAATCATTCATCTTCCTGCGAATCAGCCACTGTTGTTTTCCTGGATGCAGATTTCCTGTGAAAGCAGCTTGCTGCCCTTTGCCCCCGATGTTGATCACTCAGCTACTTCAAAGATTGTGTATGCTTCTCATTCTCTGTGTTCAGTAAATCTTTTTATTCAAAATGCCTAGAGAGGCTTCTGTTTTCCTGACTAAACCCTGACTGAAACTCTTGATATTTCTTCACACAACCTTTTACTTCCAAACAATCTATATCCTTAGAGGAGTTCTCGCTCTGT
The DNA here is from genome assembly GCF_048565385.1 of Saimiri boliviensis. Lineage (NCBI taxonomy): Eukaryota > Metazoa > Chordata > Mammalia > Primates > Cebidae > Saimiri > Saimiri boliviensis. The sequence continues at coordinate 41,192,841 of NC_133459.1, read as the reverse complement.
TATGTAGGCTAGATTTGAGCTCCTGGAGTCAAGAGATCTTTTCGCCTCAGGCCCCTGGGTAGTGGAATTGGGGCAGGCACCACTGTGCCCAGCTCTTAATGTTTGTTTGATGCATCTCTTATAAAAATAATATGATTAGGGCCAGGTGTGTTGCCTCACGCCTGTAATCCCAGCACTTTGGAAGGTCGAGGTGGGTGGATCACAAGGTCAAGAGATCAAGATTATCCTGGCCAACTTGGTGAAACCCTGCCTCTACTAAAAATACATGCGTGGTGGCATGCGCCTGTAGTCCCAGCTACTCGGGAGGCTGAGGCAGGAGAAAGGCTTGAATCCAGCACGGGGAGGTTGCAGTGAGCCGAAATTGCACCACTGCACTCCACCCTGGTGACAGAGCAAGACTGTGTCTCTAAATAATAATAATAGCATGATTAGATACTTTTATATCTGTCATTCTTAAAAGAATCACTTAGTCCATTTACATTTTGTTTACACACTAAATGACCTGGGGTTTTAGAAGTTATTTCAGTTTAAATCTATGATCTTATTTTATGCCTTGTTTTTGTTCTGCATATTCTATTTCTTCCTTTTCTTTCTTTTGGATTGATCACATATTTTTTCCCCTTCCATTTCTTCCACTCTGAGTTTGGAGTTTATATACTGTGTTTCTGTTCTTGTAGTAATTGCCCCAGAAACCCAAGCATTTGTTCCTTTCTTATCAAAATTTAAAGTTATTCAGGAAATCCTCACCCCTGACAACAGACGGTCTTTAGAATCTTTTGACTACATTTGCCTCCCCCCAACTTACACCTTCCTATTATTTATTTCAAATATATCCTAAACTCATCTCATAATGATGTTGTAAATTTATCATATTCCTTCTTGCTTTTCACATCTTCCATCTCAGCTCACATTATTGACAAATATTTTAGTATTTCCTATAGTGAGGGGCTAAAGATGGAAAATTCTCAGATTTTCTTTCTTTCATTAATTCCAAAATGTTTTCATTTTGCCCTATTTTTTTCCCTTCAGTGAAAATATATTTCATTTTCATATATGATTAATGCAGGAAATATTTCAGTTCTGAACAGCTCCACAAAATGTGGCTTACTTGACCCTAAACAATATGAGTAGGTTGAAAAAAGCCAGGGTTTCTGGTGATGTGCGGGTCCCCTATAGAGTGTCTCTTATCTTCCTACCTTGTGATCACATCTTTCCTAAGCATCTTCAGCAGAATTCTCAAGGGTGGAGCTGAAGGATCATCCCTGAAAGGACTGACTAAAATTGTCTACTCGCAAGCACATATGCACTGTTACATATCATATTGTCTATGAATCTTTATTTAACAAAAGTTTACTTTGAGTTGCTGCTCTACACTCTCATTATGTAACGTTTTATCGTAGCACTCCATGGCTTTGTGCTGTGCCACAGGTCCTCAGATGACCAAGACCAGAACCAAAATGTTCTACCACCAGAATGCCTTGCCATGTCCCATTACAGATACACATTGTACAAATGAGGTGTACAATCAGTCCTGACAATGACTCTGTGAAGTATGACATCTCTCAAACACAATAGGTCATACTAAATGAACGTTTGGCAAAGAAAATGCCTCAGAAAAGATGGTGAAGCATTATTTGGATGACAGAACCATGCAATCATTTTGCCAAACAGAAAAAGTATGTCTTTCCTAATATTCAAGATCAGTGCAGTGTAATAAATACATTATGTACATACATACACAAACACACACTTTTAATAGCTAATATTTAAATAAGCAGTAGCAGGTTTTAAAAACATGAAAAGGTTACTATTAGGAGCAGGAATGTGAAACCAGAATCGTATATTATAAGCATTATCTCATGCAGACCTTTTTCAGGATTGTGTATCTCCCAGCATATCTTAATGAACATGGCAAAACATTTTTAAAAAAAGTTTTCAGTGAAAAAAGGTGGCTCCTGGTTTGAAAGTCAAGTTTTACCATAAGAAACAAAGTTGGAGGTAAGCGTTGAGGGAGGTGGCAGCCAAAAATTACCACTGTAGTTTTGTTTTATTTTGTGTGTGTGTGTGTGGTTTGAGCAAGTGGTTGGCATTGTGCACTCAATTGAGGAGGCCCTGAAAGGGGCTTGTTTGTCCAGGAGAGATAAAATCATGAATACAGTTTCAAACATGGTGAGTTTGAGACACTTATCGGACATACAAAGAGAGATGAAGGGTGGGCAACTGGATATGCCATCTGACATTAAGGAAAGAAGCCTGGCCAGGCTCAGTGGCTCATGCCTATAATCTCAGCACTTTGGGAGGCTGAGGCGGGCAGATCACCCGAGGTTGGGAGTTCGAGACCAGCCTGACCAACATGGTGAAACCCCATCTCTACTAAAAATACAAAATTAGCTGGGCATGGTGGCACATGCCTGATATCCAGCTACTTGGGAGGGTGAGGCAGGAGAATCACTTGAACCCAGGAGGTGGAGGTTGCAGTGAGCTGAGACACGCCATTGCACTCCAGCCTGGGCAACAAGAGTGAACTCTGTCTCAAAAAAAAGAAAGAAAGAAAGAAAAAAAGACAAGAAGCCTGGGCCGGGCATGGTGGTTCACACCTGTAATTCCAACACTTTGGGAGGTTAAGGAGTGCAGATCACCTGAGGTTAGCAGTTCAAGAGCACTCTGGCCAACAGGGTGAAACCTCATCTCTATTATAAATACAAAACAATCAGCTGGGTGTGGTGGTGTGCACCTCTAATCCCAGCTACTTGGGAGGCTGAAGGTGGAGAATTGCTTGAACCTGGGAGGTAGAGGCTACAGTGAGCTGAGATTGCACCACTGCACTCCAGCCTGGGCAACAGAGTAAGACTCTGTCTAAAAAAAAAAAAAAAAAACCCAAAACAAAACAAAACAGAAAAGAAGCCTGAGTTCAGAGATAAATTTGAAAGTATCATGTACATGGTAATTATTACCAAGGACATGGAGATCACATAGGGATGAAACACAGCTAAGGAATAGAAGAAAGCCTAAGGAAATGCCAGAGGAAACAACATTTAATGGAGAAGAGGTGAACCCAGCACAGGAGGCTGTCATTTCAGACTTATTCAGACTACTCATGCAAAGAATTCCTATAAGACCTTTCACCGACATCTCCCAAATGTTAACATCTTACCACATTTGCTTTGCTTTATTTTCTCTCTCTACAAACCCATTATCTTCTGAGCCATTTGAAAGTAAATTGCAGACATGTTGTCCCTCTATCCCTCAATATTTAATGCGTATTTTCTAAAAACAAGGATACATTCTTTTTTTTTTTTGAGACGGAGTTTCGCTCGTTACCCAGGCTGGAGTGCAATGGCGTGATCTCGGCTCACCGCAACCTCCGCCTCCTGGGTTCAGGCAATTCTCCTGCCTCAGCCTCCTGAGTAGCTGGGATTACAGGCACGCACCACCACGCCCAGCTAGTTTTTTCTATTTTTAGTAGAGACGGGGTTTCACCATGTTGACCAGGATGGTCTCGATCTCTCGACCTCGTGATCCACCCGCCTCAGCCTCCCAAAGTGCTGGGATTACAGGCTTGAGCCATCGCGCCCAGCCACATTCTTATGTATTATTAGAACAATCACCAAAATCAGGAAATTGACATTGATATGATACTATCAGCCAATACAATACAGACCAAATGCCTTTTTTTTTTTTGAGACGGAGTTTCGCTCTTGTGACCCAGGCCGGAGTGCAATGGCGTGATCTTGGCTCACCGCAACCTCCGCCTCCTGGGTTCCTGGGTTCAGGCAATTCTCCTGCCTCAGCCTCCTGAGTATCTGGGATTACAGGCACGCGCCATCATGCCCAGCTAATTTTTTGTATTTTTAGTAGAGACGGGGTTTCACTATGTTGATCAGGATGGTCTCGATCTCTTGACTTCGTGATCCACCCGCCTCAGCCTCCCAAAGTGCTGGGATTACAGGCTTGAGCCACCGCGCCCGGCCTCAGACCAAATGTCTTAATAATGTCTTTTAGAGCAAAAGAAAATCCCGGGGCAGGCAGTGTCCTCAGCTGCCACTTCTCTTTAGTCAGAGGAGTGCCTTTAGATGTGACACAAGTGCTGCTACTCCAAGGTTCCCTGACCTATCTCATGAGAATTTCAGCCAGACTTTTCTAACAAAAGAAAATGCTTGGGCCCTTGGGGCCCTCTAAGGAGCTGTGATTCATTGAGAGTACAGTAGACCTAAGGCTGGCGGAAGAGCGATAATCTTTGAGAGAAGCCTTTCCCCAGATTTAAGAAGTGCCATTAGTGAAAGAAGTAGCTGCAGGAAAAGCAGCGAGTACCAGCATGATGCCAGCAGCAGGAAGCTGAGCGGGTCCCAGAGGGAGACCATGTGACTCTGGGAAGTAGAAGGGGAAGTGTCACAGGCTTATTCTTTGAGGAGAGGAAATCCCAGGATCCTACAACTTGGGAAGGTATCTGCAGCCAGCCTGAACATCCCTCCACCCGTGCCCCTGCAGCATGGTTTCTGTCAAAGCTGCCATCAAGAGGGTAGGGAAGCCATCAGCACCCTTTCCAAAGTACTTCCTGTCCCACCAAATATGCTGGTCTACCATGGAGCTAAATGCAGTTCTCTTTGAGACCATGGGGGAAATTTGAATATGGACTGGGAATTAGATGGCATCAGGGGATTGTTGCTAATCTTATTATATGTGGTAAAGGCAAATGGAAATGTCCTTTTCTGGGGAGTTTACTATTCTGTCAACTTTTGTGTAGTTTGGTGATTTTCATTTAAGGAGAAAGAAACAGGTCACATCCCGTAGTGTCTGGGTTCAAAGACAATGTGAATGATACCTAATGTCATACCCCAAATCATCCTTGGCTGCAGCAATCAGGCACTATCTGTTTGATGCTCTGACTCCAGCTTGGACTCAGAAGCTGGGGAACAACCTTAGTTCAAGGGTCTTGGGCCTTGTTTTGAGCATTAGTCCCCCAAGGTCTTATCACTGCTTCTCCCAGGAAGCCTCTTGAAATGTCAGACAAACACAAGTCCTGAGGGCCCTGCCTGACCTGTCAGAGTTCTTCTGGTGAGTACAGATTCTTTCAATCCCCTGAGACCCCTTACTGCACCACACAGCCGTTTTAAACAGCTTTCAGCTCTCACGTGCTATTTGAATCTTAATTCAAATGTCAGCCCAGGAGAGCACGCTGAGCAGGCCTGTGACAAGCTCACGCCATCTGCATTAGTATTTTCCTCCATCATCTTGACAGTTGAGAGTTGGCAGTTTTACAATTCAGACGACACTCTGCGTTTGAAAGGAAAATTATAGTTTTTCAGAATGCAGCTGGTGTGTGAGTGAATAGGGTGAAGTTTCTTCTATGAAGGCTTTTCCTCATTTTATGATATGAAAATAATAAAATGTAGATTCAGCATGTGATTCTTTACGAGAACCACCAAAAGGCACAGAATTTTTGGGACAAAGGCAAACAAAGCATTCTGTTCCACAGTAATAATTTTAATAAAAAGCAAAAACAGCAAAACAATCATTTATAAATGATTTCTTCTCTGTTGGTGAAGTTAACACTGTTATTGCCGTATAAACCACTTGGAAATGAGCTACTTTGGTGGTGCCTAGTTAAGATGTATTCTTTTCAGCACATTTTGATTTTGCCAGTTAGGCAGGAAAATCTACAGTCCACTTTTCCGGAGGGAATTTAGCTGAACTACTGCCCACAGGTGAGAGTGAACTTTACAAATCACTCCAGTAAGTTTAGTAGCAAAGTAAGCAGATTTCTCAAGGGTTAAAACCACAGAAATTAAACAAAACAAGCACAGCAGTCTTTTGGGTGTTAAACTGCATGCCAGTTGTGCACATTACACCAGGACACTTGTTTCTGAGAAATACAACACAAATGCTACCTCCTTGGAACTAAGATGTTTCAATGCTTATGTGTGTCAGTTTCTTCTTTCTGTTGCCCAGTGGCAGTGGTGTGCTGACACGTTTAACAACCAGCTCTGGGGGAGGGGGTCTTGATATAGAGTGTTTGCCAATCTCTGTAGTGTAAATACTCTTTTTTTTCTTTTCTTTTTTTTTTTTTTTTTTGAGACAGAGTTTCGCTCTTGTTACCCAGGCTGGAGTGCAATGGTGCGATCTCGGCTCACTGCAACCTCCGCCTCCTGGGTTCAGGCAATTCTCCTGCCTCAGCCTCCCGAGTAGCTGGGATTACAGGCACATGCCACCATGCCCAGCTAATATTTTGTATTTTTAGTAGAGACGGGGTTTCACCATGTTGACCAGGATGGTCTCGATCTCTTGACCTCGTGATCCACCCGCCTCGGCCTCCCAAAGTGCTGGGATTACAGGCTTGAGCCACCGCGCCCGGCCTGTAAATACTCTCAATAGGGCTGATTCTCCAGCTACTGATGTGATGCCACTGAATGGTCAGGTTGGGAAGAGATGTGCACTAGTACGCCATTATATTATAGTACACCATACAAATACAATGATGTCAGTATCCTCAAGTACACAGGTAACAGTAAACTAATTAGGAAGTGATGAGTTTTGAGTATTTACCTGTTTTTAATATACTTAATTGTAGGTTAATATAACCTCTAATGGTCACTGTGTGGTCAATGTAGCTGTGTTCACCAACCAGCTTACAAAATTCCTGAAAATTTAACAATCCACTCTCATGGGCCAGTGCAAACCACTTCAGCACACCACTGGAACTCGGGACAAGGGGGGGACTAAGCAAACCAGGCACCTGCCTAGTCCTTCCTCCACAGTGACCTTTATTATCTCTGCAGAATGATTAAGGGCTCTAGCTCTCCCCTTACAGGAGATCAGTGTTCCTCTAAACAGGAGACTATGGGAGTCCCACTCCAGACAGGCCCAGGACAGCAGAATTTTAGCTGCTTTATTGGTTAGTTTTATCTGATCTCAGGGCTGTCATCCCTGCCAAGTCCAGATGGTGCTGTCGGACTATCAGAGTTTCCCACACAGCCCCCCCCAACCCCCAGCCTTCTGCAGTCCCCTCACCCTCCGTTTGACAGGTTTAATTCACGTCCCTGGCACCTCCTCCTTCCATTTGATTCGAAGCCAGCAAACCTAATACAGGAAGAGCCAAAAAACCCAGGTGCTAAATCAACCAAGGTCAGGCTGCTTTCCAGGTCGGCTTTCCAGCCTCCCCGTTGTCTGAGGCAGTCTTTCCTCCAGGATTTTTCTTAGCCAAATACGTACACTCTATCTTGCACATAGCATCATAGAATCTTAAAGATGGATGGGACCGTCCAGTCATTGTGCCTGAACCACAGCATGCTTGAGCTGCCGCCAGCCCTATCCCCAGCAGCTCTTTTTCCCAGCTGTAAAGCTGCTGTCTGCCAGCTTTTATCCCTTGGCACTGAGCCACGATCTCAAGAAGGCAATGCTTGTGTTGCTCACAGTGGGGGAAGCAAGAGGAAAGGAACCTATGGAAAGCCAGGCATGCGGTTAAGTGCTACACATTCCAGTGTGTGTTTATCTATCACATTTGTAGGTGACAAAATTAAAGTTTAACAAGTTGAAGTAAAGCGCCTCTGGGTCACACAAGCTTTAAGTTACCTGGATTTGAACTGAATGTGACTCAAACTAGTACCATTCTCATTAGTCCATGCTGCCTTCCGAAAGGTGTGCCCCTGATGAGTGGTGAATGTGGTTATTGTATTGCCTGGCTTGTGTAGTGGGAATAAAAGATGCATCACCTTAAGAGATGGCACTTGAATTCCCTTTGAGGAGGGAACTGTCTTTGTCCAGGAAAACACTTTTAATAAGCCACCCACGGTAAAAGGTGAAGCCGTGACTGTAAGGGTGTTGGCAGAAATCAAATTAAGAAAAGGAATGGGTATTGGTATTCATCCTGCTGTATGTGAGAATATAAATGGATCTGGATTGTCCCAAGGACAGGAGACAGCGACCATGTGGAGTGGAAGGTGAGTGGGAATTCTTCCATATTATATAAAAAGAACATTCTATGAATGGGGTGCGGAGTCTGCACTGTTGTAGCATCTGCCATTCCTTCCCATGTCACTGAGACACACACAGGCACATACACTTACTCACTTGAATTTTGCTATGTGGAAATGGGCAAGGGAACTGAGCTTCATGTCTCAGCTGATGCATTGTAGGGATAAGATGTTTAAAATGAGGTAGCAGAAGTGTGGAGTCAGCAATGGCTGCAAAAATACGTCTCTTAGAAATCACAGAAATTGGCCGGGCGCGGTAGCTCAAGCCTGTAATCCCAGCACTTTGGGAGGCCGAGGCGGGTGGATCACGAGGTCAAGAGATCAAGACCATCCCGGTCAACATAGTGAAACCCTGTCTCTACTAAAAATACAAAAAATTAGCTGGGCATGGTGGCGTGTACCTGTAATCCCAGCTACTCAGGAGGCTGAGGCAGGAGAATTGCCTGAACCCAGGAGGCGGAGGTTGCGGTGAGCCGAGATCGCGCCACTGCACTCCAGCCTGTGTAACAAGAGCGAAACTCCGTCTCAAAAAAAAAAAAAAAAAAAAGAAAAAGAAAAAAAAAAAAAAGAAATCACAGAAATCTAGAGGTTCAGAATCAGAGCCCAGTTATCAGCCCTTTCTGCATCTCAAGAGGCAGGGAGTCCTCAGCTGACATTTGGGTTACAACAGGGATGAATCTGTGCCTAATGTCTGGCTGCAAGGGGTACACGCTGTGGAACAGAAAGTGGGAGGAAACTTTGGACCTTGCTGATTGAAACTGGAGCATGTGCATCAAACAGAGTTTCTCCTTGGGTGTGCCTAATGCAATAGGTTTAGGAGCTGCAAACCCCTGGGATCCAGGACATTCTGCAGGGAGGGAACATCGGCCGAACTGGAGCCAAATAAGCTTTCAGTTAGCTTGGCATGGGCTTTCTTTCTCACATCCCACCACTGAAAGTGTGGGGTAGAGTTAAATGATCTTGGCTGTTCTAAAGATGGCGCAGGCCCCGAGCCAGCTTGCATCATGGAAATATACATGCCTTTGGGGCTCTCACCTAGAAGCCATCCAAGTGCTGAACCCTTGACGGCTGGCACATCGACACTGTGTTGATCCAGAACAGAGGCACGTCAGAAGCGGAAGAGGCAGAGGGTAGGCCCAGGATGACAGCATGTGCTAGATTCCAGGGAGGGACGGAGCTACCTCCAGCAGGATGCCTAACTGGATGAGGAATCAGATCGCTGAAGTCCAGCCTTGCTATTGACTGGCAAGGGACCATGGCCTCTGGAACTAAGATTCCCTATTTATAAAATGGGGGACTAGACTGGCCTCCAAGATGCTATTTCCATGGCCTCAAAAGCGACTTTCTTAGTGTTGCCCTGGAGCCCCAGAGAACATAAACCTCACAGTGAAATTATCAAACCAGGTTGGAATGCCAGTGCAGGGCTTGGGATAGTGCATATTGGCACAAGAACCGTACCTGGAGAAGGAAATGGAAAGGCTCAACAGAAGAAAGTTTTCACATTCAGCTCTGTGGTTTTAGGAGGGAGGGCTGCAGAGTCTAGCCAAAGACTTGGAATGGAGGCATGATTTAGTTTTAAGAAAGGATTAAAACAGCATATCCCTGAGAAGGATGGTCTTCCAGGTAACATTTTAAAGTAACAATCTGTACTGATCTTGAGTCTCAGAGGTAGAGTCAAAAATAGTCTCAGATCTACAAACATTCATTTTAGGGATAGTGACAAATATGACATTATCAGCGCCCTTCCCAATACCTCCATTCAGACTAATGGCAAACAGGCTTACTTCCAGTTGCAGAGGAAAATACTAAGCTGTAGTGCCTGGACTACTGTTGGATTTACTCTCCGACCTGACTCCTTAAACTGACCTGCTAAAGCTGTGGCTCCAGGCTATGCCTGCACATAGTATTTCAGTTCATTAGCCTCTGGGAAGGTCAACTTTTATTTGGGTGGTTCTGAAACCCCTGAGCCAGCTGTTTACATCTTCCCCAGATTTGTATTCAGTGTTCTCAAGACCAGCATTCCTCAGGATTTAAAGAAGGGAGGAAGCACATCTCTCCCACTTCTCCAGGGTGGATGGAAATCCATGCATCTCATTATCTTTATACAGAATAGCTTCAAAGACATCTACCTCTAATCAATACATATTCATGATTCTGTCATTAAAACAGCCCACAGAAAAGCCATTTTCTCCTCCTTCCTTCTAGAATTCCAAATGATCCCAATTTTTTCTTTCTTTCACAAAACTGTTCCAGACCTTTCCCTTTCCTCCTGTCCTGGTCCCCATGGTCATGGAATCTCCTTTTAGCTGGAAGCAATGAGCCTGCAATTGTGACACTAGTGGCTTATAATCCACTGACATTGTTTCTGAGATCCTAAAGACCTAAAGCACCAAATCCTCTTTCTGGCAACCCCATACCCGATCAGAAAAACAGCATGAAGACATTTTTCCCAAGTGCAGAATCAAGTATATTCTGAGTGACTGAGCTATTGGCATTCAAGTTTTTACCAGTTTCAAGATGCTACCACCAGATAATGGAAGACCATATACAGACACTGCAATCTATGTTACATAAGGAAGACTTCGTTAGTTGGTATACAAGAGTGGAGAGTTTCAGGTTATATACGATAAATCCAGAAGGCTGTTTGAATACACAAAGAGCCTTATTCCTTTCAGGTCTTAACTTTCCCCAGCTGGAAGTGAGGCCTCTGAGAAGCTGCATTCCTTTCTCAGGGCCCCTACCACTGTTTAGTGTGCTAATGCCAAGAATTCATGGCCTTTTCCTTTCTTAAGGAGTGATGGGAAACTGTTATAAAATCAGATGTGGGAGGTGTTCTACTACTATTAACTTACATGCACCGGTCTCTTACTTAATTACTTGAGCCTCAAAGAGGTAAATGAGGCATTTTCTCTATCTGAATGAAACATGGAGACACAGAGTTCCTGTGATTGCACGAGGTCAGCTGTTCAAGTGGAGAGCCAGAACCAGGCTCTGGCTCTGTACCACGTTCCTTCAGCAGGCCTGTGGCCAGCTGTGACAAGTATAGCCTGGCCACCTGGCTGAGGCTCGCAGAACCCACAGCCAATGTGGTATGGGAAATCCTGGACTGGGGCTGGTTGTGGTCCAGCTGTGATCCAGCTTTCTCCACTTCTAGACAGGGCTGGTGCCAGGCAATGAGGCCAGTGACTACAGAAGTCACTCACAGCTGGAAAATGGGCCTCCTTTGGCAAAGGAATCTGGAAGCTCTCTAGCTGCTCTGCTCAGGCTGGGGTCTTGCTAGCATCCTTTTAGATAAAGTGGGGAGAATAGATTCACACCAAACAGTGGAAACGAGGGAATGCAGCTTCCAGACGGTCATCACTTGGTTCCGAAGTTTGCACAGAAAGTGTAACCAATTCCAGTGAGAACAAACCTAAAGCTGTCCGTCTTTTAAAGCCACCCTGAGTGGTAAAGATAAGGTACATGTCATAACCTATATAAAGGTGAAGTATTATTTTTCAACTGTACAAGACACATTACTAGGGTTACAGTCAGTGGCATGCACCTTATGTTGGACTGCATTTAAACTACAACTGTGTAGTGTGACATCTCCATTACATGGCACCAAACATTTGTCAATTG